>NW_012104987.1:227180-227885 GCF_000951045.1 Mandrillus leucophaeus
AAAAAAAAAAAAAAAGTAAGAGATGTTGATGAGTTTTTAGAATATTGCATCATAAATCATCATCATCGCTATCATCATCCTCATCATCACCGTTCTAGTGAATTCTTTTAGGGTGCTCAATCTGTGCTAGTCACTTATAATCTCTCATCCTAATTACACTCATGAAATGTAGATATGATTAAACAGTGTATAAATGAGAGAACTGAGTTTAAATGGCTTGGCCGAAGTCAACCACTTGGTCTATGGTAGAACCAACATTTATGCCCGGGACGCAAGCCATAAGCAAGCCCTATTCCCGGTCTCCATCCAGTGACTCAATCCCCCCCATCACACCCCCATCCTCATTCTCCTGAACCCCATAAGAAGTCCAACTCTCAGGCCATGTATCATTACACAGATGTCCCCACCAGTTCATTCACACACATCTATACTTCCCCCAATCTGACCCATCAGTCACCCTCCCAAATCTTTCCTTGGTGCCAAGAAGTCTCCAATATCTTCAAACTCTTCTCTGAACATTCTCCTCACTTCCTAGCACTAACCAACACCTTGCTGTACCCTGAGGTCCCTGCTTTTCTCATGGCCTTTTTAAGAGGAAGTTGTTTGGTTCCCACATCTCCAAATGCCTCAGATCCTAGAGGTGGGTTAGGTTTTCCTTGCTCTTCACTGCTACTTCTTCCTTTTTTTTTTTTTTTTTTTTTTTTT
>NW_012104987.1:233505-234137 GCF_000951045.1 Mandrillus leucophaeus
AAAAAAAAAAAAAAACTTTCTCAAGAACCACAATCTCCTAAATGGCAAAGCCAGAATTCAAACCATGACATCCTGCCTTTAAGCCCGAGTATCTTTCTACTTCTGTTTTTCTACTTATACTGTTATCGGCATCATGCTGAATGGGCCATTCAGGTAATGTAGGATGGAAAGCTTTGTGTGAGAGAAAAAGAGCTAAAAATATATTAGCAAAAATATCAGTAATCTCTTAAAGTAAAAAGTTATTTCTTCTTTGGCCTACTTAATCCTATGAAAACAAAACATGTATGTGTAGGAGAGGGCAGGGGTGCTGAGGGCTGAGGGCTATCTTTCAAGCCAGTCCATGACTGTTTCTCCTTTGTGCTTGGCACTGGGGAAGACGAAGAAGCAAGACCGCAGTAACACTGAGGGTAACTCATCCTTCAAGCCCTGCACGTCTTTTCATTGCTATTTCTTAGCATTTCTGTAGCTGAAGGTTTCAGGCATGAGACGCCAGAAGTTATGTGTACCTGCAAGTCCATTTTTTCCGCCTTTTCAACACAGCCCGCTCTGATTCCAGATGAAGTTCTTTCCCGGCTCCATTTGTCTGGAGCCCTTAGAATGACCTTAGAATGACCATCCCTTAGAATGACCAT
>NW_012104987.1:236722-242101 GCF_000951045.1 Mandrillus leucophaeus
GTTAGCCAGGCTGGTCTTGATCTCCTGACCTCGTGATCCGCCCGTCTCAGCCTCCCAAAGTGCTGGGATTACAGGCTTGAGCCACCGCGCCCGGCCTAAATCCTCTATTTTAAAAGTCCATGTCTGAACATTTCTTTCCACTCATTTCATCTAATTTACTCTAGTTCTCACCCTATATCAAATATCCTCCTGCATTGAACGCTCTGATCCATTTGCTCTACCACTTTTTTACTATTTATCACCCCAAGAATGTCCTCCTTACCCAGCCTAGCTTCCATTTTCCAGCTCAAAATCCATTCCCTTGCAAATAGCGTTTTCTTAGGTTGCTCCTCTTTCCCACAATCACATTTGTCTAGAATTCCCAGATATTGCTTACTCCATATCCTCCCCAGAGCAGCTGAAAATAGTCTGAGAAAAGTTACACAACCAGGATAACTGGATACATCTCAAATGTAAAACCACAAGTATGAAACAGGAATTCAACAAAGTCGTATAATCCTTCCATGCTTCCCTGGTCTCTTCTCTTTCCCCCTCTTCTCAAATCTCCAGTACCAGGCCGGGCACGGTGGCTCACAAGCTTGTAATCCCAGCACTTTGGGAGGCCGAGGCAGGCAGATCACGAGGTCAGGAGTTCGAGATCAGCCTGACCAACATGGTGAAACCCCCAACTCTACTTAAAACATAAAAATTAGCTGGGTGTGGTGGTGGGCGCCTGTAATCCCAGCTACTCAGGAGGCTGAGGCAGGAGAATCGCTTGAACCCGGGAGGCGGAGGTTGCAGTGAGCTGAGATTGTGCCACTGCACTGCAGCCTGGGTGACAGAGCGAGACTCTGTCTCAAAAACAAAAACAAAAAAACTCCAGTATCCCCACTCACCTTACTATCAGATATTGGCCACACCTCATAGTTCATCCAGAATGCCTCCATTGTTACACCATCCAATCCCTTAAACCACGGTCAGTGCCACGCCTGTCTCCTGTCTGTCTCCTGTTATAGAGGAATAAGCATCCCTGTCTAAGGCCAACCTCTCTGCTCTGTACACTGGAGTCCACATGACCTTCTTAAGACACATGACTACTGTTACTACTCCTCAACTGTTTGAGAAGTGCTTTTCCCAGATGTTCCCACAACTGCATTTTCTCATCATTCAGCTAAAAATTCAAACGTTATCTTCTCAAAGAGGCCTCTCCTGCTATCCTGAAGTTTCCTCCCCACATTGCTTTACCACCTGCATTGCAGTTATTAGCACCAACAGTTATCTTAGCCATTTTTTTACACCCTTCTTTTTTTTTTAGACTGGTCTCACTCTGTCACCCAGGTTGGAGTGCAGTGGCACGATCTCGGCTGACCGAAACCTCTGCCTCCCGGGTTCAAGTGATTCTCCTGCCTCAGCCTCCGAGTAGCTGGGACTACAGGCACTAATTTTTTTTGTATTTTCAGTAGAGACGGGGTTTCTCCATGTTGGTCAGGCTGGTCTTGAACTCCCGACCTCAGGTGATCTGTCCGCCTTAGCCTCCCAAAGTGCTGAGCCACCGCGCCCGGCCAGTTTTACACCCTTCTTATCTCTCCCACTTGAATAAAAGTAAGCTTCATAAGGGTAAGGGCTGCTTCTCACTCCTGTAACCCAAGCTCTTTGGACAGTGCCTGGCACTCTGCAGGAACACAGTGGACATTTTTGAGTAATTGACTCTAAAAGCCTGTGTTATTATTTCTACTGCAACAGATTATCTTCCCACTGAAGGCAAACGATGAAAACAATCAAAGGAAAACAATTCTGGATGAGCATTTTCTGGAGAAACAGAAGCCACACTTTGCTATGGCAGAGACTTCTGAGACAGCAAGGAAGCAAGGAATGGTCCCAGTGGCTGTGATGAGAAAGAGAAGAGTATGTCCCATGAAATTAAGACTAGCTGGAGAAAGGCTCAGATCCCAAAAGATTTTACTTGCAGATGGATAGAGCTCATATAGAAATATCGTATATGGCTGGACATGGTGGCTTACACGTGTAATCCCAGCACTTTGGGAGGCCGAGGCGGGTGGATTACGAGGTCAGGAGTTCAAGAACAGCCTGGCCAAGATGGTGAAACCCCATCTCTACTAAAAATACAAAATATTAACTGGCAGATCATCTGAGGTCAGAAGTTCAAGACCAGCCTGGCCAATATGGTGAAACCCCATTTGTACTAAAAATACAAAAATTCATCAGGCATAGTGGCGTCCACCTGTAGTCCCAGCTACTTGGGAGGCTGAGGCACAAGAATCGCTTGAACCCGGGAGGTGGAGGTTGCAGTGAGCCAAGATCACGTCACTGCACTCCAGCCTGAGTGACAGAGTAGCACTTCATTTCAAAAAAAAAAAAGAGAGAAAAGAAAAGAAAAAAAAGAAAAGAAAAGAAGTATTGTAGTATAGAAACAACGTGTGCACAAAGACAATTTTAATGAAAATAAAAAATGCCATTGAATATTTGACTCAAGAGAGTGCCAGGGAGGCTGAAAGCTGGGTTTTTAAATAAAACCAACTGAAATGTGGAGAGTTTCATGGTCAACGATATGTCTTAACAGAGTGGCCATTGGAATTTTCATTAGCTGCACTCGTTTCAAAGGGTTATAATAGGATGATTGAACAGAAAGATCCCTCTGGACTTGAACTTGGCAGAGAAAGGCTTTCCCAGAAGATCATTTCACCCAATATTTGTGTTACATAAGTGTCAAAATATGTCATTTGGAAGATAATACTTTCAATTCATACAAGAATACGTTTTAGAGATAATTTTTACAACGTAGAAAATATGTAATTAATTAGCTTGATTCCCAAGTTAGAAAAATAAGACACACATGTGTGCTATGCTGTGACTACTAAGCCCTCTCGTTTTACAATATCATTCAATTCTGCAATTCTCACTATCCTCCTACTATATATTGTAGTTATCAAAGAGGTTAAAAAAATTTTTTTACAAATTTTATGAAACATTATTATTATTATCATTATTATTTTCAAAGAGTTTTGAAAACTTGACATTTCGTTTGTCTGGTTCTTGGGAGAAGCATATTTCTATTAGGTTGGTGCAAAAATAATTGATGTTTTTGTTATTACTTCCAATGGCAAAAACCACTATTACGTTTGCACTAACCTAATAGTTATTATTATTTTTGTTCTTAGAATTTTGATGAAAGTAAACTTACTTTAATTTAGCAGTAAATGCCATCAGTTGGGTGGAGAGATAAATGGATAGATAGAAATGTGAAGAAGCAAATATATTAAAATATCCTAAAACGTCAGTGTAGAACATGGGTGATGAGTGTCTAAGTGTTAGTTGTAATATTTGAATATTTCTATTTCTTTAATTTTTCATAATAAAATACTTAAAAATAAATTCTAATAAAATTAATCCATATGATATTCTTTATGTAACAGTTTTCAGTTTTATGTTAATTATACCTTGCTTGGTTCAGATGTCATGGGATTAATTGTATAACCAAAAGTCATGAATACCTAAGTCTTGAGAGAATATAGTTTCCAGTCATTAGAAATAAAACCTAATGATATGGACTCTTAGTTGATGACTCTATAATTAGTTAGATTTGTAAGAAGAATAATTTGCTCAAGGGCTTATGAGAAAAGAGAAACAATCGTTTATTTGGAATTCATTAGATGTCGGATCCATAGGTGTTAATGACTATGCGTGCATTCTTTATTTAATATACATGGCGATAGAGTTGCGTAAGGGACTCACTCTACTTTATAGAAGAATCTGTGGCTCAGGAATTTGAAGTTTGTTGTCTAAGTTCACACACTTAGGAAGTGGCAGAATGGGGCTTAAACGCAGTTTTGTTTGAATCAAAGTTGTACTACTGTCACTCTGTCACCTCGATTACTTGTTGGATTATTGAAAATCAGCAACAATATCCCTATTATTTGATTGATTTATTTATTTATTTATTTATTTTTTTCCGAGACAGAGTCTTGCTTTGTCGCCCAGGCTGGAGTGCAGTGGCGTGATCTCGGCTCACTGCAACTTCTGCCTCCCTGGCTCAAGCAATTCTTCTGCCTCAGCCTCCTGAGTAGCTGGAATTACAGGCACACATCACCATGCCCAGCAAATGTTTGTATTTTTAGTAGAGACGGGGTTTCACCATGTTGGCCAGGTTGGCCTTGAACTCCTGACTTCGTGATCAGTCTCCCAAAATGCTGGGATTACAGGTATGAATCATCGGGCCTGGTAGATTTATTGATCTTTAACAGAACCCTTATAATTTCCCTAATATTTTACTCTGAAAGCTTTATTAAACACCCCATGTCCTTTGATACAGAATCTGAGAGCTAGTAGAATCCTCAGAAATCATCCCTTACCAACACCTTCAGCTGATGGAAAGGGAAATAATGTACAACCAGGTTAAATAATGTATTCAAAGCCATATAACCTCTGAGTAGCATTGCTAAGAAAGATTTATGTGGCTCTTCCATTGTATCATGATGCTATTTTATTGTAAAGTGCAAAATTAGAGGTGTAAATCAATTTAATCTGATTGATTAAGTACCACACTGAGTTTAACATCAGCATACTGTGTCTGCTATGGGATGCCTTGATTCCTTATATCAATATCAGCTCTTAGTTTAGCTCATTAATCTAGAATACATTTAGCCCAACTTCTACAAGGCCAGTCTCTTTACCCCAACCTTATTACTGTCACTGTTCCACTCAGGGATGGATAGAGAACAGCAGAAGAACAAGCAAGCATATAATGTGTTTTTCAATAACCTGTCTTTGTTCTTTCAACAGAGGCAAAGTTATGTTACATAAAGTCATTTCACCAATGTATTTCAAGTTTTCATGGGAATTACAATTTCTTTTTTAAAAAATGTCCCAGCTGACTGCACTGATAGGGAATTACAATTTCCCATGGGCAAATTTAAATGAAGGGGGAATTGACAGTGGCACCACCTGGTGGGAGAATTCAGGGACACATTTCAAAGCAACCTCGTGGTAAATAGGTTACCAGGACCTCAACTATATAACAGAGTAATTCTGAGATGTGTTAGAATACGTTAGTATTGATGCTAAATTCAATGTACACTAAATCAAAATCCTGTAAATATTGATTGATCTCCTGCCAAGAAGACCTCTTAATCACTGTGATATGTTGGCGGTTTTGAAAATGGCATAATAGGCCAGGCTTGGTGGCTCACTCCTATTATCCCAGCACGTTGGGAGGCCCAGGTGGGTTGATCACAAGGTCAGGAGATCGAGACCATCCTGGCTAACATGGTGAAACTCCGTCTCCACTAAAAATACAAAGAATTAGCGGGCGTGGTGGTGAGCACCTGTAGTCCCAGCTACTGGGGAGGCTGAGGCAGGAGAATGGCATGAACCCAGGAGGTG
>NW_012104987.1:242561-252057 GCF_000951045.1 Mandrillus leucophaeus
AAAATGGCATAATAATGGGTAGAGAAACTCAAATAGAGACATCCAGAAAAGAATGGAAAGAGTCAAATTTCCCCTTGTTTCCAAGCGCTAGAGCTCTTCACTAGTGAACATCAATCTGTATGGCAGAGAGTAAAGGGCACACTCAACAGGTGGCATTTCTTTCAGGACCTAGTGACATTTTCAACACCAAGCCTGGTGAAGTGGAAGAGGAGGTGAAGGAGTGGGCTCCAGTGACAGTGGCCAAGTGAGGGGTTTCATTACCCTAAGAGTTTCATGAATGGCAGTGCATACATAACTCCATGCTGATTTATGGCCACCTTTACAGGCCTCATGAATATTACCTATTTATGCCTTCCTTGGGCTTCCCAAATATCTAAACTTTGGGACTTGTTGCCTTGTACTCTGTTCATTTATGTACCAGCTTCTCCATTTTGATGATGAAAACTATGTCTGATTTGAGGGAGGGTACATCCTCGGAGTCAATTCTTTGGGTTCCAGAGCTAGATGATTTCCATTCAAATCCTCCTCTGACATTGATGAGATTGTGATATCGGCCAATTCACATAACTGCTCTGTGCCTCAGTTTCCTCTTCTTTATATATTTGAGTAGTTGCTAGGAGGATTAAATAAATTTATATATGTACACATATATATAACATTTAGAAGAGTGCCTGGCACATGGTGAGAGGTAAGCCTTCCATAAGATAAATTATTATTATGATTATTTTATGTCAAAGAATGTCATAGCAATAATTTTATTATTTTCATTTAATTTAATAAAAACCACAATTTTAAATTAATGATTAGTTAGTAATTATTTTAATTAATGACATGTGTTCACATTTCACACAAATTCATAAAGAATAAATCATAGAGGTAAAGCTATAATAAATAACACATTACACAATTAGCAACATGAAAAGTACATGGAATTTTTGAAGCATGAAGAAACTTGAGTGCTAACTCTAAACAGATAAAGCATCTGTTTATCTTGGATAAGTCTTTTAAACTTTATAAAGAACAACTATGCAGTGATAACATTTAGCACTTAAGAAATAATAAATTTACTTGCCTTTCTCTCTCTTTCTGTGAAATAAAGATATTAGACCAGATTATTACTTCTTGCTAAAAGATTCAGTGACATTCAGACAGGAGATAAAAATATAATAGCAACTGCCTTGGGGTTCCAATCTTGACACATACTGTCTACGGAATTTGGGACATTTTGTTGCTGTCCTCTATTATAATTTATGTGTTTGAATCTTTTCTGACCATCTAGTTTAAGATTGGAAACCATTAATTTATTAATTCAATAGACATGTATTAAGCATCTGCTATATACAAGTTAATAGGATCTGGAAATACATAGTGACAAAAGCAGTCTCTTGCCTCCATGAGTTTACAGTCTCATTGTGAGAGAAGAGTGAAAACAAAGAGTTCGATAATCATTACATATCCACAGTGGAAGTCTATGCCGAGCGCAATGGGATCGCAGAAGAATGAGAAAGTGTTTGTACTGTGAAATGGCAGTAGGAAGTAAAAGTTTCACAAAGGAAGGAAAAGCTGTTTAGATTTTATCATTCTCTTCCCATCGGTCCCTATTATGCTGCTGGCACTTTTTGAAATAAGCAGAAACCCAATATGCAGTTTCCAAAGATTGTCTTTAAAGATGTACATTATTGAATATATGTGGATATTGAATATATGTGGATAGTTCGGGGCACATGCTCACCTTCTTATCACTAAGTACACACGTTGCAGGAGCCTGCCAGTCCCAGCACAGTTTCTCATTTCCACTTCACAACACTGTCTACCAGATTTTACAAAGAGATCCATTGCTCGTTACGTTACTGGTATCTTGTCCTCAGTTTGTCCCACATGCAGTGAGAGAAATATTTTATGCCATCCTATGGAAGACTGAGAATAAAAAGAACATATCCTCGCTGCAAGTTAAACATCTAAAAATGGTATTATTCTTTTAGGAGTGTGCTCCCAGATGCTGCTAGATACTGGGTATGTGGACAGAGGATGTTAACCCAACACTAAAAGTCATATAAATCATGATTCCCCAAAGGTCAGATGTTACCACTGCATGGTTATTTTCTTCAACTTACTCTGTAGTCTCTCTTATGGAATTTGTATGGTTTATGCTGTACACATTATGGGACAAAAGGTCTTTATCTCATCAAATAGTGCTAGGGAGTGAGAAACCCCACAATGAGAAGGGCAAGATTAAGATTTCCTATGGACGTCACTAGCAAAGTCATTATCACTGAAATTGAATAAATGAATGGAAAAAGCAAAACAAGCTCTGAGTTAGAAAAACAAATTACACATGGCCAAGCTCAGATTTATTCCTATCACCTACAGTTAGAATTTCTAAAAATTGAGCCTTCCCTTTGAATTTCCAAAATTAGTAGGAAGGGGGAAGTGAGAAGCCCTTCAAAGGAAAAATGGAAGAGTTTTGAAGAGACCATCAACAGATGTTGTTTCAGAAATTGGATTTGGAATGAGTCCAGAAGGACTATTTCCAAGTCAAGAGCTAAGTAGACTATGGGTGAATTTCATTTTATGCATTTCATCTGAGCATTGATACTGGAAGACACATTAGAGTGGGCATCTGGAAGTTAGTTCACCAAAAGGAAATAGGGTCAGTTAAGGAGTCTAATAATGAGCAAAAATAAAGAAGTTGAGCTATTGGAAGGAAGGAAGAATGATGTGATGGTTTCTTTAGAAAGTGTTGATCATCTTTAGATGTATATCTTAGAGACTCACTCCTAGAATTTTACACAACAGTAATTCTTTTTTTTTTTTTTTTTGAGATAGAGTCTCACTCTGTCACCCAGGCTGGAGTGCAGTGGCGTGATCTGTAATCAAGCGGTTCCTGTACCTCAGCCTCCCAAGTAGCTGGGATTACAGGCGTGCGCCACCATGTCCAGCTAATTTTTCTGCATTTTTAGTAGAGATGGGGTTTCACCATGTTGGCCAGGCTGGTCTCGAACTCCTGACCTCAAGTCATCCACCCACCTCAGCCTCCCAAAGTGCTAGGATTACAGGTGTGAGCCACCACGCCCGGCCACACCAGTAATTCTTTACCCTCTATTTTGATCCAGTGTTTATCCAGAAGTAGTTCAAGATTAAGAAGTAGTTCAAGTGGGCAGACAACTTAAATTCCATTGAGCCTAATCTATATTTATTTGCACACACAATTTTCCCCTCCATAGTTACAACATGGAAGACATAATCACGTTTAGTGTAAAGGAAAGTACATTGTACGTCCTGAAAAATCACTGTGGTTTATTCACACTGAAAAAGGTGGCCACTTTTGTGACATGAATCCATAACTGCATTATTATGGGGGTTTCCTGGGTAAAGAGGAGACTGCCAATCTCTTGCTTCCACCACTTTTCCATTTTTCCCTCTTTTGCAGCCAGCCATGGTCCCATGCTTGCTAGCAACAGAAAGTACAGCAGATGGCAGCAAGCAGCTGCTGCATTTTCCAAACCTTGGTCAGCAACGGTTCTCAAGCCAGCACCAGTCAGGTTGAATGGAGGCAAAGATGGATGTTGATTTGTTAGAGTCCCCCATCCTCCATCTCTTGTTCTGTCCCTACCTTTGTGCCCTGCTCAGCGATGAACAAACACCTCATTTCACAGAAGCACAGCAAACTGGAAACAAGAGGAGGAGAGAAAAGCTGGGGCTTGGCGGGACACACTGAACTGGACTCAAGCCTGAAGTGACCTAGTCAGGCGTGGCATTGATGTCGTGGCAGATCTTCCTTGGCCTCCATGGCTGTTGAGCAATTCCTTGGACCCACATCTGTGAATGCTAATCCAACACCAAACAACATTTTGCAGAATTATTCCATCCATTTTGCAACGTCCAGCTTTGTAGGGGCTTCATGGGGGCTGCAGGTAGCAGAAAAGGCCTGAGGGCAAACTGCGTTGTGCTGAGAGATAAGCCTGGATTTTACCAATTCAGGCTTGGCAGACCACATCAGAGCTGTCAAAAGGCTATGAACTGCTCTGAGCTCCTGCTTTAAACTTGCCCTGTTTAGTTCAGCTCAGAAGCCTGGAATTTGTGAAGGTAAACAACTCTTATCCCGTGGATAAACTGGATAATGCAATTTAAAATACAGACATATATTCTTCACACAAAAGTAACTACCCTGACATTAATGGGGTCATTTATCTACGTTGAAGTCAGTAAGCCATAAGCACTGTCAGTGATGTTGGGATTTGGGGATTTGATTAGGTTTGGGTTTCCAGTGGCTTAACAGGAACAGAGGGTGCGAGGTGAGGTAGCTGGTCTTATCTTCTTGAGTTATTAGATAACTTGTATTCTTTCTCCATTGTGCTAAAACCTAAAAGGTAAATCTGTTCTTTTGTGTTTTCCATAATTCAACAGATTGTTAACCTGGTTTATGTTTCATAACCAGTAAATTGTACTTATGCCGATCATTCAGTTTTGTGGTCAAATACTGCAAAGCTGGGTTATGGAAGCTTATATTTTTCATGAAATCAGTCCTATAAGAAATTAGGATCACAGGTCCTAACACTTTAACTTCCTGAGTTCAATATTGTTAAAGTAACTTCAATACTGAACGGCATTTGTAAGCTTTATATGCTCCCAGCTGGTTCATTGACATGGAGTTCAGACTTTCATGCAATTACTCTTGACTATCATCGGCTGTCCTTTCTCAGAAACAGGGCAATCATCTTAACAAAAGTCTGGCTAATAGATTTCCAAATGTTGGGTTCATAGAACGAACGCTGGTTTTGAGAAAAACTTTCACTTGCATTTTCTTTTCCTTTCTCTCTCTCTCTCTTTTTTTTTTTTTTTTTTCAGACAGGGTCTCGCTGTGTTGCCTAGGCTGGAGTTCAGCGGCACGCTCATGGCTCACTGCAGCCTCGACCTCTTGGGCTCAAGAGCTCAAGCAATCCTCCCATTTCAGCCTCCCAAATAGCTGGAACCACAGGCATATGCCACCACACCCAACTAATTTTTGTATTTTTACTAGAGACAGGATTTCACCATGTTTCTCAGGCTGGTCTCAAATTCCTGGGCTCAAGGGATCTGCCCACCTCAGCATCCAAAAACACTGGGATTACAGGCATGAGCCACCGTGCCTAGCCTCAAATGTATTTTCCAGCGGAGCAAGGTTAAGGGGCTCAAAGTCACTTGAAGTTTTAGCACAACTTGGGAGTAAGCGAGAACGTTCTCTTAAGCAACTTTTCTGCCTCATTGTTAGGATGAGCCATTTGGCTGCCTCTGGTTTCCCACTAGCAAACATTAACTGATTAGGAAGATGAGTAGGATTAGCTAAATCATTAATCTCCATCTGCTCTAATACATAAATTATGAAATCATACTCATTATACACATTTTTGCCAATTTAAAATGTGAACCTATTGGCAAAAAAAAAAAAAAAAAAAGAAAAAGAAAAATTTCCAGTCACTGAGAGATGTTCCACTGTAGTCTTTCAAAATGTTTTTAAAACACTTTGAAAATTGTACTTTCAAAGTTTGAATTTTATCCCAGTCCATTGTCCTCCTGCCCAGTTGTTGACAAATCATCACCACAGGGGATCTGGTGAGAAAACCATGGGTGGCCCTAGGCTGGTATCTTTGGCTAAATCAAGTATACATTTGGCAAATATGGCCGGGCTATAGGCTACCTGGGTGGCTTTGTGGTCTCATGCGATCAAAGTCGGGGGATAGAGTAAGGAGACTAGATCTTTCTTTAGTAGATGGAATATAGCAATTCCAATTACTGACATCCTAAAAACTTCTCTGGAGATGCAGAGCAAATTCTCTGCACATTTAATGTTTTCTACATTAAAGGATATTTTGCTTCCACAACTGAAGTGAGTTATGGAAACAAAACCTCCTTTAAGATAAGCCTGAAATTATCATTGTATTTGACAATGGGAGGATAAAGGCTGAGACTTTTTATAATCTACCAGCATGCATCCCCCCAGAGAACACACAATTTGCATGAATCCCCCTGAGCTAGGAAACCTGAGGATATTTGAAAGAGAAGGGGGAAAATGTATTTTAAAAGCTTCCCAGAAACAGATAAGAGTTAAGAAAAAGAAAAATCCTGTTAACAACTGGGATGGGCAGACACCGCTCTGCCAGCCCTAAAAGAGTCAGCTGAGACGCCAGACATGGATTTCTGCTTTTCTGAAAGTCACCCAGACATAGACAAGAATAAAGTAAAAACAAGAAATGTAGAACAACATGATCCCTTTATTTTGATAATTTAGAGAATAAAAAGAAATGATTGCAGTGTAGGCAAGCAGCAGAGGCCTAAAACTTCAACACTTTACATGGAAAATGGAGACTGGAGGTGTTTGAAGAAAAAGCAATTGCAATTGTAGTGGCTTTAAACCTTTTGGGAGCATTGAATTGCCTTGAGAATCTGGAAAATGCTATGCATCCTCTTCCCCCAAATATAAATGCATAATTTTCCATTCCATTCATGAAATTTCACTCATAATTATTTTGCACGTATGACAGGTTAATAACTCGTACACAGAATAGAGTTTCTGGCTTTGTTTTGTTTTGTTTTTCATCTTTTTTGTTTGTTTGTTTGGTAATGAGTTTTGCAAACCTTGGGAAGGTAGTGTGAGGCAAGGTTATTGGTGAGGGAAGGTGATTAACTGTGTCCTAAATAAATAGTAGTTATGGTGAATCATTTCCCTCCCATTCTACCTCAAATAAAAAATATGATAAACAAAATAAGCGATTGCAATGGCATACCAAGAATGGTGAATTCTTTTTTTTTTTTTTTTTTTTTTTAAAGAGACGGAGTCTCGCTCTGTCACCCAGGCTGGAGTGCAGTGGCGTCATCTCAGCTCACTGCAAGCTCCGCCTCCCGGATTTATGCCATTCTTCTGCCTCAGCCTCCAGGGTAGCTGCGACTACAGGTGCCCACCACCACACCCAGCTAATTAAGAATGGTGAATTCTTAATGCTCCTCAATGTAAACCGGCATGTAAACACATGGACATTTTTCTTGCATCTCTACTTATTGGTTGCATTTGTTTCAATCATTAAGGTCTTTAAAAAGCATCACATCATTGTGTCTTTCTTTAGTTACCTGATGTGGCATGAAGCAATATCTCCTAGCCTCTAAAATATTATTTCTCAATCATATTTTGCCATAGGAATGATCTCATTTGGTCACATTCCAGAAGCAAGAGGAAAAAACATAGCATTTCTGAAGCCATGAGTGAGTGCCACTCACTTTAAGATGGTAATCTGAACAGGAAGAGCACTGTGACTTACTACTGTCGTTCAGAGAAAAAGGAAGAGGTGTGTGTCACAGACAGGAAGTCAGTGAACAAGAGGCAAAGGTACCGAAACTTTATTTGGCAAATTTGAAACATCTGTTGTGCCTAGAGCACAGATCCAGTTTTTGCAAGATGCAAATTTCATGGCAAAGCAGCAAAAGCCTGAAGAACCACTTAGCTTAAAACTGACTTCGTACTCAGCATCCCTTTTCTGTTTTTCTGCTGTGACAGGCCTTTATTGAAAGCCAGAATATGTAGATCAGTCAAAACCTCAGAACCAAAAGGTAGTGGGCCTGAGCTCAGAACGTCAGGCAATTAATGCACTAGTGTTGGCATCAGCCTCCAAATCCTTGAAAATGTAAAATACTTGAACACTCGTCTCTCTTTTGAATGAGTTCCCCATCGATATATTGGTTTCCTTAATGAAGATCAGAAAGGAGTTTCCTAAAATGATATGCTTAGCCAATTTAACACCAGTAGTTTGATTCTCCAAGTTTCCTTACCCTAAATGACTATACAACAAAGTCAAGTAGAAACGCTGCTGAACAATCCTGTCATCCTTTCCTCACCCTGGCCGAATGAGGCTTTTTTTTTTTTTGGATTGCAAAAATTTATTAAAATGAAAAGACATTGCTTAATTAATCTCCTGTGCCATGAGACTCCATCAGGTTGCCTACAAAGACCACTGGGAGGCTGAGTATCACCTGAGCCCAGGAGTTTGAGGCTATAGTATGCCTCAAATGGTCTCTGCACTCCAGCCTGGGTGACAGAGCGAGACCTGTCACACATACACACACGCACGCGCGCGCACACACACACACGCGCACGCGCACACACACACACACACACACGCACACACACACACACACACGCACAAAGACTTTTAGCCACATTTCCAGATTTCAATGTAAATGGTACTTGGGGAATGCTTTTTGACCCAAGAAAGGAAACTAGGTCTGAGTGTTTATCATTCATAGATTGGTGAATAGATTCAGAACAGCTAATAACACAAATCTGAGAGTGGCATTTTGTGGGCATAGATTTCACGTTAAAACTGAGACCAAAAGAGCTGTGCCTGTTACCTTGACATTTTGTGGAGTTAAAACTAAGGACAAAGGCTAATTACAGGTAGCGTGGTAGATCTGGATAGCTGGGATTGGATAGGTTTGCTTGCACACAAAAACAAATCTTTTGTTTGACTGGAAATACAAAAAAGCATGGCCTTCAGACCAATTCAGAGACTCGTTCTGACTGCCAGCTGAGATATTTCCCAGTCTTTTCTCCTTGTGCCACCTAAGGAAAGTATTCTATTCAACATTGTGAAAAATTCAGTTTATCAGAAGACATAAAAATGGTTAACACATTTGACCTGAATTCCAAGTGTGTATACCACCTTCAGAATAGAGACTTTTTTTTTTTTTTTACGTTTTGTTTCATTCCAAAGTGTAACGAGGGCATCATTTTAGCTCTGAATGTCCTTTGTGTGTTATAGAGAGGCTGCCTTGCCCCGCCTTGTTTAGAGAGCATAGCGGTGATCTGTACTTATGAAATTTAGTGACCCTAGGTTGCTTGGCAAAACTACAAAAAAAATTTGTGACCTGCTTTTTATACAGGTGAATAAACAATTCAGGTATTAAACAATGAACCCCTTGATTTCAAAGGACAGTGATGTGTTTGACGATAAGAGACAATTCCGATAATTCTTTTGTGTTCCAGTGAAGTTTATAGCATGGACAACTTGTTTTTTTGATACAATCCTGTACATTAATTGTTACCAGCACTTATCTCGGAGCTCCTGTCCACACAATAGTCGTTGCCAACACCTGAGTTGATTTGCACATGGGCACAAATTAAATGGGTAAGCGAAATAGCATCCATATTCATCACTGATTTCAGTTATGTCTAAGAATATAGGATCAAATTTTTATGTTCAGACTATAATAAAAAAATATTTCTAGAGGATACTTTGTTACTATACAAGTGTGATAGTAATCATATTATCTAATGACTATAGGAAGAACTGTGCTTTCAAATTAAGGGACTGGCCTGGGCGTCATGGCTCATGCCTGTAACCCCAGCCCTTTGGGAGGCCAAGGTAGGAAGATCACTTGAGACCAGGAGTTTGAGGCCAGCCTCAGCAACATAGCATGACCTCATCTCTATTTCTAAAAAACATTATTTTATATATATATATTTTTA
>NW_012104987.1:255012-257590 GCF_000951045.1 Mandrillus leucophaeus
AAACCTACAGCTTAAAGCTTAAAGCTGAACTGCCTGGCTGTGCCCCAGCTAAATCGAGAAACTCAAGCCTTCCCACAAACTCATGAATGAGCTCAGCCACAGACTCAGAGTCACCATAGCCAACCAGCATGTCCTGAAGAAATAAATGACCGTAACTTTAAGACACTGATTTTGGGAGTGTATGTCATGTACCATTATTTCAATAAGATGAAAATACTAACTGATACACAGGACTTCTCTTTTAAAAGTTTATAACTGCCCTCCCTCCCACCTACAGCATAATCAGCCATCACCTGAGAAAATGGGGAGGGTTGGCCAGGTGTAGTGGCTCATGCCTGTAATTCCAGAACTTTGGGATGTCAAGGTGGGCAGATCACGAGGTCAGGAGTTCGAGACCAGCCTGGCCAACATAATGAAACCCTGTCTCTACTAAAAATACAAAAAATTAGCTGATTAGCTGGGTGTGGCAGTGGATGTCTGTAATCCCAGTTACTCGGGAGGTTGAGGAAGGAGAATCGCTTGAACCTGGGAGGTGGAGGTTGCAGTGAGCTGAGATCGCGCTACTGCACTCCAGCCCTGGCGACAGAGCAAGACTCAAAGAAAGAAAGAAAAAAGAAAGAAGGAAGGAAGGAAGGAAGAAAGAAAGAAAGAGAAAGAAAGAAAGAAAGAAAGAGGGAAAGGACAGTGAGGTCAAGGGTACATGCACGTTTGACAGCTCCACACTCAGTTCCTCTCTCTCTCTCTCAATACTGGAAAACATTATTCTTTGGCAGCATAAATTCCAGTGACACAAATACTAACACAGACACTTTAATCAATTTGTTCTCACTAAAAGGGGAAAGCTGGATTCAATATTCAAGATTCATTAGTTCTATATAACACTAGAAAAATAAATGAGTTGGATAAAAAGACAACAAGGCAATCTTTAGTATTGCTAACTTTGAAAAGAGAAGAGTTATTGTCCTAACATTGTAAGAAAATTCTTATTCCACATGTATAGAGATTAATTACGTTAACACAAGTCCAATTTTAGCCCACTGATGTGGAAAAATGCAAACCAAAACTCTGGACACATTCTCGTGCTTATAGCATGTCTGAGAATAGCCTGACTTATCTTGAAACATCCAGTTGTTTCTCATAAGTGCAAATAGTGAACTACCTACAAGCCAATGAAATCACAGGGCACCACTGGCATGATATGCATATGTAAAAAAAGGTCACAGTATTACTGGACTTTACCTCTAGTAGGTTTCTTGAATTGGAAAGACTGAATGGTTCCACAAACACCGTAACAATCTCCTAGTTGAAGACAAGGTGTGCCAATCATGGAATCTCTGACAAAGATTATTGCTCACAGTAGGCCCCAGTATTCCTCAAAGGAATCTAGTGCTTTTGCCGAAGCATGAAATTTCAAATACAAAACAGGCCCACAGGAATCCTAAGAGTTTGGACTTACGAAAAACAAAAATTCAAACAATAAAACACAAGCCTACGTAGGTTTAGTTTTTTGTTGTTTGTTTGATGGGGGCAAATAAAGCACATTTAATAGTCAGTTTGTTTTAAACATTTCTTGTTATAAAATAATAAAGAGCATTTTGAAAGTGAATGTCTTAATTTTTAAAATTACTTTTATTTCCTTTATTTCCTACTTTTATTTTCAGGGTTACATGTGCCGGATGTGCAGGTTTGTTACATAGTTAAACATATGCCATGGGGATTCGCTGCACAGATCATCCCATTATCTAGGTATTAAGCCCAGCATCCATTAGCTATTCTTCCTCATGCTCTCCCTCCTCCCACCCTCAACCCCGACAGACCCCAGGGTATATTGTTCCCCACTGCATGTGTCCATGTGTTCTTATCATTCTGCTCCCAATTAAAAGTGAAAACATGCTTTGATTTTCTCTTCTTGCCTTAGTTTGCTGAGAATAATGGCTTACAGTTTCATCCCCGTCCCTGCATAGGACATAATCTTATTCCTTTTTATGGCCGTATAGTATTCCAGGGTATGTATGTACCACATTTTCTTTTTCCAATCTATCATTGATAGGTATTTAGGTTGATTACACGTCTTTGCTATCGTGTTATCGTGAATAGTGTTGCAATGAACACACACATGCATGCATCTTTACAATAAAATGATTTATATTCCTTTGGGCATATACCCAGTAATGGGATTGCTGGGTCAAGTGGTATTTCTGGTTCTAGGTCTTTGAGGAATCGCCACATTGTCTTCCATAATGGTTTAATTTACACTCCCACCAACACTGTAAAAGCATTCCTTTTTCTCCACAAATGCACCAGCATCAATTTTTTTTTTTACTTTTTAACAATAGTCATTCTGACTAGTGTGAGATGGTATCTCATTGTGGTTTTGATTTGCATTTATCTAATGATCAATGATGTTGAGTTTCTTTTAGAATGTTTGTTGGCCGCCTGTATGTCTTCTTTTAAGAAGTGTATACTGAGGCCGGGCGCAGTGACTCACACCTGCAATCCCAGCACTTTGGGAGGCTGAGGTAGGCCGATCACCTGAGGTCAGGAGATCCAAACCATCCTGGCTAGCATGGTGAAACCC
>NW_012104987.1:258905-269986 GCF_000951045.1 Mandrillus leucophaeus
TGTAGTTCTCCTTGAAGAGGTCCTTCACTTCCCTTGTTAGCTGTATTCCAAGGTGTCTTATTCTTTTTGCAGCAATTGTGAATGGGAGTTCATTCATTATTTGACCCTCTGCTTGGCTGTTGTTGGTATATAGAAATGCTAGTGATTTTTGCACATTGATTTTGTATCCTGAGATTTTGCTTAAGTGTATCAGCTTAAGAAGCTTTTGGGCTGAGACGATGGGGTTTTGGATCATGTCATCTGAAACAAAGATAGTTTGATGTCCTCTCTTCCTATCTGAATACGCTTTATTTCTTTCTCTTGCCTGATTGCCCTGGTCAGAACTTCTAATACTATGTTAAATAGGAGTGGTGAGAGAGGGCATCCTTGTCTTGTGCAGGTTTTCAAGGGGAAAGCTTCCAGCTTTTGCCCATTCAGTATGATATTGGCTGTGGGTTTGTCATATCTGGCTCTTATTATTTTAAGGTATGTTCCTTCAATATCTAATATACTGGAAGTTTTTAACATAAAGGGATGATGAATTTTATCAAAGGCCTTTTCTGCATCTATTGAGATAATCACGGTTTTGTCTTTAGTTCTGCTTATGAGATAAGTCACATTTATTGATTTGCATATGTTGAACTAATCTTGCATCCTACTTTATCAATTAAGCCTATTTTATCGAGGTGAATAAGCTTTTTAATGTGCTGCTGGATTTGGTTTGCCAGTACTTTTTTGAGGATTTTTGCACTGATGTTCAAGAAGGTTATACTTTTTAATAAGAGACAGGGTCTCCCTATGTTGGCCAGTTTGGTCTTGAACTCCCGGACTGAAGCAATACTCCTGCCTCAACCTCCAAAGTGCTGAGATTATAGGCGTGAGCCACTGCACCGAACCTGAAAGTGAATTTTAAAACAGCTTTTTACTAAGCACTCAGAAGAAACAAACTGCTAATGTACTCACCCTGTGTGCAATACAAACTGCAATAAAAGGCAAAATGTCAAATATAAGACAAAGTTTTTACAGCCTTTATCTTTAAACTCAGAGGACTGAAAGGGGGCTGAAACTGGGCTGGAGATCAAGTTTCTTTACCTCAGCCAATTCCTTAATATTCTTATCAATTTTCTTAAAAGCTGTTTTTTCAGCCAGGTGTTGTGGCTCATGCCTATAATCCCAGCACTTTGGGAGGCTGAGGTGAGCAGATCACTTGAGCCCAGGAGTTCAAGGCCAGCCTGGGCAACATGGCAAAAACCTGCCATTGCAAAAAATATAAAAATGAGTTAGGTGTGGTGGTACGCGTGTGGAGGAGGTGTGGAGTCCCAGCTCCTTGGAAGGCTTCGAAGGATTGTCTGAGCCTAGCACTACAGCTTGGGTAACAGCGAGACCTTGTCTCAAAAAAAAAAAAAAGGTTTTCTTCTATTTTCTGGATATGAAAATAAGACCTGTTAATTATTGAAAGTTATATAAAAATATACAGTGAAAATAAAAACAATCTATAACTTTATCATCTAAGTATCTGTGTATATATTTAGGTATCTATGTATGTATATAATTTTTATATGAAATTAAGTTCATAGCATGTATATAGACTTGTGCTCTGATGTTTACACTTAATATCATATCATGAACATGTTAATATGTGATTTAACATTTTCTGATTTTTGGTGTTTTTCTGCTGTTTCCTTTGTGTGTGTGTCTTCTGTAACAAAGACTTTTATTTGTCTTGTTCACAAATTCTATTCATAACAATTTTGAAGGCACTGAAAGCAGATTATTTTTTAAATTATCTTAACAAAATAGTTTATGTTTCAAGAATACTTACATAGTTTTGATATATACTTACGATATATACTTATATACTTTTGAATAGTATGATATATCCTTTTGGAATGAAATGTACAGTAATCATCTAGACTTCATGGTTTTCAATATTCACTTCAAAACCTTTCAAGCCATGGCCTGATGACATCATTTTTTAAGGCATTCTTCAAATACACTAATAGTATATTTGAAAATGTATTTCAGGTTTCCTCCCACATAAAAGTCAATGAATGTAATGAAGGAATGTCATAAAATTCTAAGTCACAATTTTTTTTTTTTTTTGAGACAGAGTCTCACTCTGTCGCCCAGGCTGGAGTGCAGTGGTGCAATCTTGCCTCACTGCAACCTCCGCCCCCTGGGTTCAAGCCATTCTCCTGCCTCAGCCTCCCTAGTAGCTGGAATTACAAGCGTACGCTACCACTCCCTGCTAATTTTTGTATTTTTAGTAGAGACAGGATTTTGCCACGTTGGCCAGGCTGCCCTCAAACTCCTCACCTCAAGTGATGTGTCCGCCTCGGCCGCCCAAAGTGCAAGAATTACAGGCGTGAGCCACCGCGCCCGGCCTCTAAATCACAGTAAGTTTTAATTAAACGTTTATAAATCCTTCCATTGCATGGAGAAGTTTGAGGTCAGTCTAATACACATACGGCACTTTTCAAAGTAAACATGTTATTCTCTCTGCCTAAGTATTTACCATTTTTCCCCTTTGTCTCATTTCCAAACAATTTGCTTGAATTTGTCTAGTGTGTTTCTCTTATGTATTTTTTTTCCTAGAAACGTAGTCAGACTGAAAAGTCTACATACACAGATTTCAATCACGTTAGATGATTTCCTCAAATACATCTTTGAGTACTGCTTATAATTTGGGGTGGAGAGGCGCATTTTCCTCAGGGCTGCTCAAAATTCCCAGCTATCTCCATGTACTTTGTCTCACAATGTCTTCTCTTTCATCATTTTCAGACATTTTATTTTTCTCTGCCTCATGGAAGGGAAAAGCTTGTCCTCCGCATCATTGATTTGTTTCTCTGGAGTCTCATTTCTGTCTTTCTCTCTGCAATATAAATTTCAATCCAATATTGGACCTTCAGTTTCTTGTCTCTCTTAGTACTCTCACCCAGCTTTTTAATCTTATTCTGCAACTGCTCATTTTAAATCACTCTCTCCGTATGGCTTTCTGCTTCTGTTACATACAGGTTATATCTTCTAACATTCTGCCAAACTGTTCAGCTGTTTTCCGAAAACTTTTCCTGGGCCTAAAGGAAGGCCTGTTCTGAGGTCGCCTCTTAATCAAATTCTGTAAGATGCTAATAGTTCTGGTCCCTGACTCTGTAGCATTTTATCACATATCCCCCCCTATTTTATCCCTTTTAACTCGAGAATGACAAAAGATCTCACCATTCCAAAGTCGATGGCCTGCCTGGATTACTCTCGGCTCGTTCTGTTCATGTTGATTCTGGAGGAATCCACTTTTCCTATCTATTGAGGGAAGGTGGGTTGACGTGAGCATCTGCCAACCAGCTCCAAACTCTGGAAAACTGTCATTCAGCTGGAATGACAGCGGATCTTCTATTACGTTGCCTGGTGACCTGAAAGAACAGTAAGTACTTGACAACCATGATTCTCAACAAGTACATCCATCAACACTTTCTTCATCTACTTCTTGCTCTTGGCATGGGAGGCTTTCCCCTGTAAGGCAACCTAATGCACTGATGTCTCCTCTGCCTTCATCTTTCTGCCTGCTTCTCCTCTGAGAGTCCCTCACTGGGTGTAAGGAGAAAGGAACTGAGAGAAGAGACAGCATATTACCAAACAGGTAGAAGAGAGGCTTTTGAATGTTCTCACCATAAAGGAATGATAAATGCATGAGATGATGAACATACTAAGTACCCTAATTTGATCATTATACAGAATATATATGGATCAAAACATCAAGTTGTACCTCATAAATATGCATAATTACAATGTAAAAAATTAATTAATTGTTTTTAAAAAAGAGAGATAAAATATTTCCCGACCTAATTTCAGGCAATCAGTATGGGTCTGTTTTGGTGGAATAACTCTAGCATCTGCATGCTTTTTAGTTTTTATTTTTATTTATTTATCTTTTTGGAGACAGAGCCTCGCTCTATCACCCAGGCTGGAGTGCAGTGGCATCTCAGCTCACTGCAACCTCCACCTCCCAGGTACAAGCAATTCTCGTGCCTCAGCCTCCTGAGTAGCTGGGGCTACAGGCGTGTGGAGGCTGAGGCATGAGAATTGCTTGTACCCGGGAGGAGGAGGTTGCAGTGAGCTGAGATGCCACTGGTCTCCAGCCTGGGTGATAGAGCGAGACCCTGTCTCCAAAAAAATAAACAAATAAAAACAAAAAATTAAAAGCATGTAGATGCTAAACTATGCCCAGCTAATTTTTTGTATTTTTAGTAGAGATGGGGTTTTGCTGTGTTGGCCAGGCTGGTCCCAAACTCCTGGCTTCAAGTGATCCACCCACCTCGGCCTCCTAAACGCATGTTTTTCATTAGACATTTTTCAATTAATTTAATGTAGTTGATTTTTCAGGTAGCAATTCCATCCAGAATTGTATTTTTTTTGTATGGTAATTTGTCCCTCTTATTTGTTATCTTGATGGGATGACCATCAGGAGCCAACTGGATTAGAGACTGCTAAGTTAGGTCCTTTTAACCTAAGGCCTCTCTTTTTTTGTTTGTTTTTTTTTTTGGTTTTGTTTTGTTTTGAGACAGTCTTGCTCCTGTCATCCAGGCTGGAGTGTGGTGGCACAATCGTAGCTCACTGCAACCTCCACCTCTTGGGTTCAAGTGATTCTTCTGCCTCAGCCTCCCGCATAGCTGGGATTACAGGCACCCACCACGGCGCCCGGCTAATTTCTTGTATTTTTGGTAGAGATAGGGTTTCACCGTGTTGGCCAGGCTAGTCTTGAACTTCTGACCTCAGGTGATCTGCCTGCCTCAGCCTCCCAAAGTGCTGGGACTACAGACATGAGCCACTGTGTCCAGCCCTTTCTTATGTTTAAGTGTGAACATTTTCCCTCATAACTGCCCTGACAATACCACAGCCGATATTTGTAGCAGGAATATTTGATCAATGCAAATTTGATAGAAATAGCCTCATGATGAAAAATTCAAGCCAGTCTCCCCACCTCAAAAGAAGTCTCCTCACAACCTGGTAACAGCTTCAGTTTAGCCACTGAAGAGCAGATGACACATTGCTATGATCTACCGTTGCACTCCTGTAACTAAGTATTGATCAGCAGTATTTGCTATTGAAATTTCTCAGATACATATTAGGGAATCTCCTGAATCTATATTCTGTGTTACCTATAAAGCATCCCATTTTGTCAGACAGAACCTGTTTACATGAGTGAGTTCAAATTGATAAGAAAGAGGACCAGGCGCAGTGGCTCATGCCTGCAATCCTAGCACTTTGAGAGACCAAGGTGGACAGATCACTTGAGCTCAGGAGTTCAAGACCACCCTGGCCAACATGATAAAACTCTGTCTTTCCTAAAAATGCAAAAATTAGCCAGGCATGGTGGTGCATGGCTGTGATTCCAGCTACATGGTGGCTGAGGCAGGAGAATCACTTGAACCTAGGAGGAGGAGGTGGCAGTGAACCGAGGTAATGCCACTGCATTCCAGCCTGGGGCAACAGGGTGCGACTGTGTCTCAAAAAAAATGAAAAGAAAGAAAAGAAATTGGCTGGGTGTGGTAGCCCATGCCTGTAATCCCAGCAATTTGAGAGGCCGAGGCGGGCGGATCACTTGAGGTCAGGAGTTCAAGATCAACCTGGCCAACATGGTGAAATCCCATCTCTACTAAAAATACAAAAACTTAACTGGGTGTCATGATGTGTGGCGTGCACCTGTAATCCCAGCCACTCGGGAGGCTGAAGCAAGAGAATCGCTTGAACCCAGGAGGCAGAGGTTGCAGGAGCCAAGATCATGATACTGCCCTCCAGCCTAGGTGACAGAGTGAGACTCCGTCTCAAAAAAAAAGAAAGAAACAAATCGATAGGAAGAGCTGCATTATTTTTGACAGTGATGTAATGGAATCAAAAACAATATTTTGCAGTGTGTTAGTTTTACTCATTGTAAGTCAGTTATTTTACTTTATAACAATTATAATCATCTTCCTAGTATTCATACATCTTAATGTATTCAACAAATGATATCATTTATTGAATAACCACCACATTACTTCAAATGTTATTGATGATCTAAATTGATTCAAATATAGAAATAGAATTAGGCAACCATTGTTCTGATAAATATTTGTTAACACATAAATGAATCTAGAATTAAGGGTTCAGGAGTCTATGGATTCTATAAAATTGATTGTGAATTTCTGAGTGTATGTGAGTTTTTTTTTAATCAAGAGGTTTTGAATTTCCAACAGATTCTCAAAGCAATTATGACCAAAAGAAGGACCAGGCACGGTGGCTCACACCTGTAATCCCAGCACTTTGGGAGGCCGAGGCAGGCAGATCACGAAGTCAGGAGATCAAGACCATCCTGGCTAACACGGTGAAACCCTGTCTCTACTAAAAATACAAAAAATTAGCTGGGTGTGGTGGCGGACGCCTGTAGTCCCAGCTACTCTGGAGGCTGAGACAGGAGAATGGTGTAAACCTGGGAAGCAGAGCTTGCAGTGAGCCGAGATCGCACCACTGCAGTCCAGCCTGCCAGCCTGGGAGACAGAGCAAGACACCACTGCAAAAAAAGAAAAAAAAAAAAAAAAAAAAGAAGGTTAAACACCATGCTTTAGGGATTTTTAAAAATATATATTAAAAACATTTCCTCTCCATCCCCAATTATTTTGAAATTATAAACCCAGTGCTCATGGGGCCAAAGACTTAAATATTATCAGAAAAGCTAAGAGGCTCATCTTGGAAAAACATACCACATTGTCACTAACAGTCTCTAAGTCCAGGGTATGACCCTTACAACCTCCCAGACCCTTGGTTTCCTTATCTGTAAAATAAGAAGTTTGGGCTAGAAAGATGAATTCTTAGATCACCCCCAGCTGTAAAATTGTAGGATTAGTATTGAAGACTCACACATAAACTTTAAAAAAATAAAATAAACAAACAAGACACTTGGTTACAATATCCTTGCAACAGACACGATTTTATTAACATAATCAATGAAGTATTTAAACAGGAAGTTAAACTCTTTGTGAGTTCTCAGAATCTCATAAAATCCATTATCTCTCAAATTCAAGTCTCTTGAAAGTTAGATATTTGATCTCAGATGAAATGACTTGATCAGTTTATGTATTCTACTGTTTAAATTCTTGTCTGTTACAATGTTTTGCATGATGTTCAAAAAGCTTAATGAACAAAAGCAAACATTGTGGTGACCTATTGAGATGAAATAAGCAAAGTAAGGAGCAAAAAATGGTATAAACACATTGGCTCATATAATCTAAACATGTGGTCAAGAGAAAAAGAAAACAACTCTTGTTCTCTGTAAATTAATTGTTATAATTTAACAGCAGGACAATCAAAATGTGGTTGGAAATGAGTGGTATATAATCATTGTGAAGAGGAAAGAGAGAAGCTGGCTGAGAAATACTGGATGAGTTTAAACATTGCAGAAGATCCTTGTTTATTTGCTCTAAAAGGCAGTCCAGGCACTCTGTTAGCCAGCACCCCAGGATAAACCTATAAATATTTACTATCTCCTGGTTCAACCACTGGACAAGTGACTGAAAATTACTCACTTCACTTGACTAGAGCTTAAACCACACATCTGATATTTGCAGACTATTTTGAATAATGGTCACATCACAAAGAGTTATTTTTTTTTAAATCAAGCAGCTTTTTTGTTTGCAGATCAAACCATTGCTCCATGTGGATTTGATGGGCTAAGAATGGAGTCCACTAGACATGAAAACAGAGGCGTTGATGATTGTTTTATCTAATAATCAAATTATTTGGCCAGGCATGATAGCTCATGCCTATAATCCCAGCACTTTGGGAGGCCAAGGCAGGTGGATCACCTGAGGTCAGCCTGGCCAACATGGTGAAACCCCATTTCTACTAAAAATACAAAAATTTGCCCAGGCCTGGTGGGGGCATTCCTGTAATCCCAGGTACTTGGGAGGCTGAGGCAGGAGAATTGCTTGAACGCAGGAGGCAGAGGTGGTAGAGAGTTGAGATCGGGCCATTTCACTCCAGCCTGGGTAACAAAAGCAAGACTCCATCTCAAAAAAAAAAAAAAAAAAAAAAAAAAACTCGAATCATTTGCTTTAAAATGGAGGTATTAGGCTAAAACATATTGCCAGAGGCAAGATTTGAGTAAGAAGACCTAAGCAGATAATAACTGTGTCTTCAGGTGAGAAATGAACATGCACATAATTGAGTTACTTCTGAAGCCATATACATTGGTTTGTTTCCGATTATTGGGAAGATTGTTAGAAGATAATAATTTACTTTCCTATTTTGAAGTTTTCCTAATAATTTACTATTACAGTCTTCTCTACAACCTTAAGAGAGATGGTGAAGGGAAATGTGGTTGAAAAGAGTCAAGTTATTTTCTAGGGGTCAAAACTTGTCTATTATAGAGTTGACATGGATGTGGTGAAAAGGGAACACTTAGGCCGGGTGCAGTGGCTCACACCTGTAATCCCAGCACTTTGGGAGGCCAAGGTGGGCAGATCACCTGAGGTCACGAGTTCGAGACCAGCCTGCCCAACATGGGAAACCCTGTCTTTACTAAAAATACAAAAAAATTAGCTGGGCGTGGTGGCAGGTGCCTGTAATCCTATCTACTCAGGAGGCTGAGGCAGGAGAATCACCTGAACCTGGGAGGTGGAGGTTGCAGTGAGCCGAGATTGCGCCACTGCACTCCAGCGTGGGTGACAGAGCGAGACTCTGTCTCAAAAAAAAAAAAAAAAAAAAAGGAAAAGGGAACACTGATGGTGGGAATGTAAGTTAGTACAACCACTATGGAAAACAGTATGGAGATTCCTTAAAGAACTAAAAGTAGAACTACCATTTGATCTAAAATCCCACTACTGGGTATGTACCCAAAGGAAAAGAACTCATTGTATGGAAACGACGCTTGCAGATGCATGTTTATAGCAGCACAATTCGCAATTGCAAAGATGTGGAAGCAGCCTAGTCGCCCATTAACCAATGAATAAAGAAAATGTGGTTTATATACACGATGGATTAAAAGGAATAAAATAATATCTTTTGCAGCAACTTGGATGGAGCTGGAGGCCATTATTCTAAGAGAAGTAACTCAGGAATGGAAAACCAAATATTGCGTGTTCTCATTTATAAGTGGGAGCTAAGCTATGAGGATGCAAAGGAATAAGAATCACATAATGAACTTTGAGGACTTTGGGGAAAGGCTGAGAGGGGTGAGGGATAAAAGAATATATATGGGGTGCAGTATACACTGCTTGGATGACTGGTGCACTAAAATATCAGAAATCACCACTAAAAGAACTTACCCGTGTAATCAAAAACCACCTGTACCTCCAAAAACTACTGAAATAAAAATAAAAACAATAGAAAAATAAAAAGTGAACAAAGGATTTGAATAAGCATTTCTTTTTTCTTTTCTTTTTTTTCTTTTTTTTGAGACAGAGTTTCGCTCTTGCTGTGCAGGCTGGAGTACAGTGGCATGATATCAGCTCACTGTAACCTCTGCCCCCAGGGTTGAAGTGATCCTCCTGCCTCAGCCTCCCAAGTAGCTGGGATTACAGGCACCCGCCACCACGCCCAGTTAATTTTTTTGTATTTTTAGTAGAGATGGGGTTTCACCATGTTGGCCAGGCTGGTCTCGAACTCCAGACCTCAGGTGATCCACTGGCCTTGGTCTCCCAAAGTGCCACCGTGCCCAGCCTGAATAGACATTTCTTAAAAGAAGACATAGAAATGACCAACAAGTATGTGAATAAATGCTCAATAGCACTAAGAGAAAGGCAAATCAAAACCACAATAAGATGTCATCTCACCCCAGTTAAAATGGCTGTTATCAAAAAGACAAAAAATAACAAATGCCAATGAGGACATGAAGAAACAGGAACTCTTACACCCCGTCAGTGGGAATGTAAATTAGTACAGCCATTATGGTAAAACAGTATGGAGGTTCCTCAAAAAACTCAAAATAGAACTACCAAGGGATTCATACATCCCACTGCTGGACATACATACAACATAAAGGAATTCCGTATAGGGAGGAGACATCTGCATTTCCTTGTTTATCACAGCAATATTTACCATAAATGTCCATCAACAGATGAATGGATAAAGAAAATGTGGTATATAATACACAATGGAAAGCTATCCAGCCAGAAAAAAAGAATGGAATCATGTATTTTGCAACAACATGAAGGAAACTGGAGGTCATTATCTTAAGTGAAACATGCCAGGTACAGAAAGTCAAACATCACCTGTTCTCACTCTAAGTGGGTGCTAAAAAAATGTGTACACATGCACATAGAGAGTGGAATGATAGATGATGGAGACTCAGAAGGGCGAGGGAGTGGAAGGGGGAGGATTATGAGAAATTAGTTGATGGCTGCAATGTGTTATTTGCATGATCCATACCTTAAAAGCCCTGACTTGGCCGCTATGCAATCTATGCTTGTAACCAAATTGCACGTTTCCCCAAAAAAACAGAAACAAAACATGTCTATTGTGAAGCCACAACTTGAAGCTATGTCAGTCATAAGCTGAAGGCAAAGCTCTTTCCAATACATCATTTTACTGATCTACGAACCATGCTGCTGTTCAAATTTGGAACTTGCAATAACCAAAGTAACACCTTTTATAGAAACGCTTTTGTGGGTATGATATATATAGCCGGTAAGTATAATACTCACTGGATTCCAGAAAAGAGAGAGTAGAAATGACAGCTTGCTCCTTTTAGAAGTAAATGAGGATGACTGGTCTGACAACATTGCAAACTAAAGCAATGGCCAAAAAAATATACAGTATTCTATAAACATGCCTATTATTTATAGCGCATTATAATTTGTTGCTTTAATTATATGTGATAGTATAATTACTCACTGTGATAATCTGTCCTAAAATACCATAATTTCAATTATATGTATTTGATCTACTAGCTTCCCAGAAGAAATAAAAGTTAAGTATTTTCCATAATCCAATGTTCTATCCATTGAGTGTACAAAAATAATACACACTACAAGGTGTTCCATTTTGTTAAAGTCGTGTTACATAGAACAGCATAAAAATACCACTGGGGACCGGGCGCAGTGGTTCACACCTGTAATCCCAGCACTTTGGGA
>NW_012104987.1:271071-272723 GCF_000951045.1 Mandrillus leucophaeus
CCAGCCTGGGTGACAGAGCGAGACTCGGTCTCAAAACAAAACAAAACAAACAAACAAAATAATTTCAACATTGTAATATAATAGCATGCATGATATCTGTTATTCATTCACTGAACAAAACTTTCTCCTAAGCCTACCTTTTGACATTCACAATCTATAGGAGACAGACGTAATAGGTAGGCAAACAAATGACATCTTGAATTACACGTTAGGAAAAGAGTCACACAGGGTGAAGACGAAGAAGGAAGAAGGACATCTGCTTAAATGAGCTTTATTAAAGGAGGCCTATGTGTGGCATCCCTCAGGGACTGAGACAGCTCCTGAGACAGAGGGAGGACGGTGGTCGAAGGCTCCAAGGCACAAAGGAGCACCGTGTTCCTGTAGATGGAAGGAAGCCAGTGTGGTTGGAGCACAGAGCACGTGGGAAAGACCTCTTGAAAGGAAAGGAAAACTGGAGTGAGATCAGCACTTGAGAGGTGCACGCTACACCAGAATGCAGAGGGCAAAGCATGAAGCAGGACTCAGCAGATACTACGGAGGAGATGGTGTTTGTTTTGTTGTTGTTGTTATTAATGTTTTGTTTTTGTTGTTATTATTGTTTTGTTTTGTTTTTTTGCTTTTTGTGGTTTTTGTTTGTTTGTTTGTTTGAGACGGAGTCTCACTCTGTTACCCAGGCTGGAGTGCAGTGGCACAATCGTGGCTCACTACAACCTCTGCCTCCCATATTCAAGCGATTCTCTTGCCTCAGCCTCCCAAGTAGCTGGGATTACAGGTGCACGCCACCACGTCTGGCTAATTTTTGCATTTTTAGTAGAGACAGGGTTTCACCCTCTTGGCCAGGCTGGTCTTGAACTCCTGACCTCATGATCCACCCGCTTCAGCCTGCCAAAGTGCTGGGATTACAGGCATGAGCCACCACGCCCAGTCTAAGGAGATGGTATTTCAAGATGAGATTTGAAAGCATGATATGTTTTCTGTAGGCCATGATAGTGTGAGAGAGAATGAATAACACTGCAATGCAAAGAAAACTTCCAACAGTGGCATTTATTCTCAGAGGATTCAAATATTTGTGCAGGGAGATGCAACAGGTATGTTTGTAATGGTGAGGTCTTAAATACTAAGATAAGATTGATGCGTTTTATTATTCAAGCAATAGGGAAACTACTTTAGCACCATAAACAGGAAGTGGCATGATCAAGAGAAGTTTTGTGAGGTTCATCAGGAGGAGCATGTGAGACAGGTTGGAGGCAGAGATGCCCACAAGAAAGCCAATGAAACAGAGTGGGTGTGAAGAGGTGGCTCTCCACAGCGGTGGTGGCAACAGACACGTGCGTAAGGTGAGGAGTACAGAGACCACTACATTGTCACTAGGCACTAGGTACTGCATCATTGACTTCACCCCACTCCTGAGAGATCTCAGCTCACACAACATCTATAAACAACCGTGGAGAGAAGCAAGGTTCAGGATAGATATGTAGTTTTAATACTATACGCGGCTGGGCACGGTGGCTCACGCCTGTAATTCCAGCACTTTGGGAGGCAGAGGCAGGCGGATCACAAGGTCAGGAGTTTGAGACCAGCCTGGCCAATATGGTGAAACTCCATCTCTACTAAAAACACAAAAATTAGCTGGGCATGGTGGTGTGCACCTG
>NW_012104987.1:272773-274045 GCF_000951045.1 Mandrillus leucophaeus
AACAGGTATGTTTGTAATGGTGAGGTCTTAAATACTAAGATAAGATTGATGCGTTTTATTATTCAAGCAATAGGGAAACTACTTTAGCACCATAAACAGGAAGTGGCATGATCAAGAGAAGTTTTGTGAGGTTCATCAGGAGGAGCATGTGAGACAGATTGGAGGCAGAGATGCCCACAAGAAAGCCAATGAAACAGAGTGGGTGTGAAGAGGTGGCTCTCCACAGCAGTGGTGGCAACAGACATGTGCATAAGGCGAGGAGTACAGAGACCACTATATTGTCACTAGGCACTAGGTACTGCATCATTGACTTCACCCCACGCCTGAGAGATCTCAGCTCACACAACATCTATAAACAACCGTGGAGGGAAGCAAGGTTCAGGATAGATATGTAGTTTTAATACTATACGCGGCTGGGCACGGTGGCTCACGCCTGTAATTCCAGCACTTTGGGAGGCAGAGGCAGGCGGATCACAAGGTCAGGAGTTTGAGACCAGCCTGGCCAATATGGTGAAACTCCATCTCTACTAAAAACACAAAAATTAGCTGGGCATGGTGGTGGGCACCTGTAGTCCCAGCTACTCGGGAGGCTGAGGCAGGAGAATCACTTGAACCCAGGAGGCAGAGGTTGCAGTGAGCCAAGATTGCGCCACTGTACTCTAGCCTGGGCAACAGAGCAAGACTCTGTCTCAAAACAAAAACAAAAACAAAAAAACTATACGCTCAGTCGTTTCCCTGGTTACTCTGAAATTCACCCCTTTATGGAGGCAGCTTTGCCAGGAGATAAGGATTCTGAGCTATATCACCTTGGCCTGAATTGCACTAACTGAATTTCAGTTCATGTGAGACCACCAGTGACAGCAAACTGTGTCAAAGGAGAGTTCTGTGGCCTGTATCGACACACTGATGCTAAGAACGGTGCTGCCGCTGGGATTCGCTATATCACATCGGAAGATTTTTAGGATAATCCTGGGCAGACATCTCATTCCAGTCTCTTAGGAAGGTTTGTAATGGCTGTGCTTCTTCAGAGTATTTGATTTGTTTTCTTTTGATTATTAATTATGAAATTTGTGATTACTCAGGCTCCCCTTTTAGGAGTTACTACTGGAAACTTTAGAGCCAATCTGTGGCCCTTGTTGATTGATCACTTTTGTGTCTTAACCTCCATGTTACGCTCTCGCCTCTTTTCTCTTTCCTCTTTTTAATTTTCCTCTGTTTATTGCATGAGATATTACTGAAGTTTATAAGACTTTGTAAACCACCTTAAATAGT
>NW_012104987.1:274535-277309 GCF_000951045.1 Mandrillus leucophaeus
GGTCTTGAACTCCTGACCTTGTGATCCGCCTGCCTCGACCTCCCAAAGTGCTAGGATTACAGGCATGAGCCACCACGCCTGGCAAGTGCTAATTTATTTTTCTTGTAGCCAATCTTTCCTCCCTTCTATGGGTAGAAGTTTGTTTTTGTTTTGTTTTTTCTAATTGACAGGAGCAAAATCTGTCTTTAAAAAAAGCATAAATTGTGTTTGTTCATTTATTTTGTCTGCCATTTTGAAAGCATCCCAATAAAAGGCCAACAGTTGCAAAATAAAAAATCTGTAACTTCAGACAACTCTTTCCATTTATAGAAGGTGGATGACTGTTATAGAAGATAACTCCTCCATTTATAGAGGAGACTGGATGACATAAGACTAAGAGAAAATAAGTTGTTAAAGAAACTAGAACAAAACTAAGGAAGGAGAGGAGAAAGAGCAAAAACCCAATTTAAATTTAAATACTGCTGATTGGAGAGGTTGATGAATGAGTACAAATACAGAGTTCCACAGAAGAAACAAGACCTAGTGATTGTCAGATGAGTAGGGTGGCTGTAGTTGACAATGATCTATTGCATATTTCAAAACAGCTAGAAAAGAATAATTGGAATGTTTTTGCAGAAAGAGAAGACAAATACTTAGGGTGATTGATATCTCAAGTACATTGATTTGATCTGTGCAAATTACATGGATGTATTAAATTATCACTCTACCCTGAAAATACATACATCTATTATGTATCAATAAACACAAAATTGGAAAATAAATAAATACTTCTGGTTTTAACCACTAGATGAAGTAAAGCCAAAACTATATAATTGGTATTGAAATTGTGAGGCTACCCAAGTTTCCTCTATCATAAAGTGTTCTCACTGACGTGGTCAAATTTTTTCAGGCAAGGAGTTCTAGATATGTTCTCTGTCATGTCCATGACATCCTAGACTGGCAAGACATTCCCATAAGAAGGATGTGATGTTGCTTTCTTACAGGTGATAAATAAGAAACCAGCAAGATAAAATGATCAACCGAAGATCTCAGAGGGACTGATGACAAAGTTGATGATGGAAGCCATCATCCTATGCAGTGGGTTGACAGCCGATTCAGACCTGTATCATAGGTTCTATTGGATCCATGAGAAATATAAAATGATATCACAATGTAAGTCTCTTGAGTCACTTATGAATCCCTCATCCCTAATGAACATACACAAAAAGTAGCTAAGATGGCCCTGTCCTCAATCATGGAATCACCCCCACATGCCTGTGATTCAGAGTGAAAGGCCCACAAACATGAGCAGAGTGCCCTGATTCTACCAGCCAGAGAAAGTCTGTGATATGACAGAGACTACTGATATTTTAGCCAGGCTTTCCGATCACTGAGTCATGGCCTGCTATGCAGTGGGGAGCGGCGATGAACAAGAGAGATCTGGCCCCTGCCCTGACACCTCTTAATAATAATACTCATTGTGAATTTACTACATGCCAGGGTCCATTCCAATCACTGTACATCACTTAAGCATCACATCAATCCTGTGAGTTAGATATTATAGTTATCCTCATTTTACAGATGAAGAAAATGAAGCACAAAAAAAAGTTAAAGTACCATAACTTGAATGAAGTTCCAGTTTCTGTTCCCAAATGTAAGAAGCTTAGGAGTCATTATTTCCATCCTCCTAACAAGAAAAAAATGCTGAGTGAACTAAAAATCAACAATTCTTCTTAGATCCATCGGAGAATTAAGGCAACAGGGCAAACTGCTGCCCTGAAAGCTACAAAGACAGGTGGATACAGAGAATCACAGCTTTCCAGCCAAATCCCCACAGCTAGACCTAGTATGGCAGGAACACTGAAAACTGTGATTAATGAATTGCTGGGTGCTCAGTGTAGATTAACCCGAGGCCTAAAGCTTCCAGGGAGCCCAGTCTTAAGGAGCCTTCACACTTCGGTGAGTTTTATCTCCAGGAGCTCTACCAGGTTCTTGTGGTGATGATCTGAAAAAAGCAGGGGAAGAAGAGGGGCCATTTTGAAATGTGACCAGACACCTCCATTCTCCTGAAAAAGGGGGCTACCCTCAAAGGAAAACTATTTTACCAGAGCCTCTGACTGGCATTTTTACCAAAACCTAACGAACCTATAGCAAGGGAAATATTGAACTCTAGTACATTGTTGACTTCCACATGGGGAAAAAAAAATAAACAACTCAGACTCCCCAAAAGACTGAGATCTAATTGTAAGACTACAAAATATTTTCTATCCTCTTCACCCTACCACCATATCAATAGGGTTCCAGTGTAATAACAGAGGATTACAGCTAAAATAACTGTAAGCCTCTAACTCTATTTAAAGAGTCCCTAGAAAAACCGAAAGCTAACAGAGGAGACAAAAACAATGACACTGGAAGGTATTTTAGCTTCTGACACCAGAGCTAAAGAAATAATATACATAGACTAACTCCGAGCCAGAAAAGCATGAAAACGCAAACCCACACACTACCTCTGTTCCTCTTACCAGGTGTATTACGTCCAGCTTGCAACTAAAAATGTCAAGGAATGCTGAAAAGCAAAACACCATCCCAAGAGGCACAGCAAGCATCAGACCAGATTCAGTACGGGAGGCATTCTGGAATTATCTGACTGGAAATGTAAAATAACTATGATTAATATGCAAAAGGCTTGAATAGAAAAAGTGGACAACATGCAGAAAGGGAGGTAACCTGGAAGCAGAAAAATGAAAACTCTAAGAAAGAATCCAAAGGAAATGCCACAAATCAAAAACTGTAAT
>NW_012104987.1:278334-279615 GCF_000951045.1 Mandrillus leucophaeus
GCAGGAGAATGGCGTGAACCCAGGAGGCGGAGCTTGCAGTGAGCTGAGATCACCCCACTGCACTCCAGCCTGGGCAACAGAGCGAGACTCTGTCTCAAAAAAAAAAAAAAAAAAAAAAATTACATTTACCCACTCAGTGGAAACAGAGATGTTCAACCATTAGTGCTCCCTGGGTTGGGCTTGTTGCCTGAAGAAAGTAGAAATCCAGAACAGGTGTAGCCCGTGGGTGGTCGGCAACACCAGAGAAAGTGAAGGTGGAGAGTTGCACACTCACTCATCCTTATCCCAAAGTTTTCAACCAGCTAAGTTACTTCGCCTGTGAAGGGAAGCCGGTAAGGAATAGAGAAAGCAAATGAGTGAAAAACATCCTTCTCTTCTGAGAGGGGAGAGTGCCACCGCTTGTTAGACATGTGAGGCACGGGAAATACGCATGTAGCCAGGGAGAAATCGACCTCTAAACCCACCCCTGGAAAGTATACGAGAACCGACGTGAGGGGTGGCGCAGCAGACTGTGGCTTTTCTAGGCGTCAGAAACACACTCGATTTAAAAAACAATAATTTTAAATGATACTTGTTCTGGTACATTTTTTCAGATCTACCTTGTGAGGAAATGAGGAGAAATGTATGTTTTAAAAAACCATGGAAGGAGAAAGGAAAGAGATACTCCATAAATAAAAGAAAAATCCTGTCTTATTCATTTTTGTTTTCCTAGATCCTGCTAGAAACAGTGCCTTGGTTGATACAGTGTTTATAAATGAATGCTATGGTGGAAGACAATGAGGCACACATCAAGCAACTATTTATAGCTACTGTAAAGAATGATCATTACAAGTCTTTTAAAATGTTCTTGTATTCGTGGTTATCAGATAATACTGATTTTTTAAAAATCTGGGTCACTGAATATGTACATTAATCAGATGAATAAATGAATTGGTTTCTCCAAAACAGCCAGAGGTTTTTGAGTTGAGGGAAACTACCTGATAAATGAACTGAGATTTCTTTTACCCCAAATGGAGAAATGTTCAGAAAAAGAAAATACTTTGAGATATTTATGCAAAGCTTCTGATGTGGGAAGTTTCACCCATATCGAATGGAAGGCATTTATTATCTTACTGTAATGTAGCTTGGTTGAGTGACGAGATTTAAGAGCTATTAAGGGATTGGAAAGATAAAGATAAGCTTGGCAGAGGAAGTGAGACTAGAGAGAAAGTGAGAGTCTAGAGGAGGAAGGAAGGCTTAGGCTTGAAAGTAAAACGTGGGAAATGGGGAGCCATTGTCCAT
>NW_012104987.1:283955-285468 GCF_000951045.1 Mandrillus leucophaeus
TTGTTCATTCTTTGAATAACTTGTATGAGCAGAAATGGCCTTATAAGTAGTTAAAAGAGAATATTTACTTGGGAAGATTTTTGGAACATTGAGAACACTTGCCTGCAGTACCCAGCCTCCAACATGACCTCCAATGATCCCCACTTTCTGATATTTACACCCGGTATAACTCCCTTCCATATTGGGACAGGGTTGGTCAGTGTATCCAAGAGAATACAGCAGAAGTGATGACATGTCATGTCTGAAATTAAGTTATAAGAGACACCATAGCTTGCTCTTGATTGCACTTTTCTTTTGTCTCTTAGATCACTTCCTCGGGGGAAGCCAGCCGCCGTGTCATGAGTGCCCACTGTGCAAACGAACTGAAACCTCCTGCCGACAGCCACCCAAGTGAGCTTGGAATTGGATGCTCCAGTCCAGCCAAACCCTCAGTTTACTGTAGCCCCAGTTGTCAGCTTGACTACAACCTCCTGGGACACCGTGCAGCAGAACCACCCAGCTAAGCTCCTCCTGAATTCCTGATTCACAGAAACTATGCGAGATAATAAATATTTGTTGTTTTATCCCTTTCAGCTTTGCGGTAATTTGTTATGAAGCAATAGGTAACTAATAGACTACCCGTGAATTCATTCATTTACGAATTCATTTATTCAACAAGTACCTGTTAAAGTCTACAGTCTTTCGATCTCTGTAACACACTTCAGAGTCATAATAAAACAATATATCTCCTCAAGGAGCTAACAGAACCATTTGGAACACAAATGCATAAATAGTGTTAATTCAAATTGGTAAGTGCAATGAAAAAGTTACGTTAAAAAGCACGCAAAAAGAGAAAGTTTATCGAGGAGAGTTTGGTAAAGCTTCATAGAACTACCATACTTACATTGTGTCTTTCAGAACAAGGAGAATCAGTCAATGAGGAGATAAAATGTATTCCAAGGAAGAAACGGTTATTGGTCAAAGCTGAATTCATGAGGTAGTATGCTGTATGCTGCGATTTGGAATCAGTTTAATGCTTCTGGAATGGAATATTGGAAGCAGAGAATGGCAGGAAATATATCTAGAAATGTATTACAAAGGGCCCTAAATGCTATATTAGAACACTTAAAGTTGATCCTATAGGTCCTGAGGAGCCAATGAGTGCCCATAAACAAACAAAAAAAAGTCATCATCAAATTTGCATTTGGTAACAGAATGAATGGAGGATGGATCTGAGGGCAAAAAGGTTAGAAGCAAGGACTCTAGTTGGAAAACTGGTCTTGCAATGATCAAGTAAGAGAGGATAAAGGCCTGAATTAGGGCCTCGGTGTCAGGAATGGAGAGGACTAGATGATTGTTTGGACATGGGGAAAAGCAAAGGAGGAATAAAGGACAATGTTCTGCTTCACAACTGTGTGATATGATGGAATGTGATTGCACCACAAGAGAAAATAGGTAGAGGGGAGAAAAAGATTATCGGGGAAGTTTCTAAGTTCAGTTTGGGCTATGCTAACGTTGAAATTGCTTCCCTTTG
>NW_012104987.1:288625-288939 GCF_000951045.1 Mandrillus leucophaeus
CTACGGGCTGTGCGCCTGACTGAATTCCTTTCTAGCCCTGGGCTGAGCAACATTGATTTAGGAACCTCACTGGGCTGTTTGTGTTGTTGTTATTTCCATTGCTTGCCCACTTCCCTGACTATAACAATCAACCTAGTTGCAGTGGTCATTCCTTACCTGTCCGTTCATTCAGGGTATTCTTGGATTATATGTCTGATATCCATAAATTGCAAAAATGCATAAATAATCAAGTGTGAGCCTTTAAAACCAGCAACAATAAATACCTCATTGTTGGACCAATTCATCCAGTGCCGCTAAATCAATACTGCTAATAG
>NW_012104987.1:291254-308321 GCF_000951045.1 Mandrillus leucophaeus
TCAAAAAAAAAAAAAAGAAACATCACATAATTGACAGTAATACCTTTGTCTACAATTAAAGTCCCATCATCCCTCGTAGGGAGGTATGACATGCCAATGCACATCGTAAGACAGTGACATGTAAAGAGAGAATCAGGAAATATGCACATGTCAAAATGGCAATCTTTCATTGACAGAAAGAAATAGGACTTTATATAAATCTTGGCAGTCTTTTGGGTATAGGAGCGCCTGGCGGGGGGGTGGTGATTCAGTGGGAAACTGGGGAATAATGGGGAAATGCTATTACATGCAGTAAGCCATATTTTGGATTTAAAATAGGACCTCCCTGACTCATTTCCTTTTCGAACATGGTATTATCAAGAGTAATTGGATTAGTTCAAATGTTATTTCTAGAGTTTCATTTTAAAATAAAATTATATTGGCCACTCAAAGCACAGACTGGATTGCCATCTGTTTCCTACTCCAGCATATTCTTGCCGTCTGGGTATTTGCCTTCTCAGAGAAAGAAAGGGAAGGCAAACGGCTTAGGATATGGGGAAGAATACGCAATGGCACTTATCAAAGATGGCAGCATAACCCAGTGCTTTTTCTTCTTATTTGGGAAGGCTGTTGCTGGAGGAGAAAAAAAAAAGTAAGAATGGGAAAGAAAGTAACTTTTTTTTTTTTTTTTTTTTTTTAGCACTTACCAGATGTCAAGCTCAGCTAGGTGTTTTCCATATATTGTCATTTAATCCTCATACATTTGGAAGGTGTGTATTATTAACCCTGTTACAGAAATCAAGAAGCAGGCTTTCAGAAAGGTTAAGTAATTTGCCTAAAACTGCACAGGACACTGCTTTCAAAATCTATCTGTTTTCACCCTTAATTAAATGATGAGTCTCCTGTTCATTCATAGCTGATGTATATTGCAAGGAGAAAGTGATCTTTTTGCTTGATAAAACACACTTTTTGAATCATCATAGAAAATGTGCTATATCCCAAATAACCCATGCAGAAACAGCAAAGAAGATGCTGTAGGGCAAGACTTTCTCTTCCCTAGTCTCAACATATGGATAATTCCTCCTTTTGGAATTGAAGTCATAACTACCAAATTTTTCATAAACATTTTAAATGGAAAAATCCTCATTGCCCTTTTGAATTATAATTCCAATACTTCTTCATGTAGGGGAAGAGAAAGAGAGAGAAAGAAAAATGGGTAAGGAGAAAGTAGAGTTCCTTGGTAGTCCCATGCTACCCAGAAATGATCACTGTTCAAAATTTGTATGTATCTCTAAGAACTTTTTTCTAGGCAAATGCGTATGTATGTCTAAGTATGTACACATAGACACATACAAACATGAGATTTTCTTATAAGGGCTTCTATGCAATCTGCTTTTCTCATTTATTTAACAGTATTTTGTTTAAATATCTCATGATGCATATAACTACCCAATTCATTGTAAGAGCTTCACTATGTTCTATTATTTAGAAATGGTTACCAAACTTAAATATCATTTCAAGAGCAAAGTAAAGTTAACGAAGAGTGGAACAACATGCAAATCTGAAACTACCTATATTGTGTATCTCTAGTGTGTTTGTTCTCTAGTGTCCATCTCTGTACCCTACAGCTAGTTGGCTCAAGAAGCAGACACTTTCAGATGAAATTTTTCCGGAGCAGAAAAAAATTAAAAATCTTAATTGGACCATCGATTGCTGGAGTTAGAACTAGACCCGTAGCTGCTCCTCAATCTTGCTTTGCACACTGGCGATGTCTCACCCACTCCCAACACCCCAACTCCTCTGTCCTGGGGCTCGTTCCCATGGTACATTATCTTCTTTCACGCCGGGGGCATCCTATGGAGAGTTGCCTACCTAAGAAGCGGCAGCCTGATGCTGATGAAAATCCAACAGGGGCTCATAACTGAATAAATTGTTTATCTGTTCCTGTTGTGTGATAGTCACTATATACTCCAGAAAATAATCTCTCTCTCTTTTTTTTTTTAGGCCCATGACATAGTTTTACTGTAGCTCCAATCTGACTCTACCCTACTCACACTCTATTCTCAGGGGCTTGGGGAAGGCTACCCCACTAGGGACCCTGTCCTCTCCAGAGCTTGGACATGGGATCTCTTTCAAGCAGGGGGCTTTGTCCTTCTTGGAGGCTTCCTTGGAGTCTCTCTTGGGACTATATGTGCTCTGAGCTGGGTTTGGCTGACACTTGGCTGCTCCTTCAGTCTTGGCCCTGAGGCCATGACAATCCGGGAAGGTCCAGCTGTCCATGTCAGTGGGGCTTGGGGACATGGCAGTCCACGTAGAAGTTCCTGATGTTCTAGGGTAGACTGAATTCTGCCCCTTCCAGGTCTAGTGTCAGCACGATCTGCCAGCCCAGCGGGGAGTTCTCCTGGAGGAGGGAGGCCACGTCTAGCACGCTGTCTTTCCTCTCTTCGGGAGGAGGCAGAAGGCCCAGTTGATCTTTGCTCACATGCACATGGCAGGCGGAGCAAGCCAGGAAGGCTTCACAGGTGCCTTTCAGGTTCACCCCATGGCATTGGGTCAGGTGGAGAATATCGTCCACCTACTCTGCAGCTCACTGGGATCCGCCAGCTTGACAGGTCTACAAACACCATGTTCACCACATCCCTGGGCCGCTCAGGGCAGCTGGGCTCTTCCTTTCCTGCCTGGCACATCAGCCTATCTCCTGAATTTTCCTGGCTGTTGCCGGCGCCTACGCTTCCCTGGACCCTAAAGAGCTCCTGGGTCTGTTACACTAGGTGTCTCTGGCAGCCCACAGCAGAACCCTGGCACTCGTTCTACCCCGGCCCTTGGAGGCAGCCACGACAGGTGTCAGGTGACTCGGACAGACAATTCTCTCTATTATCTTTCATCACGGCTAGCCAAAAGGGAATTTTTTCTCAAAGTATATATCCAGGTTTTTATGTCTGAGAATCATAAGTAAATCTTACAAATTTGATGAAAAAGTTATCTGGTCATTTTCAAGTTAAATCATACTCACAAAAAAAGAAAAAAAATAGAGCAAAATATGATGTCATTTTCATAGATTGGGAGTCTGTAAATTAGAGACCATGGTCCAAATTCAGCCTGTTGCCTGTTTTTATAAATAAAGTTTTTTGTTTTGTTTTGTTTTGTTTTGTTTTGTTTGAGACAGAGTCTTGCTCTGTCGCACAGGCCGGAGTACAGTGGCACAATCTTGGCTCACTGTAATCTCTGCCTCCCAGGTTCAAGCAATTCTCTTGCCTCAGCCTCCCAAGTAGCTGGGATTACAGGCATGTGCCACTACGCCCGGCTAATTTTTGTATTTTTAGTAGAGACGGGGTTTCACCATGTTGGCCAGGCTGGTCTTAAACTCCTGACCTCAGGTGATCCACCCACCTCAGCCTCCCAAAGTGCTAGGATTATAGGCATGAGCCATGTGCCTGCCCTAAATAAAGTTTTTTAAAAAACTTTTTATTAGCCCTGCCCAAGCAAGACCTCAAAACATTTGGTTATCAACTCACACTGTTGCTCTCCTTGGAAACTTTGAGTAAATGGCAAAAAATGTATTCGTTCTAAAGAATGAGCATTATAAATAAAGTTTTATTGGAACACAGCCACACACATTGACTTATGTATTGTCTATGGCTGCTTTCACGCTATAATGGCCAAGTTGAGAAGTTGCAGCAGAGATCATACGGCCTTCAAAGCCTAAAATGTTTACTATGTGGCCCTTTAGAGAATAGTTGTCAACCCCCGATATAAATCAATACTCAAGAATCTTTCCAATAATTTGATATGTTTTCTCTGCTAGATTTCCAATTTGTTTCATAGAGACACAGTGCCTTATGTCAACAAAATGTCCCAGTTGTAAGAATTCTTAGAAGAGCAGCTGTTCAGTGAGACTGGTCTTTCTCTTTGGGGACAGTGAAATGTTTCTCTGCCTCCTCCAATTATCCCTCTAAGCCATGCCTTCTCCCCTTCATTCATCCTTAGCACCACAATGACACTTGGAAAGAGTTCTACCATGCTATTCAGCGAGTTCTCTCCCTGCTTACCAGAAAGGAAGAAAGAAATTCAAGAAAACAAATTAAGAAAGAAAATGTGGGTGGAGGACAGATGACTTACTGGTATCTCCTCCACCCATCCTGTCTCCTGTCCCTACTCCGATCACCAGAGAGACGCCTGAGGTGTGGGAGGGGCTGTCGACAAAAGCGTGAGTGCCTGCAGATGTGGGTGTGTGCCTTTGAAAACGAGACTGTTGGAGAATGGCCCTGTGCTCAAAGCAGAGAGAATTTGTCCCCCGGGACAGAGAGCATCTGTAGGAAATTACAAACTTGAGGTCATGTGTATTTAAGAGTGAGAAACTCAGTGTAGAAGAGGCTTCAGCAGAATGACTGATAGAGATGCAAATGTACCCAGGACAGTGAGCGTGTGAGACAGTGAAGAAGGCAGGAAAGAATATGTGTCCCAGAAAGACACCAGATGTGTGACTAAGTGTGTGTGTGAACACACAGAGAAGGAAAATAAATGAAATAAATGAGGAGGGATACAAAATATGGATGAGACTGAGATTCTCTCCAGCAAGAGGGGATTTATACATATATGATGTCACTTTGGTGTGACTACATTGCATGTCAATCCAGTACCACCAACAAGAAATTCAATCTTAATCCAGCTCCTCTGGGTTGTAAAGCATAGTAGAATTGGATGACGAGATGGTTAACTATATCCCTGCATTTTCATGAATTGAGGTAATTTTAAATGATGTAGGCAGGAAAACCATTTAAAGACAGAAATCAACTGTCTCACAAAATATGTATTCTTTCAGTGTTTTGTTGAGATTTCTGTTCCACCAATTATAATGTTGTGCTGTAATCATCAATTAACCACTTACTTCACTTGCATTTCCCGCTTCATTCTGGGTCTCCCACACAATGTTTGGTGCATAGTTTATAATCATTAAATAGTTGCTGAATGAATGTATTAATCAGTGAAATAAGATAGCCCTAACTAAATTGAAAATTACACCTCCTGCCGTCAATATGCAGGTAAAAAAGACAGCTGCTCATAGCTTACTTCCATAATCCCTTCAACGAGAAGCAAACTGATAGCAAGGATCATGGTTATTATCATTGCCACAACTGAAAGACAATGACATATGTGCACCAGTCTTCACTAGAATCTTTTTAAACACTTCTTAAAAAAATTTTGATATTTAAATAACTTTTCATTTGTTTGTTTGTTTTTTGTTGTTGTTGTTGAGACAGGGTCTCCCTGTGTTGGTAGGGCTGGTCTCAAGCTCCTGGGCTCAAGCAATGCTCCCACCTTAGCCTCCCAAAGTGCTGGGACTGCAGGCGTGAGCCACCATGCCCAGCGAACATCAGTCCTAGAACAACAAAGTATTAGAACTGACTCATGATCAGCCAGGTCCCCAGTTGTGGAGAAAAAGTATTCTCTCTCAGGATCCGAGTAGCAACCCTTGTGGGAGAAGCTTATGTCTGGAGTTGGATTTCACTCAGATAAGACATGGCAGAGCTGACTATTCCCCAGCAGCGACCCAAGTTGAAGTATTTACCTCTGCTCTAGCTAAGGGATAGATGGACATTTCTGTTCAGTTGAACTATTCCCCAAAACAGAACAAGCATATCCTGCCCAAAGGGAAGTTTATAACATCAAGACCCTCTCAAGGATTGGATCTGGGTGCAGACAATGAACCTGAGAGCCATACAGTTTTAGAGCTTCAAAGCTTCTGAGAGAGGAGATGACCAAATGTTCCAGTTTCTCCAGGAGAGTCCCAGTTTATGCCTGTTGTCTTGGTATAATTTCAAAGGCACTCACTTTTCACTCTAGAAAGTTAATTATATGGTCAACCTGCTCAGAAATGATCTAATGCTCACTTTCCATAAGAGATGCTTGTAAGCTGGAGCAGGAAAGTGACTCACCCAGTCACACAGCTAGTGGGACTGTGTGCCCATTCGCTGTGGGACTTTCACCATTGCAAATGGTAACAAACCATTTCTTTTTGCAGAAAACTCAGGAGAAAGCCTTCACCTCCCTATTGTGTAATTCTCTAATGACATGAATAAAAACGGAAGGAAACTGCCTTAGAGACATTCATTCTCCGAAGGCTTAAGCTGTGGAAGGATTTCTTCACTCATGAAGGAAATGCACATATCTAGAGAAAACATTTCGATCAGGAAAAAGAGTCCTGATTCAGGCCTTAAGAGAGGGTTCGTGGATCTCTCGCAGGAAGGAATTCAAAGTGGGTTGCAGAGTACCATGAGAAGAGATGGTTTATTGAAAGCTACTCAGTTACAGAGTAAGGATGTTCTCAGAAGCAAAACGAGGAATGCACCATCTTTGTTTTAAACTCTTCTTATATAGGGATCTTATCTATGTAAAAGCTAAGCTATGTCTACATGCGGGTGAGCCGGAAAAATGACAACATTTATTACTTTGTTGATTTAAAGAAAGTTATTCTTGGCATTTTAGTGCGTAAGTACATCAAAGCATGACTATAGTCACCTTAAAAGCACGTATTGTTTTGCAATATTGGGACATCTGGACATTTTGCTGTCACAGGAGTTTGTCCTTGCAGGCGTTATTAAGCTGTTTCCTTGGTGGTAAACATCTTAAGACTGTGGGTCGTGACTGGCAAGAAATGTGTCTTGCTAGTTTTAAGATGGAATTGATTTGAAAATGATGTCACCCTGGCTCTCCTATGTTCCTGTTTCCCTAACAATTCCACCATCATATTGGCCTCATCTCAAGTACAACTCAAAATCCTTGATTGTGGGCATACCGAGGGTGGTGAATTTCGGCTTACACTTACGCTGCTGGGTAAAGTCCAACTAGGATTGTGCCTATTCCTGGCACGGGGATAGGAGATGGGTGTTGTGGCTACAAGGTCAGCACTAATTTGCTGACATTTGATGAATCTGTACACTGCATTGGACATTCATGGACATTTAAAAAAGTATTTGTATAAAACACTTTCCATTCCTTGCTACATAATGTTTTGGATCCTAACACAACTTAGTACAGAGGTCAAATTTTGGAGTTCAGCAAAGGCTCCAGTAATCTTACGCAATACTTGGGACCTTCACTGATGAAAGAGCTATTGGGTCATGTCATGACGTGATGACCTACCTCTCACATACCCAATTTGTCACCTCCTTTCTTCCCTCTCTGTCCCACCTTGGTTCAGGCTTCGTCACTTTTTATATGGTTGTCAGATGGCTCCATTCTAATGCACCCTGGAGACCACTACAATCTCTGTCACTTACTAGATGAAAAATCTTGTAATAATTCTCCATCGTCTATAAGATGAAAGTCAGGCCGGGTGTGATGGCTCAAACCTGTAACCCCAGCTCTTTGGGAGGCCAAGGAAGGAGCTGAAAAGTTCGAGACCAGCCTGGGCAACAGGGCGAAACCCTGTTTCTACAAAAAATACAAAAATTAGCCAGAGTGGTGGCACACGCCTGTGGGCCCAGCTACTCAGGAGGCTGAGGTGGGAGGATCCCTTCACCCTGGGAGTTTAAGGCTGCAGTGAGCCATATTTTCTCACTGTGCTCCAACCTGGGCAACAAAGGAGACCCTTTTTCAAAAGAAAAAAAAATCTGAAGAAATGAATACATGAAGGAATGAATTAATTCATGAAAGAATAAAACTCTTAGCATGGTGCAATGAATGCTGGTGGTTATTGCACCTGCCTGTCCACAAAGCTTTCTCATGACTCACAGAGTAGGAATGTGACACAGGGCTGGCCAATCAAAATGCCCCTTTCCCATCGTCATGTGAGTCAACTAGGGTGGTCCTGTGACTGAAGCCACAGAAAGCAGAGCTCCACCTTGTTTTTTGTTTTTTTTTTTTTTTTGAGACAGAGTTTTGCCCTAGTTGCTCAGGCTGTAGTGCAATCCCACAATCTGAGCTCACTGCAACCTCTGCCTCCCATGTTCAAGCGATTCTCCTGCCTCAGCCTCCTGAGTAGCTGGGAATACAGGCATGTGCCACAATCCCTGGCTAATTTTGTAATTTTAGTGAGATGGGGTTTCTCCATGTTGGTCAGGCTGATCTCGAACTCCCGACCTCAGGTGATCCTCCAGCCTCAGCCTCCCAAAGTGCTGGGATTATAGGCGTGAGCCACCGCGCCTGGCTCACCCTAGTATTTTTTGTGTGGAGCTGTACAAGAGGCAATTTCGCCTCTGAAATCACAATAATAGAGGACTATGAAGTTGGGGCTGTCTGGTGAGGCTGTCTAGTTACAGCACTTTAGGGGGCCAAGGTGGGAGGATCACTTGAGCTCAGGAGTTTGAGACAAGCTGGGCAACATAGTGAGACTTTGTCTCAAATAAAATATAAAATAATAAAATATTAAAAATAAAATAAACAAAATTAAAAAGTTGGGGCTACAGGCAAAGACTTGCATATTAGAAGAGAATACAAATAAACAGAGGAAAGAAAGTAAAAGAAATAGATAGCAGTTTGGAGTATGAGAGCCACTAAATCCCTATTACACCCTCTCTTAGGGTCCTCTTGATACCTTGAACTGCCTCAATGTGTTTTCAAGCTAAATGAGTCTCCCCTCCCCTTACTTTCCTAAAGCTTGAGAGTTTCTGTTTTGTTTTGCTTTCCTGAAAGATGCTAAGTCATTCATTAATTCGTTTTATCTTTACCCACTACAAACTAATGAGTCCTGTTTAATACTACTGCTATTCTGGTCTTTTCTTGGACACTCTTGTCCACTTTGCAGAATTTCTTCCTGTTACTTCCCAGTGTAAAAGCTCTACTGGAACAAACAGGACTGAGTGTATCCCTGAGTCACCTTCCAGCTCTGTTCTTTGTTCTTTCTTGATCTACCTTCTGGGAATGTTCTTCCACTGTATCCTTTCTATTCCACTAATGACAGAACTACCCATTCTTCAAGACTGAGTTCAGATTTCACTTCCTTCTGAAGCCTTTCCAGCTCACTCAAGCCAGAAAATAATCACTCTTTATTAAATGCCATAACCGGCATTATTTCTGCCTTTTCTTGTATTTTGGATAATTGTACACAACTGGACTCTTACCCATTCAGAGCCTTTTCCATTTTCTGGAATGTTTTGTAGAGTCCTGTGTACAGCAGTGCTCAATGAATATTTGGTGAGTAAATATCCCTATAGGCATAAGTGATTGGTTTTTCAGGAACCAAACAAATCTTTCCAACATGAAGATCATGAGATACATGACCTACTTCTAGAATCTGTGAAATCTTTTGATAATTCACCCATAAGTGCTACCTTCCCACCTCTCATACACATGTGCGTGCACACACAAATACACTTCCTTTCTGAGGGTAACAGTGTAGGAGCCTCACCTCATAAAGAGTACATGTGGACCGGGCTCAGTGGCTCACGCCTGTCATCCCAGCACTTTGGGAGGCCGAGGTGGGTGGATCACCTGAGCCTAAGAGTTCAAGACCAGCCTGAGCAACATGCTGAAACCCTGTCTCTACTAAAAATGCAAAAAATTAGCCGGGCATGGTGGTGCCTGCCTGTAATCCCAGCTACTTGGGAGGCTGAGGCAAGAGAATCGCTTGAACCTGGGAGACAGAGGTTGCAGTGCATTGAGATCACGCCACTGCACTCCAGCCTGGATGACAGTGTGAGACTTTGTCACAGACACACACAAAAAGAGTACATGTGAATTTAGAAAAACTGGAGAGTTTCCATGGAAAATGTGGAAATTTTTTAGATAGAGAATTGTGCTTAAATATTTAGAGATGTGATAATATACATATAATGTAGGGGGTCTTACCCAACACTTGGAAGCACCAACCCTAAAAGAATGCAACTGAGATGGGAGAGATTTTCATGGTGAAGGTGGATATACTTGTTTGCAGCCTTTTCTTACTCCAGGCACATCCATTTGGGAATTTTTTTAAATGTGCTTCCAAAAAGTCATTTCTGGAATCCTTCGGGAATCGACTTGGCTTTCCTGTTGTTCAAGTGAATCCACATGGCTGTAACACCTCAGGCAAAATGTGAACGAACACCATGCTGGCATGTCCACAGAGCAAGGAGTCTGAGAGCAGTCTTCTCGCTTTGGTGGTGGGGATGAATTAGGGAAACAGACCATGAGCAGAGAGAAGGCAAGACACAGGACAAGGTAGTTATTACAGCGATTACTTGTTGTTTAAAAAGTACTTTAGGGATAGGAATGAAGCGTGGCTGGCTTTCTGTCACTTAATGTGATATATCTGGAAGGGATGTCATCCAGTTCTCTCTCTCCAAGTTCACGGGGATGCTGACAACATGTTGTCCCAGACCTACATGAAAGAAAAACCTCAGGCCTATCCCAAACCCATTGCATACTTATCCTTTTTTTTTTCTTTTTTAAAAAAAGCATACAAACACATTTTCCAGCAGGGACACTTCAAAGCAATTGCTGATTCATTGATCCATTCATTCAGCACACAATTATGGAGTGTCTATTACATGCCAGACATCATGGTAAATGTTCAGGAAAATTAATAAAAATAAAATATGGTCCCTGCCCTCCAAAACTGCCCAGAGCTTTATAGGAAAGAAATACCAAGGAACACAGTAACAATACAATAAAGTAATGATAATATCTATCATAATATTGGGTAGCAATTATTAAAAATGTAACACATGGCCAGGCACGGTGGCTCACGCCTGTAATCCCAGCACTCTGGGAGGCCGAGGCGGGCGGATCACAAGGTCAGGAGATCGAGACCATCCTGGCTAACACAGTGAAACCCCGTCTCTACTAAAAAATACAAAAAAAAAGTAGCCAGGCATGGTGGCGGGCGCCTATAGTCCCAGCTACTCGGGAGGCTGAGGCAGGAGAATGGCGTGAACCCGGGAGGCAGAGCTTGCAGTGAGCTGAGATTGTGCCACTGCACTCCAGCCTGGGGGACAGAGCCAGAGTCCATCTCAAAAAACAAAACAAAACAAAACAAAACCAATGTAACACATGTCAGGCATGAGGCTGACCGCATTTATGCATTATTTAATAATTTTTTTTTTTTTTGAGATTGGACTTCACTCTGTCACTCAGGCTGAAGTGCAGTTGGTGCAATCTCGGCTCACTGCAACCTATGTCTCCCAGATTGAAGCAATTCTCCTGCCTCAACCTCCCGAGTAGCTGAGATTACAGGCACATGCCACCATACCCGGCTCCTTTTTTTTTTGAGACGAAGTCTCGCTGTATCACCATGCTGGAATGCAATGGCACGATCTCGGCTCACTGCAAGCTCCGTCTCCCGGGTTCATGCCATTCTCCTGCCTCAGCCTCTCGAGTAGCTGGGACTACAGGCGCCCGCCACCACCCCCGGCTAATTCTTTGTAGTTTTAGTAGAGACAGGGTTTCACTGTGTTAGCCAGGATGGTCTGGATCTCCTGACCCCGTGATCCGCCCGCCTCGGCCTTCCAAAGTGCTGGGATTACAGGCCTGAGTCACTGCGCCCGGCCCATGCCCAGCTAATTTTTGTATTTTTAGTGGAGACAGGGTTTTGCCATGTTGGCCAGGCTGGTCTTGAACTCTTCACCTCAAGTGATCCACCCGCCTCAGCCTCCCAAAGTGCTGGGGTTACAGGTTTGAGCCACCATGCCCAGTCTACATTATTTAATGCTTACAATACACTCTGAGTTTGGTTATAATTCCAGTTTTACAGATGTGGAAACTGAGGCTTAGAGAAATCAAACAACTTATTGAAAATTAGAGAGGCAGTTAACTCCAGAACCAGGAAACCTAAGTTTATCTGCCTCTAGAGCTTATGATTTTAACTACTAGGTCAAAGAAAGCACAGAGAAAAGTGGGTATTGACTCCCTGGATCACGAACCGGATCATGGAAATAAGGGGGAATTTGCCTGTGGAATCAAAAGAAGCTGGGTGGCGTAAATGCTGTGAACCTCCCTCTGAGGGGCCACTTGGGCGGCCAGTGTGGATACCCACCTAGCATGGCTCAGTCTCCACCACCTCTGAGCAGTGTGAGTCCCCAGGCCAGTACAAGTAGGCCTCTAGTGAAAACACCTTTGCAAAGATTCTAACAGTGAAAGAAGTCTAGCGTGGCTGATTCCACCTTGCTTCTAGTCTCACAGGCTGGCTGGCCCTACTCATTTCTGGGCATAGGCCAAGCTAACTATGGGAGAAATTTAGTCCATAATTTAACTTTAAAGCAATGATGATCATCATCTCCCCCTAAAACTGATCCCCTCCTTGCTCTAGGACTGAAACTGCCTTTGGAAGACTAATGAAAGCCCACAAGATTAGGATTAGCCTGAATTCTGCTAAAATGTAGGTGGAGCTAAATGATAACCAGTCATGTGCCCTAGCCTGTTTTTCCATAATCCCTTATTGCTCTGGAGTCGTGTGGCCAGAGGTCACAAGATCTGTGACTTCTCCAATTGTTCCTATAGATAACATCACTATTGTGAAACCTAAGGTTGCTCTTTTGAGATGTTTTTCAGACTTTTGCAACTGACAACCCCACCCAGACCTGTGACTCCTGGCTCAGTCAGTCCCGTGGCCCCTATCCAGAGGCTGACTCAGCACACAGCGTTCCCTTTCCATAGGCCTCAGATTTCACTCTTTTTTCTTTTTCTTTCTTTTTTTTTTTTTTTTTTGAGATGGAGTCTCTCCCTGTCCATCAAGGCTGGAGTGCAATCAATATCAGCTCACTGCAACCTCTGCCTCCTGGGTTCAAGCAATTCTCCTGCTTCAGCCTCCCAAGTCGCTGGGATTATAGGACATGCCACCATGCCTGGCTAATATTTTTTATCTTTAGTAGAGATGGGGTTTCATCATGTTGGCCAGGCTGGTCACGAACTCCTGACCTCAAGTGATCTGCCCACCCTGGTCTCCCAAAGTGCTGGGATTACAGGCATGAGCCACTATGCCCGGCTATGATTTCACTTGTAACCAATCAGTAGCACTCATTTCCTAGGCCCTGCACCCACCAAACTATCCTTGAAAAACCCTCACCTCTGAACCTTCGGGGAGACAGATTTGAGTAATAACTTCCATGCTTCCACTTGACTGCCATGTGTCAATTAAACTATTTCTTTAGTGCAGTAATGCTGTTTCAGTAAACTGGTTTTATCTGTGCAGCAGGCAAGAAGAAACTAATGGACGATTACACTAGACTGTCTTCCTTCTCCATGAAAACATGGATTACATTTCTTTTTTTTTTTTTTAATTATTATTTTTTGAGATGGAGCTTCACTCTTTTTGCCCCAGCTGGAATGCAATGGCGCTATCTCAGCTCACCACAACCTCCACCTCCCGGTTCAAGCGATTCTCCTGCCTCAGCCTCCTGAGTAGCTGGGATTATAGGCCCCTGCCACTACACCCAGCTAATTTTTTGTTTTTTTAGTAGAGACGGGGTTTCACCATGTTGGCCAGTCTGGTCTCGAACTCCTGACCTCGTGATTCACCCGCCTTGGCCTCCCAAAGTGCTGGGATTAGAGGCGTGAGCCACGGCGCCCAGCCTTACATTTCTTAGAATCTGTTAAATTAAGTTTAGTCTAAAGCTGCCTCCTTACATATCTTAAATTCAGCCTAAAGGTTTCTCTGTACATGCTGAACTATACCCTAAATGGAGGTGTAAATAGGCTATCACCTACTCTTGTGCCAATCACTAAGTTTCAGTCAGTGAACTGACTGTTCGAATTGGGTTCAAAGAAGACAAATGCCGAACTTCAACCAATCCGGCTGTTTCTGCACCTCACTTCCGTTTTCTGTGTGTCCTTTCCTTTTTCTGTCCATCACGTGGCTGTGTTGGAGCCTCTCTGAAGGTATTCTGGCTTGGGGGTTGTCTGACTCTCAGATTGTTCTTTGCTCAATTACACTCTGTCAATTTGTCTAAGATTTTTCTTTTAAGAAGCCCCATAGACCAGATTATTGACTGCAGCTCTCCTGATAATCCTATTCCTCAATATGTAGACTGAAGGGGGCAGGCTACTTTTCAAATTTACTTAGATATGGCCAGGCGTGGTGGCTCACGCCTGTAATCCCAGCACTTTGGGAGGCCAAGGTGGGCAGATCACTTGAGTGCAGGGGTTAGAGACCAGCCTAGTCAACATGGTAAAACCCCATCTCTACTAAAAGCACAAAAATTAGTATGGCATGGTGGTGCGTGCCTATAATCCCAGCTACTCAGGAGGCTGAGGCACGAGAATCACTTGAACCCAGAAGGGTGGTCGGAGGTTGTAGTGAGCTGAGATCGCACCACTGCACTCCAGCTCTCCAGCCTGGGCCACAGAGTGAGACTCCGTCTCAAAAAAAAGATAGGCTGGCTCTGGACTCACTGCCTATGGGTTAGCCCTGCTTCACACACACACACACAAAGAAATGTACTCACTTAGGAGTTTGTGGAACACACACAAAGCTTTACATGATCTCTATAGCCAAAGTGACGGAATCATTTTGAAACGATTCTTCCTGCATCTTGTACGAAGACCTTTAATTGTTTATATCTCATCAACTTTAGGCCCTCAAACTACTCTCTCTCTTTAGTTTTCGATCCTTTGTGAAAGCTCACTTCTTTTGCAAACTCTTCTGTAGTGCTGAGCGAGGGAAACCCTCTCCAAAAGAATGGCTTCCTTATTCAGAATATGAAGGAAAAGATAAAGGAAAAAGCAGAAAAATGTAGGTTTTCAAAAATATCCATGTGTTACTTCAGGTATTTTATTCAACATTTGTTGGTTTCAAAAAAAAAAAAAATTGTTTTTACTCTGTCACCCAGGCTGGGGTACGGTGGCACGATCTTGGCTCACTGAACCTCTGCCTCCCGGATTCAGAGGATTCTTGTGTCTCAGACTCCTGACTAGCTGGGATTACAGGTGAGTGCCACCATGCCTGGCTAATTTTTTTGTATTTTCAGTAGCAACAGAGTTTCACTATGTTGGCCACGCTGGTCTAGAACTCCTGGCCTCGAGTGATCGGCCTGCCTTGGCCTCCCAAAGCGCCGTTACAGGTGTGAGCCACCACACCTGGCCACCATAAATCTTACCGATGGACTGATTTCTCTCACACATTTGACAATCAAATTTTTTTTTAAAAGTATGTGACAAACTTTGAAAAAAAAAAAAACATATAAATACTAGGTGTATTCATCTTCTCTCGCTGCATAAGGAAGTGCCGCATACCTGGGCAGGGTGGCTTGTGCCTGTAATCCCAGCTACTCTGGAGGACAAGGCTGAAGGATCAGTTGAGATCAGGAGTTCAAGATCAGCCTGAGAAACATGGCAAGATACCTCTGTCTCTTAAAAGAAAAATTTTTGAAAAAATTAACTGGGCATGGTGACAGGCACCTGTAGTCCTAACTACTCAGGAGGCTGAGGCAAGAGGACTGCTTGAGGACAGGAGTCTGAGACCAGCCTAGCAACATAGTGAGACCCCATCTCTATCAAAAAGTTAAAAACTAGCCAGGCGTGGTGGTGCACGCCCATAAACTACGCAGGAGGCTGAGGTAAAAGGATTACTTGAGCCCAGGCACTGGAGGCTGTACTGACCTATGATTGCGCCACTTCACTCCAGCCTGGGCAACAGAGAGAGACCCTGTCTCAAAAAGAAAAAAAAAAAGAAAAAAGAAAAAAAAGTATCACCAATTTAGCAGCTGAAAATGACACTCATAATACTCATAATATTAGCTCATAGTTCTGTAGGTCCAGACAGGCTCAGCTGGGTCCTAGGCACAGAATATCCAAAGGCAAAAGTCAAGGTGTTGGCTGGGGTTAGTTGTTATCTGGAGCCTGGGGAAGAATCCATTCCAAGTTCAGCCTGGTTTTGGTAGAATTTGGAAGTGCCTTTTTTGCTTGGTAGCTGTCGGTAAGGGCTGCTCTTGGTTCCTCAAAGTTGCTTACATTTCTTCTCAGCAGCCTTTGCCATCTTCAAAGTCAGCCATGGAGCGTGGAGTCCTCACTTTCTGAGTCTCTGTGATTTCCTCTTTGGTCTTCGTTTCTGCCCCCTTCTTCTGTCAGCCAAGGCAAATTCTCTGCTTTTCAAGGTCCATTTGCTTAGAGCAGGCCCACTGGAAAACCTTCCTCTCTTAAGGTAAACTGTCCTGCAGACCTGTATATAAGAATGTAATCACGGGAGTGGTAGCTTTCCAGATTCAAAGGCTCCAGAGGTTAGGCTATGAAGTCTTGGGGGGCTATTTTTAGAATTCTGCCTGCCACATTAAGGCATCAGTAAATAAAAGTACAGAATTTCCAGTTAAATATGAATTTCAAGAAAACAACAATTTTTTTTTAGCCTGAGTATGTCTCATGCAATATTTGTGACATACATAAACATTTTTGTTGTTTACCTGAAATTCAAATTTAATTGAGCATTCCATATTTTTACCTGACAACTCTAATAAATATAATCCACTATTATCATACTTTCTTTGCTTTAGCATGCCAGAAATGCTAATTTCCACATTTGCAGAGACAATCTTTTAATAATGTTACGTGATCTAATGAATTCACTTTCATACAGAAACTACTTTAGTTTATATCTACTAATTCTAAATTATTATTATTATTATTGAGATAAAGTCTCACTCTGTTGCCTAGGCTGGAGTGCAGTGGCATGATCTTGACTCATTGCATCCTGCCTCCCAGGTTCAAGCGATTCTCCTGCCTCAGCCTCCTGAGTAGCTGGGATTACAGGCATGCGCCACCACATCCGGCTAATTTTTGCATTTTTAGTAGAGACGGGATTTCTTCATGTTGGTCAGGCTGGTCTCGAACTCCTGACCTCGTGATCTATCCGCCTCGGCCTCCCAAAGTGCTGGGATCACAGGCATGAGCCACCGTGCCTGGCCAAAATTATTATATTTAAATGTAAAGGGAAGAAAATTGAACACTTTTGAATGCCCACTGTGTACCAAGCACCAAACTAGGCATGTAAAGAGGGGAAAGAAAAGGAGAGAGAGAGAACATGAATTATGAGCAAATATTCTACATTTTTTTTTTTTTAAGACAGTTTTGCTCTTGTTGCCCAGGCTGGAGTGCAGTGGTACAACCTTGATTCACTGCAACTCTACCTCCTGGGTTCAAGCAACTCTCCTACCTCAGCCTCCTGAGTAGCTGGGATTACAG
>NW_012104987.1:309601-313569 GCF_000951045.1 Mandrillus leucophaeus
GACAGTCTCCCTCTGTTGCCCAGGCTGGAGTGCAGTGGTGCAATCTCTGCTCACTGCAACCTCTGCCTCCCGGTGATTTCTCCTCAAGTGATTCTCCTGCTTCAGCCTCCTGAGCAGCTGGGATTACAGGCACCCACCACCACGCCCTGTTAATTTTTGTATTTTTAATAGAGACAGGGTTTCACCATGTTGGCTAGGCTGGTCTTGAACTCCTGACCTCAGATGATCCACCTGCCTCGGCCTCCCAAAGTGCTGAGCTTATAGGCATGAGCCACCGCGTCCGGCCCCCTTACACACTTTGATATTTTCTCCTTGCTTATCCTTCCTTTTGTTCTATTTTGTCTGCTTTATTATTTTTAATCTTGCTGGTCCTGATCCACCAAATTGATTTCATGATTTACTAACGGGTCAGGGAATAGAGTTTGAAAAACATTGCTCTGAATATTGTAGATGAGAGAAAAATGGTGGCTGCAGTTTTCTCTCTGAGCTAATGAACAGATGAACAATCCCAATCAGGAAAACAAAATTTTCAGAGTTTGAGGCCCAGCTATAAATTTTTCTATCCTTTACTCATTGCCTTCTTCCTTTACTAGCTCTCAAACAGAGCTACCGTTTTGAAGTTTTGTCCAAATGATAAGCTCCAGCCAGAATTTTTGTTTTAAGGTGGAATAAAAGTGTGTAGGACTTTTTAGATTGATGACCTGGGAGAGGTTTAGGGGATCGTGTATAGAAACTTTCAAGTTTTAACTGTTTTGTAATGCTTTGTAAAGCATGTACCCACAACCTACCCGTAATGTAGGTTATGGGTACATGCTTACTAATTGTACTGTTCTCCATACTTTTTATATGCCAGAATTGTTTCATAATAATAAAAAGAGAATGGCAAAAATGGGAAAGAAATATCAAGCACATTCATATGATAAGGATGAGCTAGGAAAGGAGATGCGCCATCTGAAAAAGAATTTTAGACTGGGTGCAGTGGCTCACGCCCGTAATCCCAGCACTTTGGGAGGCTGAGGGGGGCGGATCACCTGAGGTCAGGAGTTTGAGACCAGCCTGATCAACATGGTGAAACCCCTTCTCTAACAAAAATAGAAAAAAAATAGCCAGATGTGGTGGTGGGTGCCATTAATCCCAGGGACTCAGGAGACTGAGGCAGGAGAATCGCTTGAACCCAGGAGACAGAGGTTGTAGTGAACTGAGATCACTACACTCTAGCCTGGGTGACAGAGTGAGACTCTGTCTCAAAAAAAAAAAAAAAAAAAAAGAAAAGAAAGAAAGAATTTTACGGCTAGGCATGGTGGCTTCCACCTCTAATCCCAGCACTTCGGGAGACTAAAGTGGGAGGACCGCTTGAGCACAGGAGTTCATTCGAGACCAGCTTGGGCAATCAGTGAGGCCTTATCTTTAGAAAAAAAAAAATTGTTTTAATTAGCCAGTTGTGGTGGTGCATTCCTGTAGTCCCAGCTACTTGGGAGGCTGAGGTGGGAGGATTGCTTGAGCCTGGGAAGTGGAGGTTGCCATCAGTTGAGATTGTGCCATTTTACTCCAGCCTGGGAGACAGAGTGAGACCCTGTCTCAAAAAAAATAATTATTAATTAATTATTTATTTGTTTTGTAATTTTAGATTCAGGGAGTACATGTGTAGGTTTATTACATGAATCTATAGCTTGATGTTGAAGTCTGTGCTTCTAATGATCCAGTCTTCCAAGTGGTAAATATAGTACCTGATAGGTGGTTCACGAAATAATTTTACATATGACATACCAAATTGAAAACTTAAGACCCAAACTCCAGTTGGTAGGTGGGAACCAAAACTAATTCTTAGTTACTTTTCCCATGTTCATTCCCATCCTCCTCCAAGATGTATACTAATGATAATAGTTAACATTTATTGAGTACATATTATGTCTCAGACTACACAACTAGTGTTACCTACATCTTTTCCCTTAATCCTCACAATAACCTTCAGGAGAAGACTCTGTTACTATCCTTACTTCAGAGATAAGGAAAATAGTATTAGGATGGCTAGGTAACTTGCAAAAAGTTAATACCTAGTAAGAACAGGCAGAGCCGGAAATCAAAATCAAACTCTCTTAACCTCCAAAATCTACTGCCTCACAGAAGACAATGAAGAAAGAAATGTGTGTTAGTCCATTTTCACGTGGCTGATACAGGCATACCCAAGACTGGGTAATTTATAAAGAAAAAGAGGTTTAATGGACTCACAGTTCCACGTGGCCGGGGAGGCCTCACAGTCATGGCGGAAGGCAAAAGGCACATCTTACATGGCGGCACACAAGAGAGAATGAGAGCCCAGTGAAAGGACTTTCCTGTTTTAAAACCGTCAGACCCTTTTTTCAGGTGGCCAGGAAGATGGCAGACATTTAGACAGAGGGTGCCTACTAAAAGCTGCCAACCGTCTTTCTAAACAAGAAGAGGGACCTTGCTGGCAGAAACTAGCCAGGAGAAGCCCCCGCGATACTATAAGAACATCGGTCTGGGCTTCAAGAGGCTATTGAGGGCACCTACATTGACAAGAAATGCCCCTTCACTGGGAATGTCTCCATTCGAGGGCAGGTCTTCTCTGGTGTGGTGACCAAGATGAAGATGCAGAGGATCATTGTCATCTGCCGAGACTGCACTACATCTGCAAGTACAACCGCTTCAAGAAGGGCCGCAAGAACATGTCTGTACAGCTGTCCCCCTGCTTCAGGGATGTCCAGATCAGTGACATCGTCACAGTGGGCGAGTGCCAGCCCCTGAGCAAGACAGTGTGCTTCAATGTGCTCAAGGTCACCAAGGCCGCCAGCACCAAGAAGCTGTTCAGGAGCTCTGATGCTGGATGTCAGCCTGCTCCCCACGATGAAATAAAGTTATTTTCTGATTCCCGGGCCAAAAAAAAAAAATCAGATCTCATAAGACTTACTATCACGAGAACAGTATGGGGGAAACCGCCCCCATGATTCAATTATCTCCCACTGGGGCCCTCCTATAACACGAGGGTATTAGGTGAGCTATAATTCAAGATGAGATTTGGGTGGGGACACAGCCAAACCATATCAAAGTGATACACTGTTTAATTTAATCCTTTGTAGTAATAGATCACCTGTTTAGAATGAATGCATTAGAGCAGCAGAATCTTTTACCTCCAGTCATTAAGAATTCAGACAGAGATGGCTGTGTTTACAGCTACTGGAGACTTAATGAGGGAGAGAGTCCAGCAAACGGAATCGTTGGGGAAATCTGGCATCTTCGAGGCAATCTGTAAGACAGAGAAAGTTCATTAATAAGCCACATATGGCCACCCTTGCCACATCAGGGAGGCACATGTGTGGTACAGGCGGCTGTGATAGCAGCCGTGGGGCCTGGAGAATTCCAGTCCCAGGTTTTATGAGGAGTTGGTGGAGATTTGGAGCAAGCACACAGTAGCAAGCAGTCCTCTTGGGACAGCCCCACCCTTTTGCGTCGTTGTTGTATTTTTCAGTTTCTCTTGTAAAACTGCCTATATCTCTGCCTTTCAGTCCCAGGGAAATAACAGCACTATTTAATAAAGCATCCAATCACCAGAAGCTGTAAGAATCATTCTCATATCCAAAGAGGCATGCAGACTTAGAATGACATGCAGAAGTGGTGCTGAGGAATGGGGGCAGGGTGGGGGGAAGTAGATACGAATGTTGGGTTAGAACTCAGCAGAATCCCTTACCACTCATTAACTATCTAAACCTAAGCAAGTGGTCAGCGCGGTGGCTCACACCTGTCATCCCAGCACTTTGGGAGGCCAAGGCAGGCAGATCGTCTGAGGTCAGGAGTTCAAGACCAGCTTGGCCAACATGGTGAAACCCTGTCTCTACCAAAAATACAAACATTTGGTTGTGGTGGCGTGTGCCTGTAATCCCAGCTACTCGGGAGGCTGAGGTAAGAGAATCGCTTGAGCCCAGGAGGTGGAGTTTGCAGTGAGCCAAGAT
>NW_012104987.1:314079-327150 GCF_000951045.1 Mandrillus leucophaeus
AAAAAAAAAAAAAAAAAAGAAGAAGAAGAAGAAGAAGAAGAAATCCTCACCCCCAGTACCCAGCATATGACCATATTGGGGGATTTGGTCTTTAAAGGGGTAATGAGGTTACAATGAGGTCACTAGGGTTCTAATCCAATATGACTGATGTCTTTACATGAAAAGGAGATTAGAACACCGGCAGATACAGAAGAAAAGACCATGTGAGGACGCAGGAAGCAGATAGCCATCTCCAAGCCCAGGAGAGAGGCCTCCGAAGGAACCAACCGTGCTGACACCGTTATCTCGGATTTTAGCCTCCAGAACTGTGAAAAAGTACATTTCTGTTGCTGAAGCCACTCAGCTGTGGTATTTTGTTATGGCAGCCCCAGCAAACTAATACAACTAATACAACAACTCACCAAATTAAGATAAAACTTATACAACACCAAATTAAGAAATTGGTGCTTAAAGCCGGGTGCAGTGGCTCACGCCCAGCACTTTGGGAGGCCGAGGCAGGTGGATCACGAGGTCAGGAGTTCAAGACCAGCCTGGCCAACATACTAAAACTGCATCTCTACTAAAAATACAAAAATTAGCCAGGAGTGGTGGCGGACACCTGTAATCCCAGCTACTCAGGAGGTTGAGGCAGGAGAATTGCTTGACCTGGGAGGCAGAGGTAGCAGTGAGCCGAGATCATGCCACTGCACTCCAGCCTGGGAGACAGAGCAAGACTATGTCTCAAAAAAAGAAAAGAAATTGATGCTTAACCAGGGATGCTTGCTCAAAAAGGCATGGAGCAAAATTGACAGGAGCAATAACTCCTCAGTCTGTTGCAAGGTGCCAAGTACTGTGCTGAGCACTCAGCGTGGATTGAATCATTTCACCCTCATAGTAAATCCTACAGACAGTACTGTTATTCTCATTTTATAAATGAGAAAACAGAGAATCAAAGAGCTTGTGGCACTTGCTTGGAAACACACAGCTCATCAGTGGCAGAGCTGAGATTGAAATCCATAAGCTGGGGCTGGCCGCAGTGGCTCATGTCTGCAATCCCAGCACTTTGGGAGGCCGAGGCGGGTGGATCACCTGAGGTCAGGAGTTCACGACCAGCCTGGCCAACATGGTGAAACCCCGTCTCTACTAAAAATACAAAACATTAGCTGGGCATGGTGGTGGGTGCCTGTAATCACAACTACTCGGGAGGCTGAGGAAGGAGAGTCGCTTGAACCTGGGAGGCAGAGGTTGCAGTGAGCTGAGATTGTGCCATTGCACTCCAACCTGGGCAACAAGAGCAAAGCTCCAGCTCAAACAAGCAAAAAACAACAACAAAGAAATCCACAGACTGTGCTCCTAATCCTTAGGAGATTCTATGGATTCTTCAAGAAAAGGGATGCAACCTTTGCAAAAGGACAGTCTACCCCCAGTGCTTCTCTTCCTTCTTACTCTTCATTTCTTACCTTTTCAACTTGCTTTTTCATCTTCCCACATTACTAAAACTGCTCTCTCATGGGTCACATGTAACCTCTGAATTCCAAAACACTGAATAGGTCAATTGGCATTTGGTGTCCATTCTTTCCCCTTCTACATCCCCCTAAATCAGTATTTCAAGGGATGAAAGGATACAAACTGGAATTTCCAGGATCCTTTATCATTAAAGTTCTAGGTATAGTTTAGGAAATTCTGCCTCTGATTTTTTGTCTTTATCTTATTTGTTGGGTTTACTTTTTCCTTCCAACCCTTAAATGTTATCACCCAAGTCTCTGGCTTCGATTCCCTTCTTTTTTCCCACATGTTGTCTTTCTTGAGTTCATCTCCCAGGATATCATGCACAAATTTTAAGTAGGTAGCTCTCAGTGTCACCCAAGCCCCTGACTCACATGTTTTATATCTGCTGGGACCTCTTCTGTCTGCCCTGCTGTCACCTGAGACCCAGCAGAACTCCACACCTACCTCCGCCCACTCCATCTCGACCCTCTCGCCAATGCTGCTCTTCCCGTCTTCTCCCATTTCTCCCATTTCCAGTACCACCATTCAGTCCCATCACGGGCACCCAAGGTCTTCTGGGTCCCATTTCTGTTATTTCCTCTATCCAAACCATGCCACAGATCTCCTTTATTTCTCCCCTTTTCCAATTCTACTCTTCTATTGACACAGCCTAGGTTCTTATTGATTTACCTAGGAATCTAATGTGTTATCCTTTCTCTATAATTTCTTTTTTTTAAAAATTCATTTAACAAACTTTTCTGGCATACCCATCATATACAAGGCACTGGAGAAGCAAACATAAAACATATAAGGTCATTGTCTAAACGCGTTCATATTGGAGTATGGGAGACAGGCACGTGCATCTATGTGAAATACCCGTGGACATGTGTATATTTAACTGCAATAGGAAATAAATCGACGTAACAGTGATCTGAGCAAACTGCCTTGGGACAAACTAGAGAGGAGGAATCAATTCAGTCTTTGATGACAGAAAGGGATTAACAGAGGAAATGATATTTGAACAGGGCGTTGTTGAATGAAGAGGATTTAGACAGGTGAAAAATTGGAAGGAGGGCATCCCTAGGCTGAGAGGAGAGGATGAGGACAGGGCGGAAGCTGTGTGTGTGCCCGTTTGAGAGGAGGTCAAATTGTTTGGAGGAGCTAGAGAACAGATGTGTGTGTGTGGTCAGGACATGTCAGGAAAGAAGGCTGGCAAAGTGAATTAGAGTCATGTTGAGAAGAGCTCTGACTATAATGTTACAGAAATTTATACCTTGTCTTGTAGTCAATGGGGTATTCATTCAAAATTTTAAGCCACGGCCATGACATTTTTATATTTGTTTTTTGAACAACCTGTCAGAAAGCTTTGTGGAGAATAAATGAGAGCTATGGTTTTCTACCTGCATTCCAACAATTCCGAATAGAGTCATGGACACCAACAATTAGATATAAATTTAAGTCGTGTATGTGACTGTGCATTTCTCTGAAGGAAGAGTCTGGGCTGACACTGTCCAACAAAAATATAATGTGAGCCACACACGTAGTTTAAAACTTTCTGGTAGCTACTTAAAAAATAAAAGGAAACAGCTGGGCGTGGTGGCTCATGCCTGTAATCCCAACACTTTGGGAGGCCAAGGTGGGTGAATCACTTCAGGCTAGGAGTTCTAGACGAGCCTGACCAACATGGTGAAACCCCATCTCTACTAAAAATACAAAAATTACCCAGGCATGGTGGCGGGCGCCTATAGTCCCAGCTACTCTGGAGGCCGAGGCAGGAGAATCGCTTGAACCCAGGAGGCAGACGATACAGTGAGCAGAGATCATGCCACTGCACTCCAGCCTGGGCAACAGAGTGAGACTCTGTCTCAAAAAAGAAAAAAAAGGAAACAGATGAAATAAATTTTAATAATATTTAAATAATTTCTTTAACCCAATATATTCAAAACATTATCATTTCAACATGCAATCAACATTTTAAAAATTAATAGATGCATTTTACATTCCCTTTTTATCCCCTCGTATATGGTCTTTTATGCTTACAGCACATCTCAATTTGGACCCGCCACAATTCAAGTGCCCTAGAGCCACGTGTGGCTAGTGACTAACATATTGGACAGTGCAGGTCTATACATTTTGTTTGTTTGTAGAAATGGGGTCTCCCTATGTTGCTCAGGCAGGTCACAGACTCCTGGGCTCAACCTATCTTCCCACCTTGGCGTCCCAAATTGCTGGGACCTACAGGTGAGAGCAACCACACTCAGCCGAGGTCTATACATTTTTTTTTTTTTTAGATGGAGTTTTCACTCTTATTGTCCAGGCTGGAGTGCAGTGGTGTAATCTCAGCTCACTGCAACCTCCGCCTTCTGGGTTCAAGCAATTCTCCTGCCTCAGTCTCCTGAGTAACTGGGATTGCAGGCGCGCCACCATGCCTGGCTAATTTTTTGTATTTTTAGTAGAGACAGGGTTTTGCGATGTTGACCAGGCTGGTCAGGAACCCCTGACCTCAGGTGATCTGCCCACCTCGGCCTCCTAAAGTGCTGGGATTACAGGAGTGAGCCACCACGCCGCGCCGAGGTCTATAGATTTTAAAAGATTCTCAAACGGGTTCATGGTCCACCAAAAGATAAAGAACTACTGAGACAAGGGAGAGAAGCTTATCTGCTACCTCATCCTTCTGTTCTCCAACCAAAGAGCCTCCTGGAGCTCTTCCGGCTTGCTTGGGCCTCTCTCCATTGGTTGCTTCTGATGCCACCCAGTACTGGGATTGGCCCTCGAGCAGGCTGGAGTCTCCTGTGCCTAATACTTACCCTCAGCCATGTCAGCTTCATACTAACAGGATAAGAACAACTGCAAGAGGGTGCTTCATTTCCTAAGTCCCCCCAGGACTAAGCATGGGTTCAACTGCAGTATCTGCTCAGAGCCTGTTCTGAGGGATGCTAAACAGTTCCCAACTTCATTGCTTTCCCTCAGACTACTTTGTCTCTCGCAGCTCTGATCATTTTTTTCTCTTTAGCAAGAAAAACATCCTCTTGCATGTTCATGCATTATTCCAGCTCTGTTGTTTGTGGCTAGGGTGACTGTCTCTGAGGCCAGGTTTACGCCTGTTGTCCCAGCATAATTATTAATGGTGCCTCCTTTCACAATCAAAAGTGTTCTGGTTTGGAAGACAAATGAAGATCTATTTTGAAACTCAAAAGCTGGGCTCTGAATAAATTCTTTCTCTCCTCTTCCTGTTGTTACAACTCTACCCGAAAGCAGGGGTGGCTCTTACGGAATGAGTGTGAGAAAGAGAGCACGCTGACTACATGTTCAAAATATTCCCTTATCCCCCAAAACCAGAACGTTGCCTTATGATAATTCACAAATATCCATTATATGAAACCAAGAGCCCACTCTATACTTAATGGGGGAAACACTATTTAGTGGTCATGAGTCATTACGGTTAAACCAGGAGGAAAACAGTCAAAGCTGCTTACTAATGTCACAGTCCTAAGAGGACGTGAAAGTCCTCATAGCCAGTAGGATCAGGATCAGTATTTGATTAGATAAGGGCTGATTAAAGCAGGGAAATTGTATCGATCTATATACATATATATGTATAAAATAATCTATACGTATTCTATGTATAATCTAGGACACATATAAAAATCTAATCAACTATAAATCAGTGGCTAAGTGTTATTCAGGATACAACACTATTACCTTATACTAAGTAACAAAACACATTTCATTTAAGTTAAATTCATTCGAGTTTTTTTTGTTTTTTTTTTGAGATGGAGTTTTGCTCTTGTCACCAGGCTGGAGTGCAATGGCATGATCTTGGCTCACTGCAACCTTCGCCTCCCAGGTTCAAGCGATTCTCCTGCCTCAGCCTCCTAAGTAGCGGGGATTACAAGCATGTACCACTATGCCCGAACAATTTTTTTGCATTTTTAGTAGAGACAGGGTTTCACCATGTTGGCCTGGCTGGTCTCGAACTCCTGACCTCAGGCGATCCACCCACCTTGGCCTTCCAAAGTGCTGGGATGACAGGCGTGAGCCATTGCACCTGGCTAGATTCATTCAGTGTTTTACTAAATATTACTTAAAATCTACTTTACTTTAATAAATTACTTTTATTAAATTAAAATGTTAAATGCTATAATTAAAGTAATAAATAGAAGAAAATATAGGCCCAAATTGACTTCAACCCTGGATGAGAAATTCATTGCAAATAGTAAAACAATAAAATAAACAACAAAGAAAAATATTGATATATTGACAACATATGCTTTAAAACTTGAATGCTATGTTTTCATTTCAGCATAGGTAAATGCATAGAGAAGCAATATGCTGGGAAAATATAATACATGAGGCAAAAGGTTAATATTATGATATAAAGAGCTGTTGCATGGCCAGGACTGGTGGCTCACGCCTGTAATCCCAGCACTTGGGGAGGTCAAGGTGGGCGGATCACTTGAGCCCAGGAGTTTGAGACTAGCCTGGCAACATAATGAGACCTTGTCTCTACAAAAAATAAAAATATTAGCTGGTCATGGTGGCATGCAGCTATAGCCCCAGCTACTCAGAGTCTGAGTGGGAGGACTGCTTGAACCCAGGAGCTCTGGGCTGCAGTGAGCCATGATCGCACCACTGCTCTCTAGCCTGGGCGATAGAGCGAGACTCTGTCTCAGAAAAAAAGAGCCGCTGCATAGAGTCGGGAAAAACACTAAGCTCTTAAAAGTTAAAGGAGTAGAGCATACACAAATAAACAGTAAGCAAACAGTTTGCAGAACAGCAAACAGATGGCTAAGATAAACTTTGCAGAAAATGCTCCAAGGATGTGGATGCACACAGCTCACTTGAGGCAGCTTGCCCAGGGTCTTCCCTTGGGGTGTCCGAGTGTGCGTCTGAACTCAGCACCCACACTGTCACTCCTGCAGGATGGAAGAGTGGATGGCAAGAGGAATCCATAAGCAAATCTACTGGTAAAACACAACCACTGTTTCTCTTTTAAACACACACCCGTAATTGTCACGTCACTCTCATTAAAACAACTATGACAAACACAACAACAAACCCTAACTTGGGCGAATGAGGAAACCTTCCATTTCAACGAACGACACTAGCGGGCGTCTCACACATGATGGGATGGCAATGTGGGAAAATACATTTTCAAGCAATTTGAATCTGTGCGTGAATAGCCTTTAATCACGCTATGCACTATACAGACATCCCTCGAGTTTATTACACATTTCTGAAAACCCACTCAAAAGCCAGACATATGAAGACTGACCCCTCGGAAAATAAATATTAAGGGCAATTGTTCTCAAATTTTAAAGTGGCTAAGGTCCCTCTGAGAGAGTTGTTTAAATACCATTTCTGGTTCCAATCCTTATCCCTGTTGAGGCAGAGGAATTTACATTCTTGGAAAGCACCCCAGGTAATCCTGAGGCAGACAGGCTACAGGGCACCATACTAATAAATAGTTCTGAGAGGACGTTTCTATCACCATGTAGCTAAAATCATGTAACATCCCTAAATTACATCTCACTTTTTAGATACATTTTTTACAGTGTATTTTCGGCATTTCATGCATCTCCTGATTTTAGTTTTTATTATTAAGCACATAGTCAAAGAACTGAAATATCGTAAAGATCAGAATGAGGGGTAAAATTTGCTGGTAGACATAATGCTTAAGGAATAATTGGTTAATTTGTGTCTCAGGGACTCCACCTGGCACTTTGGCTGTGTCTAATAATTTCTTTTATCTACTTTTTTTTCTTTTTTCACCTAGAATATATCTTTTGTGTGAGAACGATTTTCTTTCATCTAAACCTGTTATATTGTGAGATTATTTTATTTGGAGGAAATTCCAAAAGATTGCAAACTTTAGGTTGGCCAATCCTGTGTAGATTGTAATACGATGTAATGTGTTTCTTTAATATCATAAGAGTTTTGCATGGTTTGTGGGTTATATCTCCAGTTTCATAAACAGTTGAACAGAAGGCTTGAGGTGCTCCATGACAGCATTTGACCTTGAAATTCAGCAGACGTCTGCATTGTCACAGTTCTTTTTTTTTTTATTTCTTATTTTTTATTTTATTTTTTTGAGACAGAGATTTGCTTTTGTTGCCCAGGTTGGAGTGCAATGGCGCGATCTAGGCTCACCACAACCTCCGCCTCCCGGGTTCAAGAGATTCTCCGGCCTCAGCCTCCCAAGTAGCTGGGGTCACAGGCATGTGCCACCATCCCTGGCTAATTTTGTATTTTTTAGTAAAGACAGGGTTTCTCCATGTTGGCCAGGCTGGTCTCAAACTCCCGACCTCAGGTGATCCACCTGCCTCGGCCTTTGAAAGTGCTGAGATTACAGGTGTGAGCCACCGCACCTGGCCCACAGTTCTTATATCGTGTCTTATATCATATTGAGTCTCACAACAACACTTTATAGGTGAAGAAATTGAGCCTTGTTCAACCAGTAAATTGAAGAACAGCAGCATATTTTGTAAAAGAAATGCATTCCAAGACCGGGCGCGGTGGCTCACGCCTGTAATCCCAGCACTTTGGGAGGCTGAGGCGGGCAGATCGTGAGGTCAGGAGTTTGAGACCAGCCTGACCAACATAGTGAAACCCCGTCTCTACTAAAAATACAAAAATTAGCCTGGTGTGGTGGAGCGTGCCTATAATCCCAGCTACTCAGTAGACTGAGTAAGGAGAATCACTTGAACTTGGGAGGCGGAGGTTGCAGTGAGCTGAGCCACTGCACTCAGCCTGGGCAAGAAGAGCAAGACTGTCTCAAAAAAAAAAAAAAAAAAAAAAAAAAAAGAAGCATCCCTATCCGAGCAGAGGCAAGCTAGTTAAAGAAACAACTAGTGGATCTGAGGTTTCTGTATGACTCAAAGATGAAGGTATGGGATCAGATATGAATGAGTGGGTGGGGCATGGTGGTTCATGCCTGTAATCCCAGCACTTTGAGAGGCTGAGTTGAGAGGATCACTTGAGCCCAGGAGTTGAAGAGCAGTTTGGGCAACATGGCAAAACCCATCTCTACTAAAAATACAAAAAGGTTTGGTGGTGCATCCCTATAGACTCAGCTACTCTGGGGGCTGACGTGGGAGAATCACCTGACTCCAGGAAGTTGAGGCATGATCCTGCCACTGCACTCCAATGGACATGAGACCTTGTCTCAAAGAAAAAAAAGAGAAAAAAAGAAAAAAAAGAAGAGAGATGAGTGAGTGAAAGGAGCTCATTGGATTGGAAAAGGCCTTGGGAAAAGCCAGGGAGATGTGGTGACAGTGTATCAGTTACTGCTTGTTACAGGTCAAATTATGTTCCCCCGGACATGTTGAGGTTCTAAGCCCTGGGTTCTGTGCATGTGAACTTATTTAGAAATAGGGTCTTTGCAGATGTAATCAGGTTAAAATGAGGTCAGTAGAGTGAACCCTAATCTAATAAGATTGGCGTCCTTGTAAGAAGAGGAGGAGACAGAAACACACAGAGAGGAGAATGCCATGTGACCACAGAGACAGAGATGGAAATGCTGCAGCTGCAAGACAAGGATGCCAAGGATTGGCAACCACCACCCAAAGCCAGGAGGAGGCAAGGGAGGATTCCCCTAAGATTTCAGAGGGAGCACTGCCCCACCAACCTCTTGATTATGAGCTTCTAGCCTCTGGAACTCTGTGAGAAGAAATTTCTGTTGTTTTAAGACACACTGTTTGTGATATGTATTTTGTCATGTCAGTGCCAGGAAATTCATATACTAAAGAAAGTAAAATAGGCCAAAGGAAGCTAGATCATGAAACCTGTCCCTGGAACTGTCTTAGTGTGGCTGGTATTCAACATCTGATGGCAGCTGGTAGACATAACATTTAGGAAATAACTCATTAATTTGTGTCTTAAGGACTCCACCTGGCACATGAGATCACGGCCTTTCACGTGGTATATTGGGATACTAAGGCAGGCAGAGTTGGATGCTAGTATTAGGTTTATGTAATACCAAGTATTTTTAAATGAAGTAATGCCAAAAGACAGGACATAATGAAGAGAGATCACTAAGGCCTGAAATAGATAGGAAAGTCTACATGGGAATGAGGTGAAGCTTAGAAAATCTCTAGAATGTTTTCTTCTGGTTGAACAAGGTGAGGAGTGGTGCAACCGTTGAGAATTACAAAGGATCAAGGTGCTCAGGCTTATACAATGTGATTTGTATGAAGACTTTAGGGTCTCACACCAAGCTTGACTCTGTTTCGCATCCTTTAAAAGTGATTTCTAATAAATACATACATATACATATACATACACATAGATAAATAAATAAATATTAAAAGGCAGAGGCCAGGTGCGGTGGCTCACACCTGTAATCCCAGCGATTTGGGAGGCCAAGGCGGGTGGATCACCTGAGGTTAGGAGTTCGGGACCAGCCTGCCCAACATGGTGAAACCCTGTCTCTACTAAAAGTACAAAAATTACCCGGGCATGGTTGCATATGCCTGTAATTCCAGCTACCTGGGAGGCTGAGGTAAGAGAATCACTTGAACCTGGGAGGCGGAGGTTGCAGTGAGCAGAGATCACGCCACTGCACTCCAGCCTGGGCAACAAGAGTGAAACTCCGTCTCAAAAAATAAATAAATAAAATAAAATAAAAGGCCTGGCGCGGTGGCACACGCCTGTAATCCCAGCACTTTGGGAGGCTGAGGCAGGCGAATTGCCTGATGTCAGGAGTTCTAGAGCAGTCTGGCCAACATGGTGGAACCCTGCCTCTACTAAAAATACAAAAATTAGCTGGGCGTGGTGGTGCACGCCTGTAATTCCCAGCTACTAGGAAGACTGAGGCTGGAGAATCGTTTGAACCCAGGAGGCGAGGTTGCAGTGAGTGGAGATCACGCCATTGCACTCCAGCCTGAACAACAAGAGCGAAACTCCATCTCAAATAAAATAAAAGTTAAATTAAAGAGTCTTCTTGATAATATGAAACCAAAGAATAGACTGACTTCAGAGCTATTCACAAGGACATCAGGTGCTTCTAGTAGCTTTGATTTATTTACCCACCCAAGGTCTAATTCTACTGCCTGAGTCAGAGATCAATGTTACCTATCAATTTAGTTCACTTTATTAACTCCTAATATCCTGACACTTGGGTAAAGAAGTTCAATCGATATTTTCTTGCAGTGAACCATGTGTATTTCTTCAATATTCATGAATTCTTGAATTCATGAGCCTACAGTACAGAATCTCGTTGTTACTAAATCCCCATGGATATGTAACTGCACCACGCTGGCGGTGTAATGACTCTTGATGAGAAAGTCCTCACAAAGGCACCAGCTGGGGAGGAGCCCCTCACCATTGCTTTTCTAACAGGACAGCCGTGCAGTCCTTACGGGGCGGAGCTCGTTCTGAGGCCGGCCAGCTGTCTCCCTGTCACTGATCCCGCAGGGAGATATGTCGCTTTCGGAAGTGCGTGCAGGGCAGCCTAAGATTCACATTCATACAAGACAGAGGTCAAATGCTGTTCCGTACTAACTTTTGTTCCCTTCCAAATATATCAGGAACGTTTGCTTCGGGTCCTTCCAGACGGCAGGAATGTGTGCGGGGGAGAACAGAAGCTGCAGTGAGGGTGGTTTCATTTTAATTCTGGCTCTGGGCTGGAAACGGGTGACCTGACCTATTTTGTAAATAACCTGACCCAGAGTTTAAGAAATAATGGCACTGTGTATTGCCATGGGTAACAAGAATTAATGAAAAATTAATACGTCCTATTCTTTAAAAGCACAAATGGTGAAAATAATTTCTCCAAGCATTTTAAATTCTTCCTGCTTCTCTAGAAACTGCTTTGAGATGCGATCAGTGGATCTTCTGTAGCATCAGGCAACACGCCTGTCAGTCATGGGCTCCTTCCAGTGTCCCCCACACCTTGTCCTCTGTGGCCACCTGTTGGCAAATGAGCTTTGGTCATAGTCACCAGGTGATTCCTGGGTTCTTAAGAACTCTATACTCAGAGAATAGGCACTGGGGTGAAGACAAACTGGGAATGAAAGGAAGCTAGGAGCCAACCCTGAAACGTTTTTTGTTGGCTTTTTGGATGGGAATTTAACAACATAGCATTCATAATTATACAATATCCAGTATAACTAAGATAAATGTACACGTATCTATTAACAAGCTTGCTTCATCTTATCTGTGCATAAGAGTTCTGGTCTCCAAAAAAGTGACTGCAGAAATGCGTAGCATCTGTCAGTTTAGATTGTATTACGCTACAGTCAAGAAATGACCTCAAATCCCTGTGGCTTGTGACAGCTAGGTTTTATCTCTCACCTGTATGATGAATCTGCCTCACATCACCTGGCTTTGCTGCACGCCATTCTTATTCAGGGAACCATGGACCTCACTGGTTTTCTGGAAGAGAAAAAAGAGAAGTGGTAGACCACACAGTGGCTTTTAAAGCTTTGTTTTGGAAGCACACACAGAACTTTTGGACATATTCTAATGGCTACAATAAGCCAAATTGCCAAGCCTCAGTCAGGGGAGTAGGCCTATATTATCCTTGCTTAGGAATGGGTCCTGTGGGCAGGGAAGTGAATATTTTGGACAATAATACAATCAACCACCATCAAACATTTAATTCAAACAGTATTTCTATTGGATGAAACAGACTGGGATTCCTTCTTTAGAATTATGTTCTGTGCCAGTTTACAATCCATATAAGGAAGTCATCTTTCCTTCAATAAATCATCAATTGGTTAATTTTTTGTTTGTTTGTTTTTTTGTTTTTTTTTTTGTTTTTTTTTTTGGTGAGACGGAGTCTCACTCTGTCACCCAGGCTGGAGTGCAGTAGTGTGATCTCGGCTTACTGCAACCCCCGCCTCCTGGGTTCAAGCCATTCTTCTGCCTCAGCCTCCCGAGTAGCTGGGACTACAGGCACCCACCACCACGCCTGGCTAATTTTTGTATTTTTGGTAAAGATGGGGTTTCACCATGTTGGCCAGGCTGGTCTCAAACTCCTGACCTCAAGTGATCTACCCACCTTGACCTCCCAAACTGTTGGGATTACAAGCATGAGCTACCACACCCAGTAGTTAATTTTTTAATAAATTAATTTATAAATTGTTATTCAACTCACCTTTACTGAGTGCCAGCTCTGTACCCAGAATAGTGGCAAGCACTGGTTAGAAAAAGTTGAATAAGATACAGTTTCTGCCCTTAGAGAACTTAGAGACTCTGCATATATCACATTGCTTTAATTGTACTCTAAAATGGAAATAGCCAGTTTAATCTCCCTGGTGAGGAATAGCTCTGAATGGTTTGGGCTGATTTCTAAAAGCCAAATCAGTATACTACTCTATGGGTGCCCAAAACAATCCCAGAGAGGACACTCCCCCAAACTATCTTGAACACATAGATTCTTCCCTCCACATTCAAACGCTGGCTAGTGAGCTTCAGCAACCTTTGCTATTCCCTTCAGCAGCCTTTGCTATTCCCAGCATGTGAAATGCCTGCTCTATTGAGCTTGGATCCTGAATTTTATAAAGTATTTTCTCCAGGCCAGACACTGTGTAATCCTTCTAAACGAAAATCTAATTTAATCCTCCTAGAACCTACATCGTTGTCAGGTAAACTTTATTTTAT
>NW_012104987.1:328235-341295 GCF_000951045.1 Mandrillus leucophaeus
TTGGTGATGGATACACACAGAAACAAGGGAAATAAACACAGTCAGGGCCTGTGGAAGCTCAAAATGATTAAACAACTGGAACTCATCTTTTCTTGTTCATATGCAAGACATACATTAGAGGTCTATTAGATCTTCATAGACATGTTCTAACCATGACCATAACTAGTATACTCTCTCTTCACTGATTTTCTGACTTTTTTTTTTTTTTTTTGAGACGGAGTCTCGCTCCGGAGTGCAGTGGTGCAATCTCGGCTCATTGCAACCTCCACCTCCTAGGTTCAAGCAATTCGCTGCCTCAGCCTCCTGAGTAGCTAGGATTACAGGCGTGCACCACCACCAGCTAATTTTTGTATTTTTAGTAGAGAAGAGGCTTCACCATCTTGGCCAGGCTGGTCTTGAACTCTTGACCTTGTGATCCATCGGCGTTGGCCTCCCAAAGTGCTGGGATTACAGATGTGAACCACCATGCCTGGCTTGATTTTCTGACTCTTTAAGCTTATGTTATTGCTATCAAATGACAAAGTTAGATAGATACAGATAGAGAGATGATAGATAGATCGATAGATAGATAGATAGATAGATAGATAGATAGATAGATAGATAGATAACCCTAGTTCAATCTCCTCAAAAGGGGAAATCTGATGGACAGTCAACTCCCATTATCTCTGCATGGGTGGCAGATTGGATCCCTTTGAGTCCAGCATGCTCTCCTAGTCTGATGTCTGTAGCTGTAGGGACAGATGAACGTGATACTTCTACAGCTGTCTATAACACTATCTAGGTATCCTTCCTCATCTGGCCTATCGGGTCTGGGAAAGAGCTAAGGAAGTGGCAGGTGCCATGGTGGAGCCATTCTGGCCACTCCTTCAGCTACATTTGTCAATCTGAATCTTAGTTTAACCATCTCCTGCGTTCACCGCTTATATGATGTCATCAGCACTTGCAGGTCAAAGGTGGCTCTGCCTTCTCTTCACTCTCGTTTTGCCCTCTTCACCTCTTCCCATCCATATCTCAGAAGTAAGAGTACAGCGCAGAGGCCTTGCTGACATCTAATAAGCATGGGCTAATGAATCAAAAAAAACCACAGCCACCTGCTCCCTGGGTCTTAAGGGAAAATGTAGAGATTGAGCTGAATACGTGGTCATTCCCTGTCCTATTAATCTCCCCAGCTCCTCTGTGGGTTGTGCTCTCTGCTCCACTGGGGTGACACAAACATGACAGATGGCACTCTCATGGACAAGGAGTTTATTCTGCGACACAGTGAGATCTATATATTTTGCTATAAAACTCTTATAAATCACTCATATATTCTGGGTAGAATCACCGTGACACAAGAGAGACAAATGTTATTTAATACATGTGAACAGTTGAAATTTGTGAACCGTAAGAGCATAGAGTCATATATATCAGTGAATCATAAATATAGATTTCATTTTGAGGTTTTGATGTAGACATACAGTATGAATAAACCAAGTTTATGACTTTGTAGAAAATAAAGGTTTCTTGTATGGTGGAGGAATAAATATTTAATAATCAGTAAATTGAAGAATTTACAAACTTCGTGCATCAAAATCATTTTAACAATTTAAAATGTAGACTATGATGATCTAAGAAAGAATTATAGCTATCAAAGGACAAAACAAGCATGTATGGGTTTATCAATAAATCCATAGGTTAAAAGGAAGCTGTTAAGATAAATAAAGAGATAACCAAGGGGAAAACATTAGCATTAGAATGCCGTCCAACCTAGGCTAGAAAGAAAACACATGAATAGGTACAGACAAGATCAAGAATGTGATCTTACGCTTATCACACTGGGAATGCAATGTCAGTCTTCAGCAAACTAGTCATATGGAAATCTTGTATCTTTGTATACTAGAGGAAGAATTATAAGCTCTTCTACTTTTTCTTTTTGTTTTTTTTTTTTACTTTTTTTCTTATTACAAATTATACATATTCATCACAGAACACACAGATATGTCAAAAGAAGGATAAAAGGCCATCTGCGGTCATCTATAGTTCAGAAATATACTTAGATCATAATCATAATCTTTTAAAAAATTTAATGACATACTGTGAAAATTATTCAATAAAATTATAAATTATTCTGTAATATATTAAAAGCCAATAATAGCTTCAAAGATGATTTCGAGCTGAAGTAAACCCTAGGTTACTTAATCTTACCTTTATAACAATCCCTTCATAATCTCCCCAAATAATTGAGAGTCCTTTTCTTGACCACTTCATTGACCTGAATCAAAATCTCCAAATCATCAATTTGCCAGAAAATTCTTTCAGTTTCCGAAAGCTTTAACTTTGAGAAGCCTTTCACTATCCTGAGTTTTGCCCACCCTTATTTTCTCTCCAGAACAGCACTGGGTTTCGGGTCCACTTCAACTTATTCCCATCCTCTGGCATCATAACTACGACTACATCAGGGTGACTTTACTATACAAGCATTTTCAATCTGTAAAATTAGCCTAGTAGGATTTATCCTACATTCCTCATACAGTTGTTTAAAAAATCAAGAAAGAAAATGTTTATAAAAATGACAATACATTTGAAGCCTTATATGAATAATACACATATTTCCTCTTTTACCTTTACTGTTTGAAAACGTTATCATTTTCACCTCAGTTCCTGCTCCAAGATGCCTAATTCTCTCTTGCATTTCTTATAAATTATAATATTCAGAATCATCATCTTATCAACTCCTTTGGATACATGCCAATTTGTGAATGTCTCCTGTAAAAAGTGCCACGCTGAACTAAGCAGGATGATCCTGATGTGGCTGAATAAGTGGAAAATAAAATGATGGTTCTGTCACGAATCTGCCTGGCTGTCCGCTAGTGTGCATGCTGAGATGCAAGAGTTTTTATTATTACCAACGTCTAGGTCATTTATAAAGGATTTAAGAAATGTCTTTGAAAAACTCTTCTAAAGGTAGTAAAATGACCAAAAGACTAAATGTAGAAGAATAAACACTGATGATTTATTTTCCCTTAACCACACAACTGGTTGGGTATAGGAGATGTCCTTTAAATCATCCAGTTTTGCTCTTCCTTAACTGAAGGACAGAGGGCTTGAATTATTATCTAAAATGAAGTTTAAGATATATCTGTGACTTTAAGTCATCCACGATTTCACTTACACTGTCTTTTCAGTGATATGAAGAGCTGTAATGAGCCCTGAAAATAAAAAGCAGAAAATATAATGATTTTATCAGTCACTGTTTCTCTCTTTTCTAGAAAGGCAATTCTAAGGCAAATTATTGGTAACTTATCTGAAAATATCATGACCTGTTCTGAAATAACATAAATGACTATTTACCAAGTTGGACAGATGATTTCATGAATTGTTAGCTCTTCTGTGAAAAGGCAGGCAGGAATGAGAGTCAGCTGTGTTAACCCTTTGCTTTCCTTTGAGTAGAAGAGTTGGTATGAATAAATGGGGCAGTCATCCACTCTCCCAGCTCTAGTTGCTGTCTGCCTTCAGCAAGTCACTTTATCATTCCTCCACTCTGTTTCTCCATCTGGAAAATCTGGAATATCATGCCTATAACTCCTTTTTTTCTAAGACTGTCAAGATCTTCAGAAGAACTACACTCTACACATTCAAAGATTTATGACAGTATTTTTTTTTTAGCTGCCTACCTAAAGCAAGGGAATGAACTGGAGTTGTTAAAGTAATAAGGATATGCCAGTTGAGGTTAGACTGTGGTTAGCAGGAACCAACAGCTAAATGTGGTTTTGTTTTGTATTTCCTTTGTCAATTTCAGCTGATTTCAGGCTGACCCATTCTGAAAATAAGGCTGCATTTCACAATTCCTGGAATGTGCCCACGTAAGAAAAGAAGGCAGGTAGTCTGTTTGGTGATAATATATTTCAAGAGCTCATTGTTATTTCCTGTGAATTTGCAACACGACGTTCTGTGAGTTGAGTTGGAACTAGAATATCAAATACCAAATAGTATACAAGAGGAATAACACTACAAAAAAAATTTCAAGTCAAAAATCAAAACAGAGCTCAGAGATTTCAGAAGCAATGGCTTCCTGTCAAGAATAACTGTCATTAAAATTTCCATAAGCACCAGTGAAATTGATTTTGGGGAAAAGTCTAAGGGAGGGTCTGTTTTATAAGACACAGTGAGACTTTATTTTATTCTGAATTTCCCCAGCCAAGTTTGTAAGATCTCAGATTTTTCTTGGGCCCTTTCCCTGCCTGCCAAGGGGCCAAAGGTTTATCTCTATTGACACACACAGAGAAAAAAATTTCATCCAGGGACTTCTATCAGCAGAGTCTGAATAGTCTTCTTTGGCTAGTGAATCACATTAACGGAATCTCAGTCCTGCGATGATCAGTGGCGAGAAGTTCAAAAAATAATAAAAAGAGCAAGCACGCAGGCGTCACAGTACGCTTCTGATATAATGCACCAAACCCATGAAGCACAAGAATTGGTCTGGCGTCATTGTTTTATGTTCTCTGGATGTTGAAGAGTCTGATTTGCATTAGAAACCTCTGCATTCAATAAACAAAAATCAGGATAATAATGACCAAAGTACTATTTGGAACAGAAAACAAACTCAAGCAATGAGTGTTTTGCACTGAATTCATTCAAGATTTTATTAGTTAAGCTCTCACTTAGGTTATTAGGCTCAGCTTGCTTTTTATTTCACTGGCCTCAGTTATTGCAAACAAAAGGAGCCTGGTGTGTGTGTGTGTGTGTGTGTGTAAGCGCACGTGTATGTGTGTGTGTGACAATGTCAGACATATCACACACAGGCTTTCTACATTCTTCACATTGCAAATCCATCAACAAAAGGAAGAAGATCCGAAGGGAATGAGTGGGGTTTTTTTGTTGTTGTTGTTGTTGTTTTTTCTGGTTTAGGGGATGGAGGGAGAATTTCTTCACATAAACAAGAAGGTTAGAATTGGAAGTCTGCTAAAAAAAATGCTAGAGCTGACCACAGGGTTGTAAATCCACTGACTGGAAGGAGGAAAAGAGAAACATTGCAAGCGACTGAAGTGTGTGGTGTGGCTGCAATGTTTGTGGGTTAGATGAGAAACAAGCGCTGAGTGAAACAGAGAAGGGGGGTGGCTGGTGTGATTTGTTTGGTGTTCAGAGCCAATAGAAATCCCAGACTGTGATAATATCCCCATGCAGCGCCGAGAGGATTCAGAGCTAAGTCTCCGGGCTCCTTTCACCTCTGCAGGAGCAGCCAGCCTGGGACCGCGCGGCGCGGGGCGCGCTCTCGCCTCTCCTGCACCCTCGGCCGGCGCGCTTCTCTTATGGGCGTCTGCTGCAGGCCGGCGGCGGTGGAACTGAAGGCGGCGGCGGGAGACCAAACTTAGACCCCGCTGCGCGCTAGAGAACTCAGAGAAGGCAGAGGGAGAGGGAGAGAGAGAGAGAGAGAAGGGACCCGAGGAGGAGGCTTCCGTCACGTCATTGCAGGTACGCAGCTTGTCACGACTAACGTGACACAGACAAGGTTTCTGATTTCTACCTTCACTAGGCACTTGGAATGAATTGACGTGGTTTGTTCCGTGGCCGGTCAGGACGGAAAGCCCCGAGTGAAGGTCTCGCCGGTTTCACTCCGGGTAATTCAAGCTGTTGGCGTGTGTTTTGGGGCCACAAGGTTTATTCACCTATTGAATTATGCAGGGGTGTAAAATAAGGACCTTCAAACTTGACCGTGATCGCTCTTTCTTTCTCTTTTAAATAACATCCATACCAATATGTTGTCATACCGCCAATAAATACCTCTTGGTGACTGCCATTCTAATTATGCCTATAGCGAGGCAAACACCACCCGATTGTTAGAAAGCGGGCTGTGAACCTCTCCCACCTACCTATCAGGTTAATATCCACCCTACAGGAATAAGAACCACAGCGGACTTCGGCAGAGTTCTGATTTTTAAAAAACATATGGCCAAGGTGCACTCGCCTCATGAGTGAAATATCACTACTATCACTGTCCTGTGGTTGAAGAAGAGAGAAGGGAGGTAGATATTTTTTAATGTGATTGTCAGTGATCCTGTGTACCTGACTTATTTCTACGTTGTCTTACGAGTTGAAAAATGCATTTGTATTCTGCACGCCAGGAAGGATCAGTTCCAGGATCTCATGTATTACTACATTAAAAAGTCATGAATTGGAACTATCTAGTAGATGTGATAGTTGTAAGAAAATATTGATGTTTGATTTTATTTTATTTGATCCTAAAACTCATAGACTTCTATTTCTTTTTCTTTTTTTTTTTTATTTTGAGGTGTGGGTTTTGTTTAAAAAAAATCTATTTCCTAAGATCTTATCACGTTTGGTTTGAAATTTTAAAGATGGTTATATAACTCCCCCCTCCCCCGCCCCGTTGATTACTTGTGATTAAATTAGCATTGCTTAATGAGTTCAGTTTTTCCTGGGAAAAGCCAGAGGGGACCGCATGAAGTCTCAGTTAAAAAATCGGTCTTGCTTTGCAGTCTTCAAGGGCTGGCTGGTATTCATGTGGCTTTGAATCCCTATGAAGAACGCTTTTTCTGCAGTGGAACAGATTGGATCTCCAGTACAGCCAGAGAATGGCTCTGCAGCAGGTGCAGGGGCAATCAAATACCTTACCTTCCGTCTAAGTAACACTCTTCCCGGTGGCGTCTTAGTCGATCACATCCAAACCATTCACTGATAATTTGCAATCGACTCACCATTCAGCAGTGCTTAGTTTTCAAGGTAGCTCTTGTCCCAAGACATGTGCCCGACCAAGGAAGATAAGGAAGTTATAAGAAAGGTATTTGTGTTGTGTATCACAGTGGAGAATTTATGTCGACCTTTTTTGTTTGTTTGTTTTTTATTTCTTATCAGATGAACGTGTTCTTTCTGTCATTAAAGGAAATGCATGCTTAGCTCTCCCATGGAGTCAGGAAAACTTCATAGTTTTTGCCCATTGACTGATCTGAATGATTTTATAGAGTGTTTTTTGAAATCCTGTCAAAGTATAGACATGGCAAGTGAATACTATGTTTAGGAGAAGGCATTTGATTTTATAGATGAATACTTTTTTCCTTTTACATCAGAAAGAAACTAAATAATTTAGCTGTTCAAATAAATATAAGTTAATCGACCCAACTACATTCTATCAGTAAAGGGTTGTTTTGTATGATTGTGAGTATTTGTCAATCTTTTATAAATAGAATAGATGCAATAGGTTGGGATCTATTTCCCTCTTACCTTTCTAACTCTAAAGCAATGTTGGGCGTGTTGGTAGCAACTTTATGAGTGTGAGACTGATTATATTCACTTTGTATAGACTAGGAGACACTGAAGGTTTTTCAAAGATAAATATAAACAATGCTGTGATTATTCATTGTTTTGTGCTATCATTCTTCATTGAGAGAGGTAATCAACAGTTCATTCTCCATGAATCTTACTAGAGCCAGCCAGAGCTTTACATACCCTCGAGTTATAAGTTTGGTAAAGTTTAAACAAGGTACATGTCTTTAAATCTCTTTAAAGTAAACACCCCTTTTTCTAATGCAAAGGAATGGTATTAGACTCTCAGTTCTTATTGGTATGGAGAGGATTGGCCTGTCTGGGTCAAGGGCAGACGCTGAGAGCCTGCAGAGGCGCAGGCATACGACAGATTAGTTCAGTCACCGTTGTGCTTCAGTGTTCCTACAGCAAATTGCCCCTGTGCGATGTGCCAGGTTGCAGGCGTGTTCTCAGTATCAGGGCTAGTGTTCAACTATCTAGGGAAAAAAAAGAATTCTTTCAACCAGGGAAAACATGCCCGGCATTGGGCTTAAATGGGTCACGTAAAGCACCCACAAGAAAGGCACTGTTTTGAAGGACAAGGTGTTCAGTGAAAAATTAGACCTATGGTGCGTCCACTTCTTGGATTAGCTGCTTCTTGGTAGTTCTTTTGTTTCTAATAATATTCAGTATAATAGATCTAATCATGTCTAGAATTAATTCTGATCACACGTCAGGCTAAAATGTGGTCCTCAGACTCAACACTGACCAATGACTTCAGCAGATTTCCTATCACCACCACTTCTACTTGGAAATATGTCTTTAAGTGGCCAGCGCATTGACGGGACGCAGACGGTGTTGGGGCACTGATTTGCAGAACAGAGTCCCAGAGCCACATGGGTGTTAAGAGGTTGGAAAGTGAGCGGGTGGAAGCCACAAGGGTATAAAGTGAGATGACATAAAGATTGACATGCTTCAGTATAAATCCTGGAGCCAAAGGAAAATGAAAATGAATGTATTTCCTCCAATTAGCTTCCGATATACATTTTTGATTAGCTTCAAGTATACATTTTTGATGAGACATCCTGAATATTTTAAATAAACTCTCTTGTGTTCTTAGGTATATCCCACACAGGTGTGGGATTCAAATAAATGCATTTGATGTACTGTAACACTCCTGTCCGTACAGGCCAGGAGAGGGCAGCATGCAAACTCTGCAAAAGTGATTTGCTACCTCCTCTTGACCATGAGGAAGACTCCAGTCTCCAAATGGCTAAAAAATGTCCCTCCAACTTGAAGTACCCTCTTCCCTTTGGAGTACCAACTCTAGAATCTTAGTGAAGGCACACCATCCAGAAAGGTTTGTTTCTATTTTGGCCTCCAAAATTGGTGCTACCTGGCAAAATCAGAAAAGTAGCAGCGTACTTCACAGTGAGCTCAATGTCCCTTTCTTTTAGTTAGCTTTCCCCTTTGATCCTATTCAAGCAGTCTTGATCTTGAATCTGTTAGGAGATGGGTGAGAGAAAGGGAAAGAGAATGCAGGGAAAAGAGGACAAGAAAGAATAGGGTTTCTCAAGTTGGTTCTCCAGGGGAAATGTTTATGAGCTGCTTTCTCAGTAGACCCAGCCTTTGTTTTAAGCATATCTCAAATACAAGTTCAGAGCCACAAGGATCCATTTTGTCCACTGACAATCAGAATCCTAGCAAATTTGGTTTCAAAACAAAAGAACTGGAATAGCTTCTCTTGGTTGTACCCAGAATCTAAAAGACATATGCTGACTGGGCGCGGTGGCTCACGCCTCTAATCCCAGCACTTTGGGAGGCCAAGGTGGGCAGATCACCTGAGGTCAGGAGTTCAAGACCAGCCTGGCCGACATGGTGAAACGCCATCTCTATAAAACTACAAAAATTAGCCGGGCATGAGGGCAAGTGCCTATAATCCCAGCTACTCAGGAGGCTGAGGCAGGAGAATCGCTTGAACCCAAGAGGCAGAGGTTGCAGTGAGCTAAGATCGTGCCATTGCACTCCAGCCTGGGCGACAGAGCAAGACTCCATCTCAAAAAATAAAAAAATAAAAATAAAAATAAAACAAATAAAAGACATAGGCTAAAAAATAAGAATTATGTATCCATCTCTTAGAGGTTCAAAAACGATTAAAACTAGTCAATCATAAACCTAGCCTAACTTTTTTTTTTTGGAGACAGGGTCTCACTTTGTGCTCCAGGCTGGAGTGCAGTGGCACTATCTCAGCTCGTTGCAGTCTTGACCTCCTGGGCTCAAGGGATCCTCCGACCTCAACTTCTCCAGTAGCTGTGACCACATGCTCATGCCACCATGCCTGGCTAATGTTTGTATTTTTTGTAGAGACAGGGTTTCACCACATTGCCCAGGCTGGTCTCAAACTCTTGGTCTCAAATCTACCTGCCTTGGCCTCCCAAAGTGCTGGGATTATTACAGGTGTGAGCCACCATGCCCAGCAAGTTAAAACTTTTTAAAGCTCGTGGCTAATCGGCTATATCCTTGTGCAGTTGCTACCATCAGAGATGAGTCATCTTCTAGGGACAAACTATAATTGCACATAGAAGAGAGAAATAGTCACTCTTAAAGTGGGTGTCCTGTGACTGGCGGTGATGACTTCCAAATGGTTCATCACCATTTTGCTAGGCCGGAGATGTTAGTTTCAGGAGCAACCTTGTCTCTTTACTGTCTTTAGTTCAGCTGCTGCACAACTCACTACTACATATGAGGGACCTAGGAGGAAGCTCAGAGAGGGGCTTTTTAAACATCTGAGAGGGCCAGAGTAAAAGCATTCTGGAGGAAAACGCTGTGGCTACTCCTGAGAGAGCGGAAGGCAAGAGAGATGTTGGGCTGGGGATGGATGCATTGGGGCAAGGATGTAAAGACATCTGTGTGGGGAAAGAGTGATTCTGCTGCTTGGGTGCGGAGGATTCCAGGAGGCTCAAGAGGCTGTGCCCATCGAGGGCTCAGCAGCTCATGTGCATGTATGAGGACTTGAAAGCTCGGATCTCCACTTCTTTCCCATGCCACCATACTCTGCTGGAAGGTGTGGTGGCCTTGAATCAAAGCAAAGGTTTTTTCAAGGACAAAGGCAAGATTCTTGGCATCTGGGAGGAGCAGGGAGGTCACTGTTTGTCTCCTCTGTTTTCAGCCAGATTAGCCTCTGCTGCACTTCCATGTGCTGCCTAGAAGTACGTCGTGCTCTGATGCAAGGAAAGCATGGGTGCGTGTGAGAGGTTCACCCAGGGTCTCCATGGAATCAAACACAATGCCATAATAGTAGGGTATTAACAAATGAGGGGGAAAAATAAGCCATAGAGGCCAGGGTGGGGAGGAATTGTAAAATTTATCACCCAAAGTCTAAGACCAAGTTTCTGCTGCTATTTTGCAGATTTTAATGTAGCACATCCCGATTATTTTTAGTCAGAAAAACCCCAAGCTCCATCTCTCTTTTGCAGATTACTTTCCAATTGAAAAAAAAATCTAATAACTCAAGGAGAAATCTCTTTGAAGGTGCTTACCTGATTGAGAGATATAATAGAATGAGTGGGACTCTAGCAGATACCACAACCCTCATTAAAAGGCATACTAGAAGGGTACGTTTCACTAAGAAACCGTGTCTGCATTGTGAAGGCAAGAGATTTGGAAACAAAAGAAATACATGACTTGTAGAAAAGTCCTCTTAAAGGACAGTTTTTGAAGGACAGGAGGCCAAGAACACAAATATTCCCAGACACCACTTTCATGTTATGGATGAGGAGCCATTCCAAGCTAAAATTCTTCTGTCCTGTAATTTATGTAAACAATGAGAGAGGGGGAAAAAAGAGAACGCTGAGCAGGGGAACACTTGACCAGCTCCTATGAAATGCTAAGTTGACTTTGTCTAGTACAAACACTGTCTGCATTAAAAATATTATTCAACCTGGCTCTACAACTGTGACTCTAAAGGCTGAGAGGAAGCTAATCTTATCATCTATGGAAAACTAACCACCTCTCTCTGCTTTCATGCAATTATAACACGAAGCCTGGATAATGCATTATATTTTCTAATTATAGTAGCTGTGTTTTGGGAAAGTTGATAGATGTGTGACATTGTACATACAGTTAATAAAAATCCAGCAGCTCTGTCATGAGATTTTCCTACCTTTACTAGGAATCTAAATCTCATCAGCATTTCAAACAATCTTTAATTTTCCCTTATCAATAATTTTTAAAAATTGAGATTGTTCTAACATTTGTTGAATGCATACCATGTGCCAGATTAGAGTAGACACATCCCACAGATTATTTAATTCAGTCTTCACCACAGTCTCGGGAGTTTATCTTCTGCAAGTTTTACCGATTAAGAGAATTTCTCATAACCATAACATCTGATAGCTGAGAACATATCCCTTCAGTCAGTCAGTCCTACAGGCATGCATTCAACAGATATCTATTGGTGCATTCAACAGATATCTATTGAGTCCCTTTGTATAATTAGAAGAGAATAACAATCATCAATTGTATAGTTGCTTTTACTAGTATAGTCCTTTACATTATATTTTCACAAACATTCTTGCATTTAATTCATGTATTTCACATACATTCTTGTGTTTATTTCACACATTCTTGCATTTAATTCCTGCCAGTCATTCACATATGCAAAAACAATAACAGCAAACATCATCTATAGCACTAGCCCATCACTAAATGATCGAATTTACATATATGATTTCATTCATGATGGAATATTGATTGATTTAGTTTCAGATCCATGGGAGTGGATTTGATCAGATGTTTATCGTCCATCTAATAGATGATAAACAGATGGAAAATATTCACCCTCAGACCCCCTACTTGAGAGCAAAATAGATCAGTGTAAACTTTAACTTCTCTGCTAAGAGTGTGCTCGGTGACTGGGGCAGCATCCCCTGGCTGCAGAGACCACCTTTCCTTGTTCCTTATGAAAACTTGGAGCAATACAGAAATATATATCTTCAAACATATGTATTTAAGACTTCAGCTTGACCAATGGTATGGAAAATACACTTACGATGCCATTTCTATGAACTCAGAGAATGTAAACTTTGAAAGAAACAGGCAAAAAGCATCACTTTGTTTTAGAGGGTCAAATAGTACTAAGACTTTTTTTCACCTAGGAGAGAGTTATCTGGTACTTTGAAAAAAAAATATTAACCTAAGAACCTCAGGAGACCTGGGTTTGCACCTGTTTCCATTTTTCACATCCTTGGGGAAAGTCTACACCGTCTCTTGAGTTCACTCTTTACATTGAGAAGGCGGAAGTGGCTCTTCGGGCTTCATTCCAGCTGTAAACGTCAATTCTACATGCTTCCCTCTGAGAAATGGCTGACAGTTGTTAGTTAAAGAATGACTATTTGCTAAGCATTTTATAGGTATCATCTAATCTTTACAAAAATCTTAGCTAATAGTGTTATCATCCTCATTTACAGATGACATTACTAAGACTTAGAGCTTTCAAAAAGTGACACAATCAAGCATGCTGTAGAACCGTTTCAATCTGGCCGAGCACAGTGGCTCACGCCTGTAATCCCAGCACTTTGGGAGGCTGAGTTGGGTGGATCACTTGAAGTCAGGAGTTCAAGACCAGCCTGGCCAACATGGTGAAATCCTGTCTCTACTAAAAATACAAAATTAGCTAGGCGTGGTGGCACATGCCTGTAATCCCAGCTACTTGGGCGCCTGTGGCAGGAGAATTGCTTGAACCTGGGAGGTGGAGGTTGCAGTGAGCCGAGATCGCACCATTGCACTCCAGCCTGGGCAACAAGAGCGAAACTCCATCTCA
>NW_012104987.1:342150-344872 GCF_000951045.1 Mandrillus leucophaeus
GAATGCATGCTAACCTTCTGGGCTCATTGCTTCCATTTGGAAATTAACAAATTCTTGCTCAAGCAGAAGAAAATGATAAGATTACTAAAAATTCTGGAAACACTGTCATTTTTGGATTAGGAGACTTAATTTAGGAGATGCAGGAGAGTTTTTAAGAGGACTAATTTGTTCTATGTGGTTTTCAAAGGTTAGTTTTTTTTTTAAATCTCTGTAAGGATACTTTACCTTGGTGACTTTTTTGTTTGTTTGTTTTTTGAGAGAAGGTCTCACCCTGTTGCCCAGGCTGGAGTGCAGTGGTGCAGTGGCATGATCTCGACTCACTGCAGCCTCAACCTCCCACGCTCAAGTGATCCCCTGACCTCAACCTCCCAATAGCTGAGACTAGAGGCATGTGCCACCATGCCTGGCTAATTTTTCAATTTTTTGTAGATGTTTGAAATGCTTGTTCCTTGGTGCCATAAAGAAACAGCACTTGAACATAAATGTAATTTATTTAGTAAGACCATTTTTACTTCCTGCAGAAAGGGTACACTCGCCAGCAGTGTTGCCACGAGAGTACACTGAACAAAGGCGACAGGGTCATTTATAACCTGACGTGTCCCCCCTACTGCTGTGTCCGGTTTCCATTGGCTGTAAAGGGACCTCACGTTCTGTATTTGTCCCATTTGGCTAGCAACTTAGAACTTTTTAAAAGAGGCAAAGGTAAAGGGGAACAAAGGAAGGAGGAAGTAACTTGTGGAATGCTGAGAAAGGTAAAAACACTTTTAAATAAGGAATAGGAACAGGCTATGACCTAATGCTTGCTTGGACCAGTATAAGCATGCCAGGGCAAAGTTTTAGGAGCACAGGTCTTTGAATAAATTTTGCTTCTAAGAGAAATTACTATTTATTCCTAATTAGATGGGGAGGAAAGTCTTTGAAGAGGAACCTCTACTTTCACTTTTTACGGAGAGATGGGTCTCACCATGTTTGCCAAGCTGGTCCCAAACTCGTGGGCTCAAGTGAGCCTCCTGCCTTGGCCTCACAGAGTGCTGGGATTATAGGCGGGAGCCACCATGCCCAGCCTACTTTGGTGTTCTATAAGAATTGAGGGGAATCTGGGAAATTTGATGGGAAAAAATTGCTTCTTGATTTCCACTTACTTGTAACTGAAATATCACATTCTCTTTAGTTATGAATGTAACAAACCACAGTAATATTAATAGAATCATGGCTTTGGCACCAATAGAAATTAGAATTGCTTTCATATCATGTTACAGTTGATACCAATGTCTCAAAATATCACTTGCACTTACCTAGTACTTAAAACTACTTGAAAATTATGGAAGTTATCATACGTGCTTTTAGATCTCATTATTTAGGGCCTTATAAAGAAGACCAGACAATTGTATATCATACATTTTATATATATATATACACACACACACACACACATACATGTGTAGTTATACAAAGCTGCTATGGTTGGGATATTTGTCCCCTCTACATTGCATGTTGAAATGTGACCCCTGATACTGGAGGTGGGGACTGGTGGGAGGTGTTTTGATCCTGGGGGTGGATCCCTCATGAATGGCTTGGTGCCCTCCCCATAGTAATGACTGGGTTCTCCCTCAATTCATTCACTTGAAAGCTCGTTCTTTAAAAAGAGCCTGGCACCTCCCTTCTCTCTCTCCTGCTTCCTCTCTTACCGTGTGACACCCCTGCCTCCCCTTAACCTCTCGCCATGAGTGGATGCCTCCTAAGGCCCTCATTAGAAGCGGAGCAGAAGATGCCAGCACCATGTTTCTTGCACACCTGCAGAGCTGTGAGTCCAATAAACCTCTTTTTCTTATAAATTACCCAGCCTCCTCAGGCATTCCTTGAGAGCAGTGCAAATGGACTAACACAATAGCATATATATAAAATATATATATAACACAATAGCATATATATAATACATATATAATATAACACAATAACATATGTATGTGTGTATATGTAAATATGTGTATATATAGTTTCCCTTGTAATGTTACATACTTTTTGAATTTAAAACCATTATTCTGAGAAGGAGTCATTAAGGTTCATCAGACTTTAAGGCAGTCCATGGGGAAGAACAGGTAAAAAATCCCATGCAATAGGGCAGTAAATTTGAAGTCAACCTTTCTAACTTCTAACACCTTCAGCTGTCTTAAATGGGATGGGTCGCCAGGTGAGCCAATGAAGTTTGTGCTGGAGGGAGAGATGGATGGGTGATGAATGGGAACATGGATGGGAGAGGAGTCATGCATCAGATATAGAGTTGGGCCTTGATGGTAAAACCCAACACTGAGGCTCTTTAGGCTCAAGAGAAAGAGAAGAGGAGATGTGTATCTCTTTCCTCTACTTGAATTTGCTCTAGTTTGAGCCAAATGGCTTCTATAAGGAGGGAAGAGTCCTTGAGGGCATACCTTATGCCACTTCTCTTTGTATTTGAAACTGGATTTGAAACTGGATGGTTTCAAGCACCGGTAACTACTTGTTGGATGAGTGAATTGAATGGCTCAAGGCCACAGTTGATGATCAGGTGTGGCTGGTGCCCTGGAGCCACAGCCTATCTGCCTGAGTTCCCATTGATAGCTCCCCACCCCATTGGAATTCTCTCTCTCTCTTTTCTTTTTTTGAGACGGAGTCTCGCTCTGTCGCCCAGGCTGGAGCGCGGTGGCGCGATCTCCGCTCACTGCAAGCTCCGCCTCCCGGGTTC
>NW_012104987.1:344933-363266 GCF_000951045.1 Mandrillus leucophaeus
TTTAGTAGAGACGGGGCTTCACGGTGTTAGCCAGGATGGTCTCGATCTCCTGACCTCGTGATCCACCCGCCTCAGCCTCCCAAAGTGCTGGGATTACAGGCGATGAGCCACCGCACCCTTCCTCTTTTTTTTGTTGCCTTTTTTTTTTTTGAGATCAGTCTGGCTCTGTGACCAGGCTGTAGTTCAATGGCGTGATCTCAGCTCACTGCAGCCTCCGCCTCCTGGGTTCAAGCAATTCTCCTGCCTAAGCCTCTCAAGTACCTGGGATTACAGGCTCCTGCCACCACGCCTGGCTAATTTTTTATTTTTATTAGAGACAGGTTTTCACCATGTTGGCCAGGATGGCCTTGATCTCTTGACCTTGTGATCCTCCTGCCTCGGCCTCCCAAAGTGCTGGGATTACAGGCTGGAATTCTCTTTTCATGCTCTTTTCTGTTCTGCTGTGATGTGAGCTCTTTAAGGAGTATAATTATTTTTATCTTGTATGTTACAGGGAATCACAATGCTTAGTGTTTGGTGAATAAATGAATAAATGTCCCTGTAGAGGTCACTATTGTTACAGAACCAATGGCTCCATTAAAAAAAATAAATTAATTAAGGAAAAAACATATAAGAAAGAATACTTCTGACTTTGCTCATCATAGGTATCATGGGGTGGGGTCATAATGTTAAATTCTGACCCACTAAGTACCCAAATAAAAACCTCAGAAAATAATTCTGTTAATGGTAAGACAAGCAACCTCTCTCCCTGTTCAACTTAATGGACGTGTTGACAGAAAATAGCTTTTAGGATTGCTGGGGCCTAGGCAAGCTCTGAAAATTTCTAGGGAGGTAAACAAAGTGTTTCATTTGGTACCTAAACTGAGAACTTCTCTGTATTAAAGGATGCCAAGATAGTCCTATAAGTGTATCCTTCATATCCATAAGGTTATGGAAATGGTTTTGGAAGGTATTGCTTTTGCTGGAAGGAAGAGTAGGGAGGGGGGCAAGAGAGGATTTATTGAGCTCTTACTATATGTTCCAGGTATTTTAACACACAATATCTTTTTTATTTTTTATTTTTTGAGATGGATTCTTGCTCTGTTGCCCAGGCTGGAGTGCAATGGTGCAATCTCGGCCTCGGCTCGCTGCAACCTGTGCCTCCCGGGTTCAAGCGATTCTCCTGCCTCAGCCTCCAGAGTAGCTGGGATTACAGGCGCCCATCATCACGCCCAGCTAATTTTTGTATTTTTAGTAGAGACGGGGTTTCGCCATGTTGGCCAGACTGGTCTCGAACTCCTGACCTCAGGTGATTGCCCGCCTCGGCCTTCCAAAGTGCTGAGATTACAGGTGTGAGCCACTGTGCCCGGCCTAACACACAGTGTCTTAATAAGCTTTTGTAACATCTTTTTGAGGTAAATGCTGTTGTCCACACTTTACCAACAAAGAACTGAAGCTCACTGAGGTCCAGTAAATTTCCTAACTTCACACAGCCTCTTTATAGAGGCTAAATAAGCATTCAGACTGAGGGCTTCAGAAGCCTTTTCCCTTAATAACTTTGGTTCTAGCTCCTCACATCATATTAGGCTTCAAACTGGAGACACAGGCATAAGACTCCATGTAGGCTGTGTTGAGTGGGTAGTCAAACAGAGGGATGTGTACCATTGGTTTGGAGCATGAATTTTGAAGTCAAATAAACCTGGCTTTGTTCCTATATGTGTGGAACTATCACTTTGTATCAGTAATCCTTATCTGAAGTTGTACAGTGCCGTCTTAAGAATTATGTGAGATAATGCTTTTCGCACAGGCATAAAAACTCAATTTTATTATTATTGCTACTATCATTACTCTGCAGGCTTTTGATATTAGTGAATTGGGGCTGAGAAGCAAAGGTCTTCAGAATGTTATCTGTGAAGGTTGCTGGAAGAACGGTTTATTATTATTACTACTTTGGAATTGAGGCTTCAAATCTAATTTTGTGAACTGAGATAAACAAAGTATTTGGGCCTGAATTTTATCTTTGAAATGGAAATAATAATTATTTGGAGGAAGAGCTAATCAAGCACTCTAAACAAAACCATTGATTCATTCAACAATTATTTATGGAACCAGAGCTAGAAATAGCAGGAGATCAAAAGATGGGACCACGTTTTCAAGGAGCTAATAGTTCATGGGGAAGGCAAGACATGCATGTCAACAATTAAAACACGGCCAGGCATGGTGACTCAAGCCTGTAATCCCAGCATTTTGGGAGGCCAAGGCAGGTGGATCACCTGAGGTCAGGAGTTCGAGACCAACCTGGGGAACATGGTGAAGCCCCGTCTCTACTAAAAATACAAATCTTAGCCATGTGTGGTGGTGGGCGCCTGTAATCCCAGCTATTCAGGAAGCTGAGGTAGGAGAATTGCTGGAACCCGGGCGGTGGAGGTTGTAGTGAGAGGAGATCATGCCATTGCACTCCAGCCTGGGTGACAAGAGCAAAACTCCATCTCAAAAAAAAGAAAAGAAAACAATAAAAACACAAGGTAAAAACTGGATAGAACTGGTAAAGACATGGACATATAAGGTACCCTGAGTGTTGGATTAGTGAACTGTTATTTCAAAGGAAAATGGTCTGAGTGCTCCTGTAAAGGTCTGGGAAAATTACACTGTGCCACGTTTCACGATTTTTTTCTGCTTTCTCCACTCCATGATACATGTTGGATGTTTCATGCCTTCCAACTCAAGATAAAAGGAAAACATGTAATCTCTTTGTTTTACACACAAGGAAGTGATAGCCCAAAAAGTTGTGTGTTTTAAGACGGCAAACTAGCTTGTTGTCAAATTAGCACTTGAATCCAGGTTCCCTCATTCCCAGTCTACCCTTCTTTCTACTACACCATGCTCCCTTTTGAGCGTCCACCATTTGGCTGAGCCTAAACCAACAGTACACGAAGTGTTGCAAGATAGATTGCACAAAGGTCCAAGGTACAGCTGCAGGATATGTGCCAGATTGGGGGAGAAATCATTTTGCTTTGGGGGCAATAGAAGGATTTCATATACATGCAACAAAGTTTGTTGTTGTTGTTTCATTTGGATCATTTTTCCTAGTGCTCACTGCGGCACTAAATTATCCCGGAGCTTTGATACTCCAAGGCTAAGGTCCACTGAAACAGTCCTTATCATTTCTAGAAGCCCAGTGGTGCCTTCAGCTGGTGTGATGGATAAAGTAGCAGCTCTGGCCACTGACTACCCTTCCCAGGTTTTCAAGTGTTGTGGTACATTTTGACTTATCCAAGTAATAGCTATGACTCTTCTTCTCTTCTGTCTGGACCAAAAGATTGGTCTTCTCTGTGATACATATGCTCAGGTTTTTCCCCTTCCCCAAACTAGTGTTTCTTTTAGTCCAAATGCGCCATTTGGACTGGTTTATTTGGTCACGCTTAGACTTTCAACCAACAAAGGCAGCTTCTGGACTGGATTCAGGGACAGAAATGAGTGTGTCCATCCAGAGCTTTTTCCCTTCTGTTTGTCAGAGGAAGGTCACTCCCCGGAGGAAAACATCCTGTTCTTCTCTAGCCAGATCATGTTGGCACAATGCTTCCTCTGCTCAGCCCATCCCTTTTTTATATCTGGAGCCATACATGCACAGAACCAGGCAGCAACCTGGGATGAGAAACTTCCCAATAAATAATAGACACAGCCCTCACTTACTGTTGTTGTTGGGTTTTTTTGTTGGTTTGTTTGGTTTTGGAGTCAGAGTCTTACTCTGTCGCCCAGGTTGAAGTGGAGTGGCATGATCTTGGCTTACTGAAACCTCCACCTCTTGGATTCAAGCAATTCTCCTGCCTCAGCCTCCCAAGTAGCTGGGACTACAGGCGTGCACCACCACGCCCGGCTAATTTTGTGTTATTAGTAGATACGGGGTTTCACCATGTTAACCAGGCTGGCCTCAAACTCCTGACCTCAAGTCATCCGCCTGCCTTGGTCTCCCAAAATGCTGAGATTACAGGCATGAGCCACCACACCTGACCACTTAACTCTTTATTGAATGAATCAGTGGATGGATGATGGGTGGATAAGTGAATGGATAAAATGCAGTCACTCTTTTCTGTGGTATTTTGAGAGCACTATGAAAGTCAGTAGCCAGATGGACTATTCACTATGGGGCAAGTATTATCCTTTGGAGAGACAAGCAGACATTTGACTCCAGAAGAGAAAGCAGCACAGTGCAGGGCATAGATCAAGCAGAGTATGCCCAAGGCAGAAAAGCCATATTCCATGGCTACTCACTTATGCTTGCCATCCTACTCCAGTTCAGTTCACATGCCACTGACTTTGAGTAATTAGGCCAGGGAAGATAAAAAAACTAACTCCTAATACCAAGTTCTTTTTATCCAAATTTGGAGCAAAACGCATGAGCTCTATTCTTGGGGTTGAATGAGACAGGATTGCTGATGACTGATGTCTGAATAGGCACCATATGGATTTGTAAAAAGGGAAGAAAATAATCCTCAGTTGTAAAAATATCTTCGGTCTTCATAAGGGTGATATGTACCCACATGCTTCTGTCAGGTGGTTTTGCTATAAATGATTACTCTTGGACTAATAGAAAAATTTCCTTTTATAGTGATTGTACATTTTCCCAGATTATCAGTGTAGCATGCAAAATCCCACAGCTTCAGACATTTAAAAGATCAAAGGCAGAGGCCATTGGGGTCTTTCGACTCACCACACACCAGAACAATAGTTTGGCTACCAAAAGTCCCTTTAATGACAAGAAGAAAGTGTGCTTTCATAATTACCAAGCTGCACTGTGAAAACCAATATGCATTCCTAATTCTTGCATTAAATATTCCTGTTATTTCTTGATGGCAGTAAAATTCAAATTGTCTCCATATGATTAAAACATTGGCCAGTTGAGGTTTGGAGTTGTTTAGTCGATATTAACTGCAGTGGTGTTGAACTGATTTTCTGTTTCAAATGACAGCCAAAACTATCAAATAAATCCAAAAATATTTATTAGGGTGGCTTCTGAATATATAGAGGGTAGTTTATGACACACTCAGTAATCTCACTGAAGGAAGGGAAAATATATTTTCCATCTGTGTAACCCCCTCAGTAGCTGGCAGAGGGTAGTTGCTTAGAAAATGTTTTGGGGGTGTATGAAAAAAAGAGTAACTTCAGCATGGAGATTTGAAAGTAAGGATCTGTTAATTTAAAAAATCTAACAAAGACACAGATAATACCAACAAATCAGCCATCTGCTTAGAACTTTAGTCCTATTTCGTCAGTTCTGATTTGTGTATATTCGACAAACATTTACTGAGTTTCTACAACGTGCCAGGCATTGGGAATATAAAAAAGAATAAGATCTGCCTCCCAGCAGTTCCCAGGTCACTAGGAGAAACAAACATGTAAACAAACAGCCACATTCAATATTAAGGGTGACCTCTGAGCAAAATGAGGCCGGAGCAAGGCGGAAAGGGACATTTGAAACACTGGTTTTGCTCAGCAGGGACTGTGGAGCACATATCGTACTAGAAGAGATGGTGTGCTTGTTATTTTCAGCAGTTCCCAGCTCTCACATCACCTTCTTAGCAGTTTAGTTTTGTTGTCGTGACGGCATAGCAGTTCTGCTGTGAAGTTTTTTCCTAGCTCCTGGAACTACAAGGACAGGCCTACAGTTTGTGGCATCTAAACACCCCGCTGATTTGTTGCTTGTAGCTCAGGAGTGCCCTTTGGCAATCTGTGCTCTGAGAGCCCTGGCTCCTGGGCTTTGTTGCACACCCGAGACAGTGGTCTCATTCCTGGCTTTCTTCTAAAGTATCATAACCACGGCCGTTAAAATGGATTCTTGGAATCCAAGCAAGACACATTCAGGTGTAGTTCTTTGGAAAAATATGATCCTAGGAAGGGAATGCGCCACAGTAGAGTAGTAATACTCTGTTTCTGGTTTCATATCTGGCATTGGCTGAATTTCAGTTCATGAGAAAGAAGGCAGAGCAGGCCAGTAGCTTCCAGCTTTTATTTACTTGTGCACTGGCCAGAATGCAGGATGGAGAAAGTGACTATCAAAAGGTCAGATCCTTTTTTTTTTCTCTCCCCTAAGTATGCACAAGGAGATAACCAAATGTTTGTTTTTCTATCAGAGCATACGTTTGGGTACATCTACGTGACTAAAGGCAACTGAATTGAAATCCTATGTCATAGGCTTACCTGGAATGCTCTAAACTGCTCTCAACAGCCTGAGATGGCATTAAAAATAGATTGAGTCACCTTGTTTTTTTTGTTTTTGACAGAGTTTTTTTCTTGTTGCCCAGGCTGGAATGCAATGGCACAATCTCAGCTCACTGCAACCTCTGCCTCCAGGTTCAACCAATTTTCCTGCCTCAGCCTCCCGAGTAGCTGAAATTACAGTTGCGCACCACTGTGCCAGGCAAATTTTTGTATTTTCAGTAGAGATGGGGTTTCACCATGTTGGTTAGGCTGGTCTCAAACTCCTTATCTCAGATGATCCATCTGCTTTGGCCTCCCAAAGTGCTGGGATTACAGGCGTGAGCCACCGTGCCCGGCAAGCCACTTTGTTTCATAGGGTGGTTGCATACACCATTGACCTTTGGTCCATGGTCATTAGGACAGAAAAGTTGAGTCATTCCTCTCTAGTTGCATTTCCTTAACTTTCCTGTGCAAAAATATAATGGATCTCTTAAACACTAAGACCTACATAACACTTATTATATGTGATGATTGATTAGACTTAGGATTCTAAGTTATATTTAAACAAGTAGGATCTTCATCTCCCAAATGAATTCAAGAATGTTCATGATGCAATAATAATAATGACAACAAAAATAATGTCTACCGATCATTCAGCCTACACAATAGCAGAACACTTTTTGGAGTATTCTACTATAATAACTGATATTATATTCATCACAACTTATTTAGGAATTGTTATATGCCAAGGACTCAGGTAAATCCTCTAGAGCATTTAAGCCTTAACAACAGTCCTGTGACAAGAGCATTGTTATCCCCATTCTCCAGACACCAGATCATCAGGTCACTTCCCCTTGAGGAAAAGGTAGACCCTTTTCCTGTCTGCCTCCAAAACACTTCCTCTTAACCTTCATGCTAGACTAAGACCTGGGCACATTATTAGGTGTTTTGTAAACACAGTCTCATTTAATTCTCAAGACAAGCCAGGTATTATTATTGTCCTTTTTCATACAAATGAAAGTCCAGAGCTGCAGTGCCAAAAGCAAGGAGCCAGAATTCAGACCCAACTCGGCCTGACTCCAAAGCCCAGGCTTTTTGTCCACTCAATATGCCGCCTCCAGATGGCTTCCAGGCCATTATCCTCATTCCAAATTGCCTTCCCGGTGACTTTTCTTCCCCCTGAAATTCCCTTATTAGGGAATAACACCTTCCATTCTATAATTTGGAATATAACTGGAAAAGCAAAATCATGCTGGGGTATTTGAAGATTGACCCAAAGAACTCTGGGTTGCCAAGGGCTGCCCAGGAGGCGGGGGTGAATTATACCTCCAAGAGAGCAAAAGAACTTAAGAAAAGAAGCCTTGGGAGGTAATTAAGAAAGCACATACTTCACTTTTTTTTTTAAGGCCAAGTCTTGCTCTGTCGCCAGGCTGGAGTGCAGTGGCGTAATCTCGGCTCACTGCAACCTCCACCTCCAGGGTTCAAGTGATTCTCCTGCCTCAGCCTCCTGAGTAGTTGGGACTACAGGTGTCTGCCACCACGCCTGGCTAATCTCTGTATTTTTAGTAGAGACAGGGTTTCACCATGTTGGCCAGATGGGATTGATTTCTTGACATCATGATCCACCTGCCTTGGCCTCCCAAAGTGCTGGGATTACAGGCGTGAGCCACTGGCCCGGCCTTTTTTTTTTTTCTTTTTGAGACAGAGTTTCACTCTTGTTGCCCAGGCTGGAGTGCAGTGGCGCGATCTCTGCTCAACACAACCTCCGCCTCCCAGGTTCAAGCAATTCTCCTGCCTCAGCCTCCCAAATAGCTGGGATTACAGGTATGTGCCACCACGCCTGGTTAATTGTGTATTTTTTAGTAGAGACAGAGTATCTCCATGTTGGTCAGGCTGGTCTCAAACACTCAACCTCAGGTGATCCACCCGCCTCGGCCTCCCAAAGTGCTGGGATTACAGGCGTGAGCCACCGTGCCCAGCCATACTTTACTTTTTTTATATGGGCTAACAGAGTGGGTATTAAATTGCCTTGTTTATATATATTATACAATCCTGTGCCACATAATGTCATTTTGGTTAACACAAACTGCATATATGACGTAGTCCCATAAGATTATAATGGAGCTGAAACATTCTTATCACACAAATATTTACCACTGTGTTTATTTCCTTATACTATTCAGTACAGCAACGTTTTGAACAGGTTTGTAACCTCTGAGCAGTAGGCTATACCATATAGGCAAGGTGTCTTGTGTAAGTATGCTCTGTGATGCTCGCACAAGGATGAAATCCCTAAAAATGCATTTTTAGAATGTGTCCCCTGTCGTTGACACAACTGCATATATATAATACATGTATATAAATATTCATATATAAAATATAGACTTTTGACTCAACTTAGTTTTTGCTTTGAATTTCACTGTAGTATCCCCTGAAGATATTATTTATAAGATCTATGCCAAAGAACATATACAAACTCAATTTGGTTTTCCTTGGTTCTTTCTCTTATATCTTCTTTTGGATTTATTACTAAATTCTCAAATGTTCTACCCGTGTAAGGTTATCCCATTACTCCAAATGGTTGAGTTTCTCAGTCCAGTTTTCCCATCTTCTTAGGTTCAACAGAATATTCTTTCCTGGTTTATTGCTGGGAAAAGAGCAAATAAAGAATGAATCAATTTTTATCCTTTTACTCTTTTATCAATTCCATGCAGTGATTGAATGCTCCCCACAGTGCCTGCCAAATGTGGTCTGAATATTGCATAGCGAGGAACTGAATTTATGGGAATCAAGCTGATGAGAACTCTCAAAACCAGGACGAGGCCGGGAGCAGTGACTCATACCATGCCTGTAATCCCACCACTCTGGGAGGCCAAGGCAGGAGGATGACTTGAGCCCAGGAGTTCAAGACCAGCCTGGGCAACTTGGCAAGACCCAATCTCTACAAAAAATCAAAAAATTAGCAGGATATAGTGTTGTGTGCCTGTCGTCCCAGTTACTCGAAAGGCTGCAGCAGGAGGATTTACTTGAATGCAGGAGTTCAAGGCTGCAGTGAACTGTGATCATGCCATTGCACTCTAGCCTGGGAAACAGAGTGAGACCCTGTCTCAAAACAAACCAACCAATGAACTAAGATGACCATAAAATAAATCACCCAAACTGGACTGCTTTTCACATTGAAAGAGGGTGCTGTGAACACTGGGATAGCAAGCAGAAGGTAGGCCACTGCAGGGCAAAGAAAAAGCAAGGAAAAAGAGTGAAGTCTGGCCACTAAGGTCGTGTCAGCCCTTGTGGGTAACATAGTCCTTGCAAATCACATATGTCATTTAATAGACACTGAGAACAATCGCGCCTATTCGTTTACAAACACTAGGAAACTACTACGCACCAGGCCTAGGCTAGGCCTTGTGAAGGATTCCTCCATGAAGCTCAGAGTCTACTGCAAGACACAGAGGTGACTTACACGAGCAACAGTAATGATACTGACCAACTTTTATTGAGAACTTTCCATATGACACATACGTTGCTGATTGCCTTTTGTACATGATCTCATTTAATCCTCACCTAATCTTACAAACTAGGTAGACTCATTGTGCTGGGTTTTTAAATCTGGATACTGAGACTTGGAGAGGCAAGTTATATGTTGGTCTTCCACTGGTCTCCCAACTTACAACTGGTGGAAACAGAATTCAGGGCTCAGTGTGGGATCTGAAGGCCTGAGCTCATAACTCCGTGCTTTGCTGCTCCCCTGCACAGGACACTGAGATAAATGTCGTGGTAGAGATAGGAGCCAAGTGATAGTGGACTGCAAAGCAGCCTCTTCCCCATTCCTGTCATGCATGGGGAACACAAGAGAAGGGAAAGTTTTACAAAGGAGATGACATTTGAGATGGGCCTTAAAGATTACCTAGACTTTCTTTTCTTTTCTTTTTCTTCTTGTGATGGAGTTTTGCTCTTGTTGCCCAGGCTGGATTGCAATGGCATGATCTTGGCTCACTGCAACCTCTGCCTCCTGGGTTCGAGCGACTGTCCTGCCTCAGCCTCCCAAGTAGCTAGGATTACAGGCATCCACTACCATGCTCAGCTAATTTTTTTTTTTTTTTTGTAGTTTTAGTAGAGACAGGGTTTCACTATGTTGACCAGGCTGGTCTCGAGTGTCTGTCCTCAGGTGATCCGCCTACCTTGGCCTCCCAAAATGCTGCGATTACGAGCTTGAGCCACCGTGCCCGGCCAAGATTACCTAGACTTTCATCAGGGAGCAGAGAGGCAGTGGAGACATTCCAGGGCAAGTCCAAGCCTCACAGGCCAGTGCGTGGGGCAGGGGAGCAATTTTCTCCTCCGTAACACCAATGCGTCAGGGGCAGTGATGGACCTGTGTATTGAAGGCTGCCTATCTCTGCAATGGCGAGCAGGAAAGGGCCCCAACTTGACAAGATTTTTGAGGCACATAAATACATAATCACGTGCAGAGTTGTATGGTCCCTAGGAAGTGGTTTCTAGCACATGTCAGGATTGTAGACTGTCTGTGTTAAACATCCAGTCAAGGAATCTGTCAAGAAAGACTTCAGCAAACGGTATTTGTCAGAGGATATCAAATGTTGGAGTTCCACCTAAGTGAATTCTGAGGACAACTAAAAAGGACCATTTTAATGGCTTTTTTAACATTTAAAATTTTTTTTGGTGCAAATATTTTCAAAAACTATTATTTATTTCCCCAAATTACCCAAAAGGCCACTGTTATGATGGGATCTCGTTGCGTCCTCTGGCATGATAAAAAGTTATAAGTCAGTCTCTTCACATATAAACTTACTTTTCAAATGAATTGTGCCTTACAGGTCTGATTGCATTTCACTCTAAAAACCATGAGATGTGCTAATTAGTAATATTTCATTCACCTTCCAGATGAAATTAAGTTTTAAAAGTAGTCTCAAAGCAAATTTGCCTACCTGTCTACATTGACTCTTTAGTAAAACGTATTTTTGGTTCCAGTGCCAAGATGGAGTGTCTCTCAGCTGTAGCCACAGCCTTTAGAATTCTTCTACTTGTAGCCTGGAGTAGAGGCTTCGTCACACACTTTTATTTCCTTGGAACAAGACTGTAAACTTTTATAGTCAATTGTAGAACCGTGGTCTGAAAAACCTATTCAAACCTTTCAAATACAAACTTCATCCTACGGTAGAATTAAGAGCCATTTATTTTCTATCAAAAGCATCATAAACAGCTCCATACCTTGTAGTAAATCAGGAAACCAGATTGCCAGGGAAGGTACTGGGGCCTACTAGCTCGGCTGCTGGAGCTGTTTCAAAAGCTGCTGGATGACCTCCAAAGGCCCCTTTCACTTCAAAAAACTCCCTCACTTTTCAGCAAGTCGTGACTTATGACCAGGTCTTGGGCAACCCAATCCGTGGCCATCTGTGAAAGAGCAATCCATTTCCAGATCATTAGGAAAATTACCAAGCCTAGCACTTGGTTGAAATAAAGGCCAGAAAAGTTGAAGGTGGGAGATGTGGGCAAGAAGGAATAAATGTACCAAGAGGAAATTCCACCAAAACATGAACATCGACTAACATGAGGGAGGAAGGAATACCAAAGACATAAGTTTTTCTGTACACATGGGCCTCCCCAACACCAGCCCCCTTCATCAAATACTGAATAATTTACTTAGGTATATCGCTAAGCTACATAACCTCTTCTCAGTTTTCTAACAACATTAATTCCACTTCATTCAATATGTTCCTTCAACAAGCGTTTATTGAGTCCCTTGTACGTGTTAGTCACTCTGTCAAGCTCTGGGACTACCCTGGAGGATCATAACTGTATGATTCATGCCTTCATGGAGCCAATGACAGTGGTAGAGAGTGACAAGTAAACAAGGAAATAATAAATAATTGTGTTAGTTGCTATGCAGAAAACAGCGTGAGTGTTTCTTTTGATTGGGTGGACAGGGAAATTTCCTTTGAGGAAATCAATGTCGGTTAAGGAGAAGGCAGTTAAGAAGTCATTTCTGGCTGGGCATGGTGGCTCACGCCTGTAATCCCAGCACTTTGGGAGGCCAAGGAGGGCAGATCATGAGGACAGGCATTTGAGACCAGCCTGGCCAACCTGATGAAACCCCTTCTCTACTAAAAATACAAAAATTAGCTGAGTGTGGTGGCGCATGCCTGTAATCCCACTCAGGAGTTTGAGGCAGGAGAATCGCTTGAATCCGGGAGACAGAGGTTTCAGTCAGCCGAGATCACCCCACTGCACTCCAGCCTGGGCAACAGAGTGAGATCCTATAAAAAAAAAAAAAAAAAAAAAAAAAGTCAATTATGAGACTCGGGGAAGAACAAGCACAAAATTCTCAAACAAGGCCAGGTGGGGTGGCTCACAGCTGTAATCCCAGCACTTTGGGAGGCTGAGGCACATAGATCACCTGAGGTCAGGAGTTAGAGACCAGTCTGACCAACATGGTGAAACTTTGTCTCTACTAAAAATACAAAATTAGCTGGGCTTGGTGGTGGGCACCTGTAATCCCAACTACTCAGGAAACTGAGGCAGGAGAATCACTTGAACCCAGGAGGCAGAGGTTGCAGTGAGCCAAGATCACGCCATTACACTCCAGCCTGGACCACAAGAATGAAACTCTGTCCCCCCGCCAAAAAAAAGAAAAGAAAAAGAAAAAAAATCCTCAAACCCATAAAGAGCAGGACCAGGTGTTTTCTAGGAACTTCTAGAAGACACTTGTGCTCAGAACTTAGTGTGCAAATGACAGTGGAACAATTTGAGGTGCAAAAACTGGCAAGCTATCAAGATACTTTAGGGCCACAGCCAAGGTAAAGAGCTCTGATGTTAGTCTATGTGAACGTTATTCTACATTAAAAGAATGGCTGAACACAACACAATGAATAGCATCTAATAATAAAATAAGTTCATCTTCAGATAAACGTTCTTAAAATACAGATGTAGTTATAACATTTTCCTGCTCACACATCACTGTTCAAAGAAAATGGAAACTCCCAGGCACTGAGGAAAGGGTCCTTCTCCATCTCACTGTACACACATCTCTTCCACCACCCACCATGTGTCCTGGGAGCCAACCAGCCCTCCACTTGAACACGTACTGCATTTTTCTAGGCTCATGCTGGTCCTTTCTCCTCCTTCCCCACTCCAACATCCGCCTGTTGAAATTCTACCCATCCGTCCAGACCCGGCTTAAAGGCCACCTGTTCCAGCAAGCCTTGCCTTTCTGTCTCTGCCAGAATTTTTCTTTCCTTCCTCTGTCCTCCCAAAGGACTTTGCACTTCTCTTAGAGTGCTTACCACACTCTGCCTTGAACTATACCTATTACGCACATTGCCTTCCCTCCTGAGTACAACCCGCTCAAGTTCACCTAGGTGGCAATGATCAGTTTATGATCCCATAGGATCATTGTTCCTATGGGATTGCTCCTCCTCATAGGAGATCCCCTTGTTCTCGTAGGAATAAGGCACCCTTAGGTACCAAAGAAAGTAGAAGAGATACTGGGAAAGGAACATAAGGCCATGAAAGGTGAAGAGTAGGATGAGGAAAGAACATTTTAAAAATTTAATTTAATTTCTTATTTGTTTGTTTATTTATTTATTTATTTATTTTTTGAGACGGAGTTTTGCTCTTGTTGGCCAGGCTGGAGTGCAATGGCACAATCTCGGCTCAGCACAATCTCTGCCTCCGGGGTTCAGGCGATTCTCCTGCCTCAGACTCCCAGGTAGCTGGGATTACAGGCATGAGCCGCCACGCCCGGCTAATTTTGTATTTTTAGTAGAGACGGGGTTGCTCCATGTTGGTCAGGCTGGTCTTGAACTCTTGACCTCAGGTGATCTGCCCACCTTGGTCTCCCAAAGTGCTGGGATTACCGGCATGAGCTACTGCACTCAGCCTAATTTAATTTCATTTTAAAATTAAATTAAAGAGATAGGGTCTTGCTCTGTCGCTCAGGCTGGTGTGCAGTGGTGTGATCACGGTTCACTATGGCCTCGACCTCTAGGGTGCAAGCAATCCTCTCACCTCAGCCTCTTGAGTAGCTGGAACCACAGGTGCATGTCACACAGCCTAGCTGATTTTTAATTTTAATTTTAATTTTTATAGGGATGTGGGTCTCATTATGTTGCCTAGGCTAGTCTTGAACTCTTGGTCTCAGGGGATCCTCCTGCCTCAGCCACCCAAAGTCCTGGAGTTGTAGGTTTGAGCCATCAAGCCCAGCCAGAAACAAACTTACTAAACAAATAACTATGTTTCAAAAATGCTTCAAAGACTACATTTTAAGGTTTAGGCTTTCTAAACTTAATTCAAGCAGCATATTCATCCCAACTCAACTTCACTTTTGACATATTAGTGTCATTTTGTAGAGGTACAATTGTCTGGTCAGCAAACATACGTTCCAGTTCAGGCTTTACTTCTAATTAGTTGCATGACCTTGCACGAAAAAGCTCTTAGAGACTAAAAGGCTCTACAATTTTTCCATGTGAAAAATAAAGATGACCTTAGCTGGCCTGCTTTCCTGTGAATGTCTAAAATGTTACAGTGACAAGGAGTAAGAAGAGTTACCACCATATGAGGACTGGATCAAGTCCCCAGTACCTCTGCAGCAATAGACAGGCCACAACCTCCGAAACTGCTGTTGAATTGACCATAACTAACAAGTGTCTGAATTTGGGTATTCCCAGAAGTGAACGCTGAGTCAAGGATTCCAGTGCAAGCGGTGTAGTGAGAAGTGCAAGGAATAAGGGTAGGTGATGGAAGAAATCACCAGGGAAGCGAAGATAGTCAATAAAAGGTGCATTCTAAGCCAGTCATCTCAATGGGCAAATGGCTGTTAACGCAATGGGAAAGCACTGAAAAACAGTACAAAACACACATCTCAGAATCGTCCCTGCTGGGAGGTCACAAAACAAAGATATTTATACTCCACGTCTGCCAGTCATTGGTTAAGGAGCGCCCCTGTGAGGACGTGAACTCCCAGGCACTTCCAGCTCCCTGTGCCTGCAGGCACTGTGGGTTCCAGGTGCCTTTTCACAGCAGTTTTCCATCAAAGAGCAACGAGCTGGCCCTTGACAGCCAGGCTGGAGGGCACAGAAATGGTAAGGGACTGGAGGGAATAGGGCAGAGTTCTGAAAACATCTGCTCCAACAGGCCTACAAATCAGGCCGAAGAGAATAATATTACCTCAGTGGGAACAAAATCTAGCATAGGTAGGGTGTTCTTTCACAATGAAAACACAGAATTAAGCATTGTGTAGTCTATCCGCATGGCTAAGAGTGCCATTCATTATAGCATATTTCAACCTAATCAATGCATAAACTGTATCTACACAATGTAACATAATGCAGCTAATAAGAATAATATATTAAAACTATTTACATGAAAAAATGCTCATGAAAGTGAAAATGGCTGGCACAGTAGCTCACGCCTATAATCCTAGCACTTTGGGAGGCTGAAGCAGGTGAATCACTTGAGCCCAGGAGTTCAAGACCAGCTTGGGCAACATGGCAAAACTCTGTCTCTACTAAAAATACAAAAATTAGCCAGTCATGGTGGTTTATGCTTGTAGTCTCAGCTACTTGGGAGGCTGAGGCATGAGAACCACTTGAACCTGGGAGGTTGAGGTTGCAGTGTGCCAAGATCACACCATTGCCCTCCAGCCTGGGCAACAAAGAAAGAATCTGTCTAAAAAAAAAAAAAAAAAAAAAGAAAAAAAAAGAAAGAAAGAAAGAAAAAGAAAAAGAAAGTGAAAATACCAGTTACATTTTTTTTTAAAAGCATGTCTATATAAATATGCCTAAAAATCTGGGTGTACATATTTATGTAGATGGTGTGTATTTTAACAGGGTTGTCTTTGACTGGTAGGCTTCTTAGTGATTTTAATTTTCTTCTGATCTATAGTTTCTCATTTTTCTCTAATTGATCCGTATGATTTACAAAGACTTAACTTCAGAATGGGAAAAAATAATCAGACCCAGGAGTAGGATCAGTCAAATAAAGCCTTTGAGAGGGTCAAGTCAATTTGATCCAGAAATGTCTACAATGTGTGTTATATATATTTCCAAGAATTCTCTCCCGATTGCTTTGGTGACATGTATATTAAGTTCTCTCCTCTCTCTGCTGCAGTCTCTCGCTTTTCCAGTGTAATTCACTTTCGGTAGAAAAGTAGAACTGACTAGAACCCCTGATAGGCATCTTTAAACATGGAGTTTCTTTGCCAAAGGCACCTTAAGTGGAGGTTGGGTAAAAAACTGAAATCGACACTTTTGAACTTCATTCTTCAAGACAAACCCTTTTTCAGCTCTCTTTGGAGGAAGTAACCGAGGTACCAGGGTGACACCTGATTGACCACTATTCTGTATTCTCTGTGTCCAAACATCATGGGCACATGCAGTTTGGTTATTTTCTGTTGGGGTTGGGAGCCTGCTTCATGCGTCTCTCCTCGGCTCTTCTCCCAGGGTCCACTTCCTTCCTTACACATCAGCATCAAGAACTGGGTCTCTTCTCTGCTAATAAAATTAGTCCTGGACAAGGAGTATTCACTAAACAGAAGCAGCAGGAACAAGAGGGAGAACTATTTCTTTAAGGTCACTCAGTGAGAAGTCTCTCTAAAGATCTATTTGTTCTTCACAGAGAAAGGAGTCAGCATCCATTTCTGCTAAGCAGTGATCAGGAGAAAGTCAAATTAGATTAATTACCTGGAATAAAAATGGACTTGTACTTTTGCTAGTAATGAATTTCTAGTCCAGGGAGCTTTACAAGTATTAATAGCATACTAGTTCTTGGCAGATGATAGTCATTAGTGAGCAAGTAACTCTATCCTCCGGAGATGACTTAGCTTTGTCACTATGTAGTAACCTTTGTCTTAATCTTATGTTGAGGCAGAGAAAAATTTTTCTTAAATTTGCTTGTGAAGCCTAATAGTTTCTAGAGGAAGTCACAGAAAGGACTTTTCTGCTGTGTGTGTGAGTTTTGTCTTTTTTTTTTTTTTTTTTTTCCTGTTGTGGGTTCTGAATTAAATATAGTAAGATTCTTTTAATAATCTTTATTTTGAGGGCCCAAGTGGGAAAATTGTTCTGAAAAAGAGCTCATCAGATGCAAGTTCTTTTTAAATGCACAAGCTTCCTTCCCCTTCATACTCTTAACTCAGCGTTCTTTAAACCAAGGATTGGCCTTCCTAGGTCGAGGTTACCATGTCTCCACTGTGAACTTCTGAGGGGCCCTCCACCAGGTTGGAACTTTCTTTCTTTCCTTTTTTTTTTTTGAGACGGAGTCTCATTCTGTCACCCAGGTTGGAATGCAGTGGCATGATCTTGGCTCGCTGCAACCACTGCCTCCCAGGTTCAAGTGATTCTCCTGCCTCAGCCTCCTTAGTAGCTGGGATTACAGGCGCTCGCCACCATGCCCAGCTAATTATTGTGTGTATAGTAGAGACAGGGTTTCACCATGTTGGCCAGGCTGGTCTCGAACTCCAGGCCTCAAGTGATCCTCCCACCTTGGCCTCCCAAAGTGCTAAGATTACAGGTGTGAGCCACCGTGCCCAGTCGGAACTTTATTTCTTTAATCCCAAGACTGCAGTCTGTGTTAAGTATATCTCCCGTCAGAGAAATAAGGGTATTGAATTTATTTAACGCCAGATTTTAACCCTTGTTCACAGCTGAGTTGCAGACGACCATAACAGTCACAGGTGGTAGTCCTCACAGTGCCTTACGGTGGCAAGGTCCTGAGAGGGGCTGCCTCCTTCAAAGCCGCACCCTCAGGACCTTCTTTCACACTAGTCTTGGCCCTAACATGTGCTTATGGTCACTTACATTGCCTAAACTGATTCTCACTACAAACTGAGGAAATCAAGTGAATACAAGGGTCCCTCCCCACCAGTTGATAAGGAGCCTGAATTTTCAAGGTAATGGTCTTGGAACAGGACTGGGACCAAGAGCTTCATTTTAATGCCACCTTCTCTCTAGTAAACTATGCTCTTTTTTTCCTCCCTCAAATGGAAGGGAACCCACAAAAATGGCAAGGGATGGAGAGAAAGGATGGCAGCACGGTCATCCCTCAGCTTCTGTCAGGGATTGTTTCCAGATCCTCTGTGGATACCAAAATCAGAGGATGCTCACATCTCTGATAGAAAATGGTGTTGTATTTTCATATAACCTA
>NW_012104987.1:369714-372117 GCF_000951045.1 Mandrillus leucophaeus
TGAGACTTTACCACATATCAGGCCCTGCTAGCCTTCATAAGAACCATGTAAGATGAGTACTAGTAGTTGATTTTTGCAGATGGTAACTGAGACAGAGAGGTTAAGTAACGACTCAAGATCGCACAGCTACTTGAATGGCAGAGCTGGGTGACAAACTTAGGCTGTTTCTTGAGTTTATGCTCTTTTTTTTTTTTGAGATGGAGTTTCACTGTTGTCACCCAGGCTGGAGTGCAGTGGCGCAATCTTGGCTCTCTGCAACCTCCGCTTCCCCCATTCGAACAATTCTCTTGCCTCAGCCTCCCGAGTAGCTGGGACTACAGGCATGCGCCACTATGCCCAGCTAATTTTTGTATTTTTAGTAGAGACAGTGTTTCACTGTGTTGTCCAGGCTGGTGTCGAACTTCTGACCTCAAGTGATCTACCTGCCTCAGCCTCCCAAAGTGCTGGGATTACGGGCGTGAGCCACCATGCTGGGCTGAGTTTGTGCTCTTAACTAACAAGCTACACCCTCCATTATTACAATTTCTTAAACACAAATGTTCATATTAAATAGGCAATATATTGCATATCTAGGCTGGGCATGGTGGTGCATGCCTGTAATCCCAGCACCTGGGGAGTCCAAGGCAGGAGGGCTGCTTGAGGTGAGGAGTTTAAGATCAGCCTGGGCACAATAGTGAGACACCATCTCTTCAAAAAATTTAAATGTAACTGGGCGTGGTGGCCTGTCTGTAGTCTCAGCTACTCGAGAGGCCGAGGCAGGAGGATTGTTTGAGCCCAGGAATTTGAGGTTACAGTGAGCTATGATCGTGCCACTGCAGTTCAACCTGGGTGACAGAGTGAGACCCTGTCAGGAAGGAAGGAAGGAAGGATATATTGGATATATTTCAGCTAAATGTTGCACAGAAGGTAATGTCTACCAGCAGTAATTAACAAGTTTAGTCAAGTGTCTCCATAAACTTTTTGTTAAAGCAAGTCATCAATTATTTAAACAATAACTTGTATCTTGATTAGGCATGCCAGCAAATGAAAATATTAGTTGATTATTGGTATGAAGAGAAAAGCTCAGGAAATTTCAAACCATTTTTATTGTAAACTGGTTAAGAATAGACATTTAACAAAAGCCTAATAGTTATTCATGTTTCATTTTGTGTGCATACTACTGTGCAGGATTAACATGCACTTTTAAAAATTTGGATTTCAAAAAAGAAACGACGTCTTCCTACGTGACCCAGGCTGGTCTCGAACTCCTGGGCTCAAGTGATCTGCCTGTCTTGACCTCCCAAAGTGCTGGGCTTACAGACATGAACCACCACACCCAGCCAGACATGCACTTTTTATCATGTTTTAAGTTGCTCCAATTTTAGCATCCAGAAGAGAATTCTACATTTCTACAGGTGTTCTGGTTTTGGATTTATGTGCATATCACAGAGGACAAACACATACATATGTCTGACACCAGCCACTCCACTTTAATATCTGCTCCCTCACACTGCCCCATGCAAGGGGATGCCCAAGGTAGAGACAGAATCATGAGCAAAGTTACTTAAGTCTCTTTTGCCAGGAACATCTTCTATCTTTTATGCTTAATGCCACTCCTCATGTCCTTCTCTCCCCCAGAAATGCCCTGTTGTTTCAGCTTTACCAGTTGAAATCCATCACACCGCAAAGCCCAAATGCTAAGCGTTCAAGCTCTGATGAACCTTTCCTGATGACCCCAGACAGAATCCATTGGCACTCCCTGAGCATTTTGTCCAATCCCACAACATTCATATTGTAGTTACTCATGTAGATAGATGTTCACACCCTTATGAGTCTGCAAATTCATGAGAGAAGTGAACGAAACACCTTTGTGCTCCCATAGCTCCTATCACAGCGTGTTGCACATGAAAATAAGAAAGCTTGCTCTGTTGTTACGGTTTACAAAGTGCCTTCACTAAAACTCTCACTCTATCCTCACCTGTACCCTGTGAAGCAGGAATGATTATTATCTCATTGTTACAGATGAAGAATCAGAGAGTAAGATTGAGGAGGCATTATGCAAAATGAGGAGGTCTCCTGACCCCAGATCTGTGCTCCTTCTAGTACATATCTGCCTTCACATATTTGTTAAATGAAATGACATATTTAAAAGATGAATTAATCAATTCTGGGGAGGATCAAGGATTCTACTGCAAAGTTGATGTTACAGCCTTCCATGGCTTCTCCACAACCTTCCAGACTTCTCCACAAATCTGCAAGCTTCCCCACAGACGGGGGTGACAGGGAGAATGGGTGTGGAATGTAACTGCCATGTAGAATCAGACAGATGTGGCCTGGGGGACTCATCTCCCATCCCCTAAAGGTTTAAGGAGGATGACCTGACAATGAGTGTCTGAACGGAAAACAGAAAGAATCTTCTGACCT
>NW_012104987.1:373337-374600 GCF_000951045.1 Mandrillus leucophaeus
GCCACTGCACTCCAGCCTGGCGACAGAGTGAGATTTCGTCTAAAAAAAAAAAAAAAAAAGATAGAGATGAGTAAGATGAAGGGAGAAAGTGGGAGAAAGGGAAGAGAAGAAGGTGATTTAGAAAACTAGAATTTATATAGAGCATATTTGGTCATCAGAGCAAATTACAGAAGACAAGTCCAGCTGGCTGAATGCAGCCCTGCCTTGAGAAAAGGTACTGACATCGTGTACATTTGGTGCTATTCCATGAATGGAAAGTTTCTAGTAGCAAAGTTTAATTATATAAGTAAATTGGCCATTTGTCATTAGCTATTTGTCACATCTTTGTATTTTTCCTAAATAACGTCTGCATGTCTGCATGTTTATGTGGTTGGATAATTTAGATGTCTCCTTGGGCTGAGCATTTTTCCGCCCCCTTTTTTCCTCCATGAGATTAATGTATGTATGCCACATAAGCAACATTTTCTGTAATTAAGGATTATTTCCAAAGTGTCACATTTCAGAAACTGTACTTTCAAATGACGATTCGATGTAGTTACAGATTACAAGGCACTGTACAGACAGATACAGGAAATGATTTTTTTAGGACTCACCCAGGCAAAACAGAATCCTAAAATCCCACAAAAGAAGATCGTCATCACTATCAAAATAAGAAGGTGTGGTAAAAAGGAGAAAGAAAATACAAAAGGTTTTAGTCAAGCAAATCTAACATGAAAAAAGTTAAATCAGCCACGGAATCCAGAAATAGTTTTCTGAGAAGTAAATTTTCCTATACTTTATTTGTCTCTTGGAATCTAATAGCTATGTACTTGAAAAAATTTTTGTTCCTTGGATCAAAGAGGAGAAAAATATATAACAAATTTCTCTTTTTTTTTTTTTTGAGACAGAGTTTCACTTTTCTTGCCCAGGCTGGAGTGCAATGGCATGATCTTGGCTTACTGCAACCTCCACCTCCTGGGTTGAAGAGGTTTTCCCACCTCAGCCTCCCAAGTAGCTGAGATTACAGGTGCACGTCACCACACCCAGCTAATTTTTGGTATTTTTAGTAGAGATAGGGTTTCACCATGTTGGACAGGCTGGTCTTGAACTCCTGACCTCAGGTGATTCACCTGCCTCGGCCTCCCAAAGTGCTGAGGTTACAGGTATGAGCCACCAAGCCAGGGCAACAAATTCTTAATAAAATTTTATTCAAGTCAGAAAATAAGAATTTAATATCTTAAACTCTTTTTTTTTTTTTTTTCTGTGATGGAGTTTCGCTCTTGT
>NW_012104987.1:383186-385994 GCF_000951045.1 Mandrillus leucophaeus
ATCTTGAACTCCTGACCTCAAGTGATCCACCCGCCTCAGACTCACAAAGTGCTGGGATTATAGACTTGAGCTACTGTGCCCAGCTTATACCCATTTTTTAGATGAGCAAACTAAAAGAGAATTGCCTTGTCAAAGGTCGTGTGGTTAAGAAGCTGTAAAAAAGAGTAAGCTGTGGCTGGGTGTGGTGGCTCACACCTGTAATCCCAGCATTTTGGGAGACCACGGTGGGCAGATCACTTGAGGTCAGGAGTTCAAGACCAGCCTGGCCAACACGGTGAAACCCCATCTCTACTAAAAATACAAAAAGTAGCCAGGCATGGTGGCGGGTGCCTGTAGTCCCAGCTACTCGGGAGGCTGAGGCAGGAGAATAGCTTGAACCCAGGAGGCAGAGGTTGCAGGGAGCTGAGATCGCACCACTGTACTCCAGCCTGGACAACAGAGTGAGACTCAGTCTGGAAAACAGCAACAACAACAACAACAACAACAACAACAACAAAACAGTAATTCTATTGCCTCCACACCTAACAGCCCTGTGACCCACCTTCAGCTTCTTGACTTTTGGGTTTATTGCCACATAGCTACAAGGATTAATGAACCGCTCTCACGAAAGGGTAACTTTGAACTCTTGGATATTTTGTCTTTAATGAGTGATTTATGTAGTTCAATTATCTAGAAATACAGATTTGCTCACGTAGATGTGTCTGAGCCTGATTTATTTTCATTGTGAATTTCCATAAACCTACTGGCTAAACTTATAAAATATTTTATTCAGAAGAGACATACAAGTAACCATAAGTTATGATTTAAAAATCGCTAATACTGTGAACTAGGCAATTTACTCATTTGTGAATTAACCAAAACATCTTCAACTTGACACTAAGACTGACATCCCAAACCGTAATTTCCAAAGAAATACATTTCATGATACTTCGCAAGTTGAGGTGTTTAAGTTAAGAACAGAACTGTGTTCAGAAAACATGCACGTAAATTGTAGGCCCACCTCCCGTCATCAATCACTCTTACATGCACATATAACTTCCATTCTTTTTATGTCCAAATGGTGAGAACCCAAACTGAACAAAGAAATGCCCTCAATTCTCAAGATACACACAACATATTTGTGTGTGTCATTGCTGGAGAAAGTTATGTTTATAGTAAAGAAGAAGAATCTAAATTAGGAACACACTAAGATTTCCTTTTTTTTTCCATTTTTTTTCCTTATATGACACATGACAGAAGAAACATGTTTTTAATTTTAGGACTTTTTCTTTGTTGAAATAAGTTGCGACAACATCACTTTTATGGTCGACTCAATTCCATGTCAGTTTTCAGGAATGGAACTTCTATTTATTTTGATCTTGACACTGCCAGCAATGGTTTTAAAGCTCAGTTAAAGAAGAGATCTTTGCTTTGCATGACTTGGTAAAGGAAAATATAAAGATCCAAGATTTATTTTGGCAACCACTGTAAGTAGAGACAAATAATAATTTGGAAAATTTGTGTAAATGTTACAAGTATGAATCTCATTGATCTGCTTTTCAAATAAGTAATTGTAAGAGACACCATGTAGCACTTTACTGAGAAATACATGTCGGAAACAAAATTTAAAAACTTACCAAGTAAGTTCTTATCATATACTGCTTTCTGCAGTATTAATTATGTGGTTATTTTAAAAATAAAATACTGTAAACTAATGCAAAAGAAACTGGCAGAGCTTAATAAACCTCGACTCAGAGTTTAAACTCATTGAGTTTAATTTCATTCTAGTTGGAGTATCTGAAATTTAAAGAAAAAATTGTTTTAATTTCTGATATCGTGTCTGTCAGGCCTCAATATTTGGTTGTTTTTACTCCAAACAAAGAGTTAAGTTTAAAAAGTTTGAGTCTTCTGAATATTTTAATTAGAATAATGTCATCTGACTGCCCCTCCCCCACTTCCCACTACAGTACTAACTAGGTCAACCAGGGTTGTTTGACACCCTTTGGGATTATGGACTCCTTGTGTGGTTTTATGGTTTCTTAAAAAAAAGTTTTGTAACCAAACCAAACCAAACCAAAGCGATGATTCCCAAGGGTTTGTGGCTTGATTGAAATCTGAACAGGAAATATGGACTGGTGATGCTAGTAACGTGAGCAGCTGTCACAAAAACTTCCTCACACCCTAAGCAAAACCAGGAAGCTTCGTCAAGAGAGGAAAGGAAGGTCTCCTTACAAGATTAGTAAGAGGCTACATTTGAGAGGAAGGAGGTGGAGCAGCAAATCAAGTTGCAAAGAAAACATAGATAATTCTATTGCTGGCCCTAGCTCATGAAAGTGAATTATCTATGAATTTAAATTCCTAACGAAGCTTATATGCTATCTCCATGAATCAGCTAGTGTACATCACTGAGCTCACAGGTTTCCTTTATTGCCCGTATCCTCCAGAGAATTCATCTTCTACAAGGTATGTGGTTGTTTGCCATAGGAGAAAGTTGGAAAAAATATTTTTAAAGTTACTTTCACAAGATGCATAGCAATTTAATTAATCTTTCTTCTTATTTCGGGCACATCTCTTTTCTTTCTTGGGTTTTTACCATTGATAGCATTCTGTAATTTAACAGGTAAGATTTTGTTCTTCCCTCGCCCCACCTTTTTTTTTTTTTCCCCCCAGCAGAGCACACAACACCCAAGCTCTGATGTTGTTCTTGATTCTCCTTCTATGTAAGCTTTGTTAAAAAGTGCATCTTGTGCTGGGCGTGTTGGCTCACGCCTGTAATCCCAGCACTTTGGGAGGCTGAAGTGGGCAGATCACTTGAGGTCAAGAGTTCGA
>NW_012104987.1:387384-406668 GCF_000951045.1 Mandrillus leucophaeus
TGCCACGTAAGAGAAGTTATTTTTATATTACCAGTAGGTTCTTTTCTAAGAACTTAGTTCTTAGATGATACCTTTTTGAATTACTGATTTTTTTCTTTCTTTTCTGAGGAGTGGGGAGGTCATTTTAGTACTGAATTCTATACAACAGAAAAGAAATTTTAAACCTATCTCAGACGGGGTGCGGTGGCTCACTCCTGTAATCCCATCACCTGGGAGGCCGAAGTGGGTAGATCACAAGGTCAGGAATTCGAGACCAGCCTGGCCAGCATGGTGAAACCCTGTGTCTACTAAAAATACAAAAAAATTAGCCAGGCGTGGTGGTGGGTGCCTGTAATCCCAGCTACTTGGGAGGGTGAGGCAAGGAGAATTGCTTGAACCTGGCAGGCGGAGGTTGCCGTGAGCCAAGATCAAGTCACTGCACTCCAGCCCGGGTGAGAGTGTGAGAGCTTGTCAAAACAAAACAAAACAAACCTAACTCTTATTATCTTATTTGAAACCCTTAACTCATTCCTGGATCCCAGTCCCAGCTCTGAGACCCCTAGCTCAGAGTTTACCATTCTCTACCTGCAATTCAGGCTAAGGAAGGTCCCAGGCTGGAAAGGAACAAAGCAACTTCTTTCAGAACTGTTAGATTCCACAGCCACTTGGAAAGCATTAATAGCACAGTCATCAAAGGAAGGCCTCCTGAGGACTGGTGTTGAATCCAGACTTCACCACTTACTGGTTGTGTGACTTTGGAATTTTCTACCTCAAATTAGGCTGGAATTTTCTACCTCAAATTAGGCATCAAGATTGTAGGACGCCAGGGCAAGACCAGAGCGTCTTTGGCATAAGACTTAAGAGGGTGTCAGAACCTAAGTCGTGAAGATAAATAAAATCTAAATGCAATGGTTTAAAAAATCAAAATTAATGCCCAAAAAATCCATGGTGAACAAAATATCAAAAATTTAAATAAAGACAGTGGCAGCAATAATGCTGTGTAGATTTCTGTATATGAAGCCTGAAGCCAAAGAAAAAAAAATCAGTAATACTGATCCTGTCCTTATTTACAATTGTGATGTTTTTTATTTTATGTTTTTAATAGTTGAAAAAAAAAATAGCGATGAGGTCTCCTTTGTTACCCAGGCTGGTCTTAACTCCTGAGCTCAAGTGATCCTCCCTCTTTGGCCTCCCAAAGTGCTGAGATTACAGCCATGAGCTACTGCACCTGGCCCAATTTTGATGTTTTATTCACTGTGATTTTTGTTTTTCCAAATTGATTTACCATTTCTTTTTAAAATATTTTATTAGTGTTATTTATCTTAATTATTGAGTACTTTTTGCTCTCACTTAAAATTTGAATTGAAGCCAACTGCCTCACTTTGCATCATTCCAGTCTGAGCTCTATTTAGCATTATTTTGATAGTTTTAATTCCACAGGCCAATGAATAATTCTACTATAAGAGTAAAGAGTTTATTATTCAGGTAAGGAAAACATTTTATTTTACCTGTAAAGCCAGTTGAGAGTTAGTTTTGGCTGCATTATCACAACGATCATCCCTTTTCAGCATCCCTCTCTCTCTGCATATTCCTTACTGACAAGTAGTTAAAACAAGTGCTTAATCCAATGACTATTCAACCACTAGTCACTTCAGTCAACTGCTTGCCTGAAATATTTAGGCGATTCCATCAAAATTTTTCAACTGGTGGTTTCCCAAACAACAAATCCACTAAGAAAACTAGAACATTATCTATAAGGAACAAGAATCGTGGGAGATGTGTATCTCACAACTGAAAGAAAACAGTTCGGTTTTAACTCCCTATAGTCATTAGCTTCAAGTCCAGCAGGGGACAAAACGGACTAGTTACAGGGAGTGCTTCCCCTCTGTTGACATAGGGACATAATTTGTCAGCAGCTGGGGAAGACTTTGTACTCTCCAAAGTAATTTGAGTTACCAGTGGTTTGTCTAATTTCACAGAATGCAAACAAGTAAGGCTTAGAAAAGTCGTTCTATGTCTTATCTGTCAAGTAATGACAACTACTTTCATTATTGTTCCAGGAATACAGGCTTACAGTATCACTTCAGAGGTGATTAAAATGAAGGGAACACACCAGTGGATTAAATTTGATTCCATGATTAGCTATCACTCTATCCTTCTAAACCATGGGCAATGTAAAGGATTTGTCTGAGTATTCAGACATGAACACATCTTTTTAATACAAAAAAAAAAAAAAAAATGCTGGGCTTCCTTTGACCTAATAAATCTGTTGAAATATTCCGGTTGTAACTAAAGCTGGAGAAGACAACAAGAGACAGGGAAAAAGATGCTTATTTATCATTCGTTCAGTGTCAATTACATCTTGGATCAAAAGGTGCCAAAATCCTCATGAGGCCCTGTGGGTGTAATCAAACTCCCTGCTGGACTTGGCCAATTCCAAGTGGTCATGCTGACGTAGGTGGCTGGTCCTGGCAGTCAGAATGTCTCCGAAATGGGAGAACTGATGGACAGCCCAGCTCTGGCGTTTGGCTTCTTTATTTCCTTGGTGCTCAAACAAAATCAGCAGTTTCAAATTCCTCAATCTGAATGCTGGGAAGTGACTGGTAGTGGCATTTGAAGGTTCACTGAGCACCCCTGAAAAGTTTATCATAAGGCAGGAATTACCATACATGCCAGATAAGAAATTGACCCAAATCTTTTCTTTTTTTTTTTCTGTGACAGAGATGGGGTTTCACCATGTTGGCCAGGTTGGTCTCGAACTCCTGACCTCAGGTGATCCACCCACCTCGGCCTCCCAAAGTGCTGGGATTACAGGCATGAGCCACCACGTCCGGCCTCTTTTTCTATAGAGTAGTTCCAAGAAGAACTATTCTATAGAAAAAGAATTATTTTAGAGGAATCTTAGAAATTGGCCAATTCAAACCCTTCTTGTTTTACAGATAATGAAACTTGTTCGAGGTCATCCAATCTTTTAGAATAAACCTAGATTTATAGACGTCCTATTAATGACTGGTGTTATTTCTACCACTTGATTCTGCCTGTTGTAGGGAGTGTTCTTTGTTAAGTTGAATATAGTTAGAATATTATGGAATAAAATTGGAAGATTTTTTTACACAAAGTAGAAAAATTTGAGATGAAAAATGTACCTGGGGTTGTTTATGTTATAGACATGCTAGTTCAATTTCAAAATAATTCCTATCAAAGATAATTTTAAAGTGTTCCAAATGTTGAAATATGTGATTTCAATATGTAGGTATTTAACCTGGATATGCCAGTTCTCTCCTGTATGCACTGTTTCCTGCCTAAGTCACAGAGTCAGTCTCTGTCCATTCCAGTCCACAAGGTAAGCAGCACTAAGCTCAGTGCAGGGATGATTAATGTAAAAAGAGAGAAAGGAATTGAATATTGTATGTGATGGTAAAAGTATTCATGACATAGCCTACAAATACCTGATTACTTGGATCTTATTTGCCTGATACCGTCTTTGTTGGAATGACTTTATTGGGGGTAATGAACAAAGTAGTGAAACTGTAAAACAGGATTGTCCATACCAAGTGAGTTCCCTTCTCACTTTAAAGCCCTCCTTGTATAAAACACAATTTGATTGGTTCTCTTATCGTCTACATAGGAATATTGTCATATTGTCATATGTGGACAATAAGTGTTTCAGTCCTTTTATTAAAAGGGGGCATATTGGTTTTTTGCTAGTTTCTTCAGCTTTCTGAAACTTGTTCACAAACCTTCCATATTCTAGTTAATTTAATTTTTGTTGTTGTTGTTGTTGTTTGTTTGTTTCCCTTTTTTGAGACGGAGTCTTGCTCTGTCACCAGGCCGGAGTGCAGTGGTGCGATCTTGGCTCACTGCAACCTTTACCTCCTGGGTTCAAGCAATTCTCTTGCCTCAGCCTCCTGAGTAGCTGGGAGTACAGGCACGCCATGCCCAGATAATTTTTGTATTTTTAGTAGAGACGGGGTTTTCACCACGTTGGCCAGGATGGTCTTGGTCTCTTGACCTCATGATCGCCCGCCTCAGCCTCCCAAAGTGCTAGGATTACAGGCATGAGCCACTGTGCCCGGCTGTTAATTTAGTTTTAAAAAGACAATAGCATGGACCCAACAACCTAGCTTTCCAATAAAAACATTTCAATGCCTATGAAAATCAAATAAATGTCTTTGTTTATGTATTAACCATTTAAAGCATCCACAGAATAGAAGATATTTTCAACTGAACTGTAAAAACATAGCAGATCAGACATCAATGTAACTACCAAAAATCCAGCGAGAGGCAAATAACAGCCCAATACAGAATCAACATAAGTTTCTACTGCAATTTTAAAAATTTTAGTGAAGTATAATTGACATACAATAAACTATGTGTATTAGTCCGTTTTCACATTGCTGTAAATTTTGATGAAGTCAAATTTATCAATTTATCAATTTTTTCTTTCATAGTTTGTGCTTTGGGTATCATATATAAGAAATCTCCTAACACAGGGTCACAAACCTTTCCTTTCTTTTTCTTATGTGAGTTTTATATTTTTAAGTTTTACATTTATATCTCTTACCCATCATGAGTAAATTTTTGTATGTGGTGTGAGGTATGGATCAGAGTTCATATTTTTTTCCCCATGCATGGATAGCCAGCTGTTCCAATACTATTTGTTGGCTATATATCCTTTCTCTAACAAATTGGCTTTACATCTTTGTCAAAAATTAGTTGTCTAGGTATGTGTAGTTCTACTTCTGGGCAAACTATTCTTTTTCTTTGATGAATTTATATATCTTGACACTAATTAAACACTTTGTTGATTATAGTAGCCTTATAAGAAGTTTTGAAATCAGGCAGTGTTAGTCTTTCAACTTTGTTATTCTTTTTCAAAACAGTTTTTGGCTATTCTACATTTTTTTTCACACGAATTTTAGAATCATCTTGTAAATGTCTACCAAAAACTGCTGGAATTTTTATCGAAATTGAATCAAATCAGTAGATCGATCTGGAGAGAATTGGTATCTTAACAATCCTGAGTGTTTCAGCTCATGAACAAGATATGTCTCTTTGCATTGATTTAAGTCTTCTTTAATTTCTCTCAGCAATATTCTGTAATTTTTAGTGTACATATTTGTACATTGTTCGTCAGTTTTCTAGTTTTCTTCCAAAGTGTTTCATACTTCTGTTGTAATTGTTAAGTGATATTGCTTTTTTTTTTTTTTTTTTAATTCAAGAGGTTTCACTCCGTCACCCAGACTGGAGTGCAGAAGAGGCACAATCCTAGTTCACTGCAGCCTCAAACTTTTGGGCTCAAGCAATCCTCCTGCCTCAGCCTCCCAAGTAGCTGGGATTACAAGTGCGAGCTACTGTGCCTGGTTGCTTTTTAAATTTTTATTTCCAAATGTTTCTTCCTAGTATATGAAAGTACAATTATGTTTACATATTGACCTTTTATCCTGCAACCTTGCTAAATTTATATGTTACTTCTAGTATCTTTTTATAAATTCCATTAGATTTTCTGCATAGACAATTATGTCATTCATTTGAAAATATAAACAACGTGTTAATTCTTCATCTAGCTTTCTTTCAATCAAGAAAGAAAGGCTAGGTGCCTCTCTAGCTTTCTTTTGATTAGTGTTAGCATGGTATACTGTTTTTCATATGTTTATTTTTAACCTATTTTAGTTTTTATATTCAGAGTTTACTTATTATAGATGGCATATGCTTTTTTTTTATCCAGTCAAGAAATATCTTTCTTTTAATGAGCTGTTTAGGACATTTACATTTAATGTGATTATTGATATAGTTAGGTATAAGTCTATTATCCTACAATTTACTTCATATTTTTCCCATCTCTCCTTTGTTCCACTTTACTTCATTTTCTGTCTTCTTTGGATTGAGAATTTTTTTATGCATACAATTTATCTCCTTTGTCGGCATATAGCTATAAGTCTTTGTTATTGCTTTAGCATTTGCTTTAGAATTTATAGTGCATATTTTAAACTTATCACAGTCTATCTTCAAGCAATAGTATACAACTCTGTGTATGACATAAGAGCCCTAAAAAAGTATACTTTCATTTCATCCCTTCTGGCCTTTGTGTGATTATTGTCATATATTGTATTTTTATATATGTCATAAATGCTACAATACCTTATTTTTATTTATTCTTTAGAGACAGGGTCTCCCTCTGTCACCCAGGCTGGAGTGCAGTGGTGTGATCACAGCTCACTGCAACCTCCACTTCCCAAGTTCAAGTGGTTCTCATGCCTCAGCCTCCCAAGTAGCTGGGATTATAGGCACACTCCACCATATCTGGCTAATTTTTGTAGTTTTAGTAGAAACAGAGTTTTACCTCGTTGGCCAGGCTGGTCTCAAACTCCTGGCCTCAAGTGATCTGCCTGCCTGGACCTCTCAAAGTGCTGGGATTACAGGCTTGAGCCAGCGCACTTGGCCTGTTTTTATTTTTATTTAAATGGTCAGTTATCTTTTAAAGTGATTCAAATGATAAGAAAAAAGTCTTCTATATTTACTCACTTGTTACCATTTCTGTTGCTCTACATTCCTCTGTACAGGTGCACATTTTTACCTAATATCATTTCCCTTACACTTTAAGGATTTCCTTTAACATTTCTTATTATGTAAGTCTACTATTAATGAATTCTTTCAGATTTTGTATATCTGAAAAGATATATATAGAGAGCTTTATTTCTAGAAAAATCATTTCGTTGAGTATTGAATTCTAGCTTTATAGGGTTTTTTCTTTCAAAACTTTTAAGACATTATTCCATTGTAATTTTTTCCAAAGAGGAATGCACTTTTTTCTTTGTTTCTCTGTATATAATGTGTTTTTTTATCTTGCTCCTTTCATGATTTATTTTTTGTTGCTGATTTTGAGTAATTCAATTATGGTGTTCTTTGATGTGATTTGTTTCAGTTTTCTTGTGTTTGAGGTTCATTGGAATTCTTGGATCTCTTGGTTTATAATTTTTACCAAATTTGGAAATAGTAGGCTATTAGTTTTTCAATTATTTTTCTTCTCCTATATCTTTGGGGATTTCAGTTATACATATATTAGATCAAATGAAGTTATCCCACATCTCACTGATGATCTTTGTATTTTTTTTAATTCTTTTTCTCTGTGTTTCTTTTTAGTTTCTGTTGCTATGTCTTCAAGTTTATTAAACTTTTCTTTTGCAATACATAATCTTATTCATCCATCCAGTGTATTTTTAATCGCAGCTATTGTAGTTTTCATCTTTAGAAGTTTGAGACTTTTTATATTTTCCATGTCTCAACTTTCTGAATATATGGAATGTCATTATAATAACTTTTCAATGTAATTGCTAATTTTATCATTTGTGTCAGTTCTTATTTCATTTCAGTTGATTGTTCTGTCTCTTCACTATGGTTCATACTTTCCTGGGTTTTTGTTTTGTTTTGCTTTGCATGCCTGGTAATCTGTGATTGAATGCCAGATATTGTGAATTTTACCCTGTCGTTGGATACTGGATATTTTTGTAATCCTGTAAATATTCTTTTTTTTTTTTTTTTTTTTTGAGACGGAGTCTTACTCTGTCACCCAGGCTGGAGTGCAGTGGCGCAATCTTGGCTCACTGCAATCTCTGCCTCCCGGGTTCACACCATTCTCCTGCCTCAGCCTCCTGAGCAGCTGGGACTACAGGCACCTGCCACCGTGCCCGGCTAATTTTTTTGTATTTTTAGTAGAGATGGGGTTTCACCGTGTTAGCCAGGATGGTCTCAATCTCCTGACCTTGTGATCTGCCCGCCTCGGCCTCCCAAAGTGCTGGTATTACAGGCATGAGCCACCGCACCAGGCCTTAATCCTGTAAATATTCTTGAGTTTTGTTCTGGGGAGCAGTGACAGTACATGAAAATATTTTGATCTTTCGAGGTATCTCATCCATTGGATTAATTATTTCCCTGGCCTTGAATAGTTTCCTCACATGCATTCTTTGATCAGATTCAGCTGAATACCAGAGGAAGGCTTTCTGAAGATCGCTGCAGCTCTCTCTCATCTCACAAATTCCGTCTTGAGAACTCCAGCTGCCTTGATCTCCCCAGAGTTGGTTTCATCTCCTCAACTCAGAAGTTTGTCAGGCTTCACCTGAGTTTCCCCTCCCTGCAATGCAACCTAGAAACTCTCTCAAAGCAGTAAGATGGGGGCAAATTACAAGGTTCACTTTATTTTCCATCCTCCAAAGATCATTGTTCTTTCCTGGTGTTTGGTGTCTTGAAAGCCGTGGTTTCAAATATTTTGTGTGGTTTGTTCTGGTTTAGTCTGGGTTTCGGCATTGGTTTTAGCTGTTTCAGTCAAGAGCATAAATTAAGTCCCTTTACTCCACTTTGGCCAGAAACAGAAGTCCTCAATTTAATTTGTAACCTATTTTAAAACTAGTCTACATTTTCTTTTGAAAGATTGTATATAGTTACATGTCTCAGCATTTTAAACAGTAATTTAAAGCTTAATGGTACAAATATCACATGGGGGAAATAAAGACCTCTGGTTTCAAAGAAATACGCAAAAGGTAAGAGGTTAAATGATTTATTGTCTGTCTGTGACCCTAATGCAAACCACTGCAAAAAAAATTTTACATGACCATGCAGGGGTCTCTTCTCTTAGTTAAGGAAGACTGTACCCTAAACTGTAAAATAATTGAGTTTATGGAAAACACAATAAATAGGAATAACTTTTTTTTTTTTTTTGAGATGGAGTCTCACTTTGTCACCCAGGCTGGAGTGCAGTGGCACGATCTTGGCTCACTCCAACCTCCGCCTCCCAGGTTCAAGCAATTCTCCTGCTTCAGCCTCCAGAGTAGCTGGGACCACAGGCACCCACCACCACACTCAGCTAATTTTTTGTATTTTTTGGTAGAGATGGGTTTCATCATGTTGCCCAGGCTGGTCTCAAAATCCTGAGCTCAGGCAATCTGCCCACCTCGGCCTCCTAAAGTGCTAGTATTACATGCATGAGCTACTGGGCTGGTCAGGAATAACTTCTTAAATACTTATTTGGAATGATGGTACCCAACAGATCAAAGTAAAGATATGAATTCCCTAAAACATTGCTTTAATTGATAATACTTATCGGAGTTGATAAAAACATAGCCTACAAAACCATTTTGTAAAATATTATTATCTGAAGCCTTACTCGCATTAATTTATGAAGTACATTGAAAAAATAGTACAGTCAAATTTTGGAAAATTGAGAGTGCTCTCAATTTTAATGATTCATATTGCTAATTTGATGTTACCATTTCATAAGTGAAGATATGACATTATAGTATACAACCATGCATAACTCTTGAATAGAACTTGGTCCTGACCTAAAAGAAAAGGTGTAATAATGACAGAAAGTGCCATAAAGCTAATCTCCAAACCCCACAATCACACATTCAACAATAAGGGGCATCCCCTATCCATGTAAAATAAAATATTAACATAGGTAAATATGTTACCTCAAGACACAAAACAAATTCAAGGGTAGATCCAGATTTGCTGGAACCTAAAACATACACAATTTGAAGGTTTTCCCTAAGGAACACAATCCCAAATTTCAAATATGTAACTCTGACAAAAAGAAAATCAACAGAGTATTCCTGAAAGGTATTCCAGTCCTGGAAGGCTGAGTTACCCTCAAGAGCAACTATAAACCACATCAATACCTCATACCCAACCCAAACAAAACGTAGCTCCAACTCAAGTCTCCCCGAGATGAAAAGTACAAAATATGTCCATGGCCACACCAGTGTCACCTGACACAAGGAAAACTGTACAGGAAGGCAAATGGGAACGGAAAGACATTCAGTATTAATCCATTGCAGTTAATATACCTTACCTTTGCCGGTGTTACGGAACCATATGGCCACATATTTTGTTAGGTCCTGGGGTCCCTGAGGTAATGCTTCATTAGCTTTCTCCTAACCCCACCTATGAGAAAAAGAAGGGAGGGCACTTCATGGAAGTACAGACTGACACAACTTAAAATCATCTGTCTTCAAACAAGCAACTTCATTATTTATTTATTTATTTATTTATTTTTTTTGAGACAAGATCTTGCTCTGTCACTCAGGCTGGAGTGCAGTGGCACAGTCTTGGCTCTTTGCAGCCTCCATCTCCCAGGCTCAAGTGATCCTCCTGCCTCAGCCTCCTGAGTAGCTGGGACTACAGGCACATGTGACTGCACCTGGCTAGTTTTTATATTCTTTGGTAGAGATGGGGTTTCAACCATGTTGCCCAGGCTAGTCTCAAACTCCTGACCTCAAGTGATCTACCTGCCTCAGCCTCCCAAAATGCTGGGATTACAGGCGTGAGCCACCACACCCAGCCCTATTTATTTATTTTTGAGACAGGGTTTCACTATGTCCCCCAGGCTGGAGTGCAGTGGCATGGTCACAGCACATTGCAGCCTTCACATTCTGGGTCAAGCGATCCTCCTGCCTCAGCCTCCCGAGTAGCTGTTACTACAGGTGTGCACCACCATGACCAGCCAATTTTTAATTTTTTTGGAGAGACAGGGTCTCGCTATATTGCCCAGGCTGGCCTTGAATTCCTGGGCTCAAGTGATCCTTCCACTTTCATCTCCCAAAGTGCTGGGATCACCGGTGTGAGCCCCCAGGCCAGGTCTAAACAAGTAACTTTTAAAAACCTCAACATTGGGCACTCATGGGGATCTTGCCTTTAATACATCCCTAAACACAGAAAGTTCAAAGGCCATTGGGTACATGTCTACCTATAGGTTTTATTTAACCAGGAACATAAAAAGGAAGGTTAAAGGAAACAAGTGGGTGAGAAATGGGGAGATGGACTAGAAATGTCATCTAGATATGTGGTCCTGCTAGCATAGAGATTTACAATATGCCCCAGGATCCCAGGTCTACCTGGCCCTCTTAGCTCCATCCACTGACTCAGTCACTGACCACCTAAGCAGTTGCTATGGAGACCGCCTAAGGTCACCATGGATGGGTGCCGTTGACTAAACATCCTGAGAAACTCAGACACAAGGTAGCAACCCTATCCCATGCTTGGATTAATAGCTGGGCACGGAACATTTTTTCCATCCTCAGCTATTCTGTTCTTGTCTAAATCAATTTGTTATGCCATTATGTTACAGAATGTATTCATACAGCAATTTTTGCTTACTTCTTGCCCTTTCATGTGCAGTAACAGAGAGAAGTCCATCCACCATGAACTTAGCCTGAGGAGCATTGCATTCTCTAGTCAGAAGTCTTCATATTTTTTTAGAACACTGCAGCGGGTTTGCAAAGAGACACTAAATTAAAAACAAATATGTTCCTGTGCATACACACACCCACTCATACACACACTCACAGTCACACACATACACACGCACACTCACACACACACATACACTCATATACACACACACATACTCACACGCATACACACACACACTCACACATACACACACACACATACACACACACTCACACATGTACACACACATACACACATACACACACACACATACACACTCTCACACACACACACATACACACACACGGCAATCCTGTAGTGCCCCAAATTTCTATATAGTAAATGCTAAAGAGAAAAACCTATGTCAAATATAAATAATTTCCTCTGGAGATATTGGAACTCCCAGGACATTCTCCAAGATTGTGTGTCTTGGTGTCTTTCCCACAGAGAAATATTAAACTAATGGCGTGGATTACACCTTCGGTGAAAGGTGAAACTGAACACCAAGGCAGCCCCTGGAGGATTAGGTTTTGATTTCTGACACCACCTGTTAGTGTAAGAATCGTAACCGCTGAGGGCACAAAATGGCTCAGAGGCAGGACTGCTAGTAAAGTTCACAAGTGACCCTGTCAGTTTTTAATTTCAGTCATTTTGCTAGGCTGACAAGGTAAAAGGACTTGGTAAAAGGGCATCCAGTGCCACGACTGTAGATTTGTTGAATCAGATCATATCGTTCACAAAAGGAATGGAGCCCTGGGGCCATCTGTTTATATTGACCATTTCTCTACATTTCTGAGTCAGCAACAAGCAGGCAATTGCATCATCTGCCCTCCAAATAACCACGTCACCCCAAATACACACTTCATCCCAAAAATGTTTCATTTTTTTCCCCTTTGTGTAAAGAATCTCTGAAGTAACCAGAAGCAGCATGGTATTTTATTTAATATTCACATAGTAGCTTGTAATGCATTTAATTGGTCAATTCTTCATCGGCCTACTTGACATCTTGTTGAAACAAGAAGTGGCGTTATAAGGTGAAAAGGAAAGAGTATGGCTTTCAGATTCAGAGGACAATAGTTCCCAATGCTGAACGCTCAATTTGAAGGTTCTGTAATTTTGGAAAAGTTTCTTATTCTTTCTAACTATCAGTTACTTTTTCTCTAAATGGAAATAATAATATCTCTGTTGGAGATTTGTTGGGAGGATTCAATAACTATTATCCATACATCTGGCAAATAATAAGTAGACAATAGATATTTCCATTTCACAGTTCCTATGGCAGTTTTGTGTGTGTGTGTGTGCAGGATTATTTTGTGTGACTTATGACAAAATTTCCTAAGTTTTCAGCAAAGGTCTCAAATAATTCTTTCCATGAAAGCCTCTTATCAAGGCATTAAAATGATTGATTCTGGGAAAATTTAATTTTATTATTCTTAAAAGAACTCTGTAATATGAAGTAGCTTATTTATGGAATCAAAAGGTCTTCTTTTTAACTGAATTCTCTATTAGTTTTCCACATTTTGCTTGGGCCTGTTAGGTTGGGCAAATAAAATGTAGTGGAAAATAATGGAAAAATTGGAATTTGGCAAATTTTATTTGGCTTTGCTCTGTTCAAACTTACCACATAAAATCCTTCATGTCTTTTAACTCCCTTGTTGGTGATCTTTCTCCCAGATAACAACCCTAGCTTTCTGCATTCAATTAATCCACAAGTATTTATTAAAGACTTCCACTGAGACTGTGCCATATTAAACACTGTGGGGTATGCAAGAAAAGTAAATGATGACAGATTATATAGTACTTAGTGGTTCACAAACCACAAGTAGAACATGTCCCCTTACCTCTTAGTCTCACCTTGAAAAAGAAAATTTCCACACTCTAGGAACTTGAAATCTAGAGAAATAAGATTATCTCACTTTAATCAATTAGCAAGCAATTGATGCTTATCTATTTATTAAGTCGTGTGACCTAAACTTTCTTAAACAGTTGGCCAGAAATGGGATATATCACTAGGGGTAGGGTCACCAAGAGTTACATCATGGAAATGTTTGCATTTTAGGTGGATGTTAAAGACAAGGAGAAAAAAAGAGTGACTGTGAAATAGTGGAAGTATGTGACTTGTGGGCAGACTGGATCACCAGATATTTATAAGGGGCCGGATGATTAATTTGGGATCAGGGAGGAGAAGGTGTGGCTAGAGACGTTGCCTTTAGCTAGATGAGAAAGGCTTGAATACGAGACTGGGCTTTACGCTGTTTCATTCTGTAAGCCATTATGGTGCCAGTTAGCAGAAAGAGGATTGGAAGGAAGAGGTTTAGAAGAAAGTAGTAAACACAATAAGATAATATTCAATATAGAAATTTTAATTTGTTTTTCAAGGGTTCACCTCTTGCCTTGTTTTTCCATTAATTTACCCACTGTCTTCCCCACTCAAATAACCATTTCACTTAACTGCCCTCTTCGTTTGGTTCAATTCATACACTTTTTGACCACCTATGATGTGCTAAACACAGTCCTAAAGAAACAAAGTGAGAATCAATCCGCCCTCTCAAGGAGCTTACAGTGTAGCGCGGAAGTCCTGAGACATTTTCTGGGTGTCCATAAGGTCATGATAGTATGTTATTTGCCATTTTGCCATAAACCCTGATAGCACAAAAGCAGGGGTGGGTGCAACTGCTGGCACCTGAGCACCCATGGTGGCAGTGTCACCCAACTGTACTGGTTGTCATATTCTTTTGTCAGGCAATGGCAGAAACAAAAATTGCCAATTTCACTTAAGAACGTTCTCCATATAACGGTAAAAATTCTTAACCATACTAAACTTTAACGGTTGAGTAGATGTCTCTTTTTAATAATAATAATAATAAATGAGGTGAAGTCTCACTATGTTGCCTAGGCTGGTCTTGAACTCTTGGACTCAAGGGATCCTCCCACCTCCTCAGCCTCTTAAGTAGCTGGGACAACAGGCGTGCTCCAGGGACTCAGATGTCTTTTTGATATTTCCTGTGACTCACTGCATAAAGCACTTCTGCGGCACACTGAAACACCATGACCGTTTCAAGCTAAAGGCGCCTGTGCCATTGTTTGAGTTGAACACATTGGGGCACCATTGAACAGCATGTTTCCTGGAACATTTTAACTAAAATGCCAAACTACAGTTAGTCCAATATGAGCGTCTGGGAGAAATGTTCTCAAAATTTAACAAAATGAAGCTATCACTTTGAGAAACGCAACTGACAGTATTTGCAAATTAAAAAAATTTAACTTTTTAGGAAAACATTAGAATTTTGGAAATATTTATTTGCCACCAGTAACTTCTCAGCTTGTAAATACTTAAAGACTTTTTTCCAGGCGCAGTGGCTCATGCTTGTAATCCCAGGACTTTGGGAGGCCGAGACGGGTGGATCATGTAAGGTCAGGAGTTCAAGACCAGCTGGGTCAACATGGCGAAATCCCATCTCTACTAAAAATACAAAAATTAGCCGGGCCTGATGGCGGGTGCTTGTAATCCCAGCTACTTGGGAGGCTGAGACAGGAGAATTTCTTGAACTCAGGAGGCAAAGGATGCAGTGAGCCGAGATTGCTCCATTGCCCTCCAGACTGGGCGACACAGCAAGACACTGTCTCAAAAAAAAAAAAAAAAAAAAAAAAGACTTTTTGATCAGATCAGCAGTGATACTAATGACTAATTTTAAAAAGTATGTATTATACAATAGATGTGTCAACATTCTGTAGATTTGCACATTCATTAAGCCAATGTATGAGGTTATAAAATCATGCTTAAGTAAAAGACCCATTTCAAGTGCACTGTAGACCAGTGAATTTCAATGTAACAAAGTTCAAGAAATTCATTAATGTAGTTTTAAAGGTCACATTTTAACCAACCCTTAAAAAACTTTTTTATGTCAAATTTTGGTGTACTAACAAAGAATACCCACAATAATTACATAGAAAGGGACGATCATAATCTGTATGTGGGAGGCCACATTTTCTTTGTATACTTCAACCAAAATAACAATACAACAGTTTAAATGCAGAGACAGCTAGGGGAATCCAGATGTAAGAGATTTGCCAAAAGGTAAAAAAACAAAACAAAACAAAACAAAAAAACTAGTCTTCTCACTTATATTTTTGGTGTTTTGGGAAATATAGTTTATTTTCATAAGACATGTAATGAGTTTATTATCATTATTTTAAAATAAATAAATATTTAAAAATTTTTCAGTTTTTATTCCTAATATGATAGATATAACCAACATAAACTGAAGTTCTTTGAGGTCCTTATTAATGTTTTAAGGGCAAAATGGATTCTGACACGAACAAGTTTGAGAACTGCTGGTCTAACCAATCATAGGGCATCCAGGGAAGGCTTTTCCCATGTTTCAGGTACTCCTTTACCCTCTGATTAATAGAAATCAGTGAAGCTCACTAATTATCAGGGTGCAGCTATTCCTCAGAATTTGCTAAGCTTCCTCCTGCCATTTTTATGTCATATATTTCCCTTTCCATTCTATTTATTTAATTTCAATGTCATATATTCTTTGCAGGCTTTTTTCTTTTCAATATTTTTTGAAAAATTCATCAAAATTGTTTTTGCGTAGTTTTGAGGCAAATTTTCTACAAAACTTGACAGAGAAATTGGATCTCTCTCAGCTGCCAACCCACCCTCAAATTTTCAGCCCCAAAGGCAATTACTGTCAAAGTTTCCAGCTGATTCTTTGGGTATTTTCTTCTATCTCTTTCCATAACACACCTATGCTATGAAGCCTTAATTTTGCAATTGTTAGCGTGCTATCTACTCACTCCCCAAGTGGAAGATGAGAATTGAGCTCCTTTCACCTCCTGGTCCCTAAACCAGCCCTCTCCTTTTCCAAACACTCCTCATGTCCTGATTCTCCCCGAACCAACATTTCAGTTAGATAGAATTTAACTGCATACATTATTAGACAACTATGCATGCATGATTCACAATAAAACCATGTTGCATAGTCATCAGTTTTTCTTAATTTTTTTGTTTTCTCTAGATCAATAATTTTCATTTTCTTTCTGCTTACTTTTTTTCAGCCTCAAACTTTTCTTTACAGCATAATCTGCTGGTGATATTGTAATCACATTAGCTGTTCTCTTGTTTTCATCTTGCTGAGGTAGTCACCCTGTTTGGGTGGTTGCTCTCCAGGCAGCTCCGTGGTGGCCATCTTGGATCTCTTCACCAGGACTCACCCTCTGGTGCTGACCCCTTGTCCTTCTCTTTTTTGCTTTTTGCCTTAGTTTGATGAGTCACACTCTAGTAGCTTCCCCAAAAACGGTACATGGAAGATTAAACTTCCCCAGATGTATATGCCTAAAAATACATGGATTAATACATTGTAAATGAATAAACCAAAAATAAAATAGATTTCATAATTTGGAAGAGAATTTCCATTTGAAAATCGTTTTACTTCAGAAATTTAAAATCCTTGCTCTGTTGTCTTCTGCTTTCAGGACGGCTGTTGAGAGGACCAAAGCTGTTTTCATTCTTGGTTCTTTGTACAAAAACTGTTTTGGTGGTTGTTTTATTTTTCAGGAAAATTTTGAGATCTTCTCCTTGACCCCACTACTAAAAATTAGTGTGCTTTGGGAATGTATTTCAGTTTACTGTCTGGATAGTGGTGAATTCTTCAGCACCTAAACATTTTCTTTAATTATTTTGTCTGATGATTTCTTCCCTGCTAGTTTCTCAGGTCTCTCTTCCCATGATTCCTTTTACTTATTTTATTTTATCTTATTTTTTATTTTTATTTTATTTTATTTTTTATGGAGACAGAGTCTTACTGTCACGCAGGCTGAAGTGCAGTGGTGTGATCCTGGCTCACTGCAACCTCTGCCTCCTGGGTTCAAGCAATTCTCCTACCTCAGCCTCCCAAGTAGCTGGGACTACAGGGGCACGCCACCATGCCTGGCTAATTTTTTGTATTTTGGTAGAGACGGGGTTTCACCATGTTACCCAGGCTGGTCTTGAATTCCTGAGCTCAGGCAATCCACCCACCTTGGCCTCCCAACGTGCTAGTATTACAGGCCTGAGCCACCACGCCCAGCCATCCCATGATTCTTTTAATCAGATATTGGACCTTTTGCAGTGGTCTCTTACTTTTTAAAAAAGCATTTTTCTCCTATTTTGCATTTTTGTCATTTTGTTTTTAGTTTGTGGAGATTTCTTCAAGTTTATCTTCCAATTTTTGTTATTTTTTATTCCTTGCTGTTTTATTTTTTCATTTCAAAGAACTCTTTCTTATTCTCTGAATAATGCTTTCTTAGTATCGTCTTCTTTTTTCTCATAGGAATAATGCTTCTCTTATCTCTTATGAGATTTTGAAGTATTTTTCTGCCTCAGTATTTCTCTTTTCTTTGAGTTTTTTGCCTTTTGGTTAGCTTGCTCGGAGCTTTGTCTCTAATCTTAGAGGATTTCCTCAGATGTTTGCTGATTGATGCCTGGTAGTTTGTGGGTTGTATTCAAAATTAGAGCACTGAAAAACTTACTTGAAGGGCAAGACTAATAAGTAGACTTCCTGGTTGTGGAACGTACTGCCGAGTGATCTAATTTGGCTCTTTATTTGGGAAGGCTCCAAAGCCAGTGTCATTAGGCCTTTTTATCCCCTCATGGTACTAATAGATTTCCCAAGGAAGGCTCATCCTCTGCCTAGCTGCAGAGTTCTGGGGGCTGAGCTGGGGAGGAAGTCTGGGGATTTCACTATTCAAACATTTGCTCCATTACCGTAGCACATGGCCTCACTTTTAACTGGTGTCCTATGTTCCTCTGTGCCCGGCCTAAGTGAATTTTCTTTATAAAGCTACTTGAGGGTATTGGAATCTAATAATAGAAAGAAATGGAGTTTGATAATAAATGATGGCTAACATCAATCTCTCGTTATTTTCAGTATTTACTGAGTACACATTATTAGGATATGCTCTACTAGAAACTCTTAAAAACTGTAAAGAGATGTTAGAAAGCTAATTTTTGTCATATCTTAGAAAAATAAATTCAAAAGGGAAAATAAGAGCCAAAGGCTATTAAATCAAAGGTGACTAAAATATCCTGGCAATTAAAATCTGCCTACTCTGTGGGAATTATGAATTGACTACAGTTTTTGCATCTGTTTCCAATCAAGCTATTCTCCAAGGATAGCTGGGGTGAGTGGCTAATGGATAACATACTTTACATATCTTTCCAGTACAAATTTTTTAAACTCTCAAATTATTGAAGGTCCATTTTTCACTTATCACTCTTGATCTCCTGATAAATTTCTCTTAACTATATCATCTACATCCAAAATATGCACGATACCAACATTCCCAGCGTGAACACTCAATACTAGTTAATGCACAATTTTCATTTTGATCCTCAGATCAGAGGGCACACTGAACACTGCTATACTTTCATTTTATCTGATTCGGCTCTTTGTCCTAAATATTTTTTTGTTTTTTACCAATATTTGAATTATTTACACCAATTTTAGAAACCAAATCTACTCATCCATTTCCACATTGCCAATAATCATAGCTAATGCTTTTTGGCCTTATACTTTGCACCAGGTCCTGTGCTAAATGTTTTATGTATATTAACTATATTCAACCCTTACAGCAATCCAGTATTACAGATGTGAAAACCAAGGCCAAGGAGGCAGAATAACTTCCTCAAGGTCATTTAGTTAGTCAGTAATAAAAGCAGGACTTAAACTGTCCCCAAATCCTTCATCCTTCAATATTACAAAATAAGGCCTCCCAGAATACGGTCACAATTCTTTTCTTTTCCTTCCTTCCTTCCTTCCTTCCTTCCTTCCTTCCTTTCTTTCTTTCTTTCTTTCTTTCTCTCTTTCTTTCTTTCTCTCTTTCTTTCTCTCTCTTTCTTTCCTTTCTTTCTTTCCTTTCTTTCCTTTCTTTCTTTCCCTTTCTTTCTCTTTCTTTGCTTCCTTCCTTCCTTCCTTTCTTTCTTTCTTTCTTTCTCTTTCTTTCTTTCCTTCTCTCTTTCTTTCTCTCTCTTTCTTTCTCTCTCTCTTTCTTTCTCTCTCTTTCTTTCTTTCCTTTCTTTCTTTCCTTTCTTTC
>NW_012104987.1:407558-415684 GCF_000951045.1 Mandrillus leucophaeus
CTGCAACCTCCACCTCCCAGGTTCAAGCGATTCTCGTGCCTCAGCCTCCCGAGTAACTGGGCTTACAGTCTCCCGCCACCACCTGGCTAATTTTTGTATTTTTAGTAGAGACAGGGCTTCACCATGTTGGCCAGGCTGGTCTTGAACTCCTGAGCTCAGGTGATCCACCCGCCTCAGCCTCCCAAAGTGCTGAGATTACAGGTGTGAGCCACTGCACCTGGCCTAGAGACCTCACCTTTACTAATAAATAAATAATAAAAGAGGAAAACCGGATGATGCAGAGTGGAAGGATATATACCCTAATGCAAGCAGCATCCAAGTCAGGAGTTGATGATCCAAGCAACCCCAGAAACTGGAGGCTTTGCTGAGGTTGCAGAATGCCAACAAGCCCCTCAGCCACTCACAGCTGATTGCTCACTCTTGAGTAGAGATTTCCTTCATACATACCTAGGATTTACTTTTCACTTTCACTCTTGTTTCCTTGGTCTGTGTATTGTAGATCAGATTCTCATTCTCTATGAACCTGTGGAGTATTTTCCATGGAACTTTCTGAGGAGAATTAAGATAACTAAACTCTGTAAAGATAAGAGTTCAGCTGTTATCCATTGAGGAATATGAATTCTGCTTTGGATTATTTATACACGCTTGCACAGGGTTTCATTATATTTCTCCACGTATGTTTCATCTCAATTGGTCTCAGAAGTATTCGTTATATAAATGAGCCATGGTGAGCTGGAGACCTCACACTGCATTAAACATGAAGTGTTAACCGTTTAAAGTGTGTGAGCTTCTCTATGATTGTTAATTGGGATCTTGTGCCTAATTAAATGTGGAGACCTGTCAAGCTGTGTCAACATCCATATTTCATGCTGAGTTGATATTTTTACGCATCTGACAAGTTGATGAGTATGTAGGGACCATGAGTGAGGATATCAAAAGAAATTCGTATAACTTGACTCCTAGAAAGTGAGGAAATGGCAATAAAAATTGCATGTATTATTTGCCCTGTGATCTTGAAAACTGCACACAGCTCAAATGCAAGAGATTCGGAGAATAACTTAGCTTCCCATAGACTAGCTTCCCCTTGTAAGCAGTAGAATGGTGAGGCTGGAAATACCTTTCTTCTGCTTATACTAACACTCTCGATAAAACCCATTGACTTTGCGTAGCTTCACCCAATGTCTGAAAAGACCAGCTGTCTCACTTTTAATTCTGGGTTTACTTTCAAAGTCTTTGTGATTTCTGATAGACTTCTGATGCCCCGATCAAAGCATGCTGAGATCAGGTTGCCATATACAATTTCCAGTACAGAGTTTCTGCCAGAAATACCACTGAATTCCTTTCTTAAAAGATACTTTCCTGGTACTTAAGGCAAGTAATGTGAAAGAAAGGGATGAAAGACTTAAAATGAGATTAAGAGCCTTCAGATATTTACAATGTGATCAACTACTCTTAATATTTATAGAACACTACACAAGAGAAGAAGAGCTTAATAATTAGGCTGGGCACGGTGGCTCACGCCTGTAATTCGAGCACTTTGGGAGGCCGAGGCGGGCGGATCACGAGGTCAGGAGATCGAGACCATCCTGGCTAACACAGTGAAACCCCATCTCTACTAAAAATACAACAGATTAGCCGGGCGTGGTGGCGGACACCTGTAGTCCCAGCTACTCAGGAGGCTGAGGCAGGACAATGGCGTGAACCTGGGAGGCGGAGTTTGCAGTGAACCAAGATCATGACACTGCATTCCAGTCTGGGCGATAGAGCAAGACTCTGTCTCAAAAAAAGAAAAAAAAAAAGAAAGAATGTTTTAATGTTATATCACCTTATATATGCATGTTTCAAAAACTTTCAACTATAGCATCTTCTAAGATGCATCCCCGCACCAAAATCGGTTAGAAGGACGTTATCATTCTGCATTTATACCTCATGAATCTGAGGTTCAGAAAAGCTGAGTCTTGCATGAGTATCTAGACAGCAGGTCTACAAGACCAGATCTCCTGACACCTGCCCTAAAGCTTTTCATGCTCCAGCAAAAACTGCCTTTCAATTTAAAACATTTTTAAAGATAGGGTCTTGCTCTGCTGGAGTGCAGTGGCCCGATCACAGCTCACTGTAATCTCAAACTCTTGGGCTCAAGCGGTCCTCCCATCTCAGCTTCCCGAGTAGCTAGGACTGTAAGCGTATACCACCATGGCTGGCTAATTTTTACTTGTTTACTTTTTTATTTTTTGTAGAGACCATCACACTATGTTGCCCAGCTGGTCTCAAACTCCTGGCCTTAAGCGACCCACCCACCTCAGCCTCCCAAAGCACTGGGATTACAGGCACAAGTTTCTGTGCCCAGCTGAAACTGTCTTTGTATATAGGGAAATGTGTTTTTTAGAAAATGAAAGCTCCCTAAAAATTGGATATGACTTTCAAAGATAACAATAAGAAATTCCTTTAGTTGAGTGTCTTTGATTTAGTTGATTGCTGAAGGCAGAGGACTGAATTAGGTATCATCTCACCATCACTTATACCCAAGGATCATAATATTACTGCTACAAGAAAAATCTGTGTTCTCTGTGGAAGGTCATCCAGTGTATGAAGTATGTAGAGTAAGAGAAATTTATGACAGACACTGTGGTTCAGTGGAGAGTGTTGGCTTCATAGTCCTCGGTTATTCACTAAAATTAGGTATAATCTTAGACATACCCTCTTATTTGCAGAAGTTACACTTTCCCTTTCTATAAAATTTGTAAGGAAGGTTGGCATAATCTCTAAGATCCCTTCTTTCTCTAAGAAACTATGACTTTCTGAGGTTCCTCCTCCCTTCTCCATTAATTCAACACATTTTTGTCTTCAATATCCTCACCAAAAGCCAGACTCAGCATTTAGGAAGGCAAAAAGAAAGAAAAGAAACAGAAGATCTTATTTCTGTGGGTTTTTTCATTCTTATTTGTGCTTACATTTTAAGTGTGCCTCATTCAATAGTTCATTTAAAAAATAGGTAAACTAAAAAAAAAAAAACAAAAAAAAGTAAACTAGACCGGGCATGGTGGCTCATGCCTGAAGTCTGAGCACTTTGGGAGGCCAAGGTCAGGAGTTTGAGACCAGCCTGGCCAACATGTGAAACCCCGTCTCTACTACAAATACAAAAATTAGCCCAGTGTGCTGGCATGTGCCCGTAGTCCCAGCTACTGGGGAGGCTGAGGCAGGAGAACTGCTTGAACCCAGGAGGCGCAGGTTGCAGTGGGCCAAGATTGCACCATTGCACACCAGTCTGGGCGACAGAGCAAGACTCTATCTCAAAAAAAAAAACAAACAAACAAGGTAAACCTATTTGATAGGTAAACCTAATGGCAATTAGACCTCAATTCTGAAAATGCGTAGTTTTCACTGAACTCAGTTTCCATGCAAATCAATTTTCATTTTCAGATATCAGGGGTTTGAGATCCACAGTCATTCCATTCCCAAGAACCAGTGTTTCATCTTACTTTGAACCCTCATGGAGAAGATCCAAATGCAGAGTCTATTTCAGTGCTAAAGTAGACTCTGTGCTTGGATCAGCTCCACAGAAAGCATGGGGAAGACGAGAAATCAGCTCAATTTCAGAATGCAACAGTATAAATCAAATTTAAGAACATCTAGAGATACTTAGCCCAGGACAGAAAACTTTAAATGGGTTCTTTCTGGCCATAAAAGGTTCTTTTTCCAAAATTATTCCTTTTAATTCCAAGTTTCCATCCTAATTGGTCTCCATGATTTTGCTATAGTAATTGCAATCTGTCCAAATAATGAAGGATGTATTTTAAAGAATGTAGGCTGGGGATGTTTGAAAATGTCCATTTATTGCATATGTCAGCACAATATCTGCTTTTGATCGTTCATAATAGCAATATTCAATGAAAGACATTTTGAATTAGTCAACTTGTAACAAAAACATTATTTAAATCTTTTCAGACTGTCCCAACAGATCAGTAGCCAATGCGAATATAGAAAAGGAAATGTCATTATAAAGCAAGAAAATCAGAGTATAAATTGACTACTGAAGATACTCAATAGAGTTCTATTTCCACCTGCCATTTTTAATGCAAAACGATTGATGCTACATTGTGTCCTATTTAACTTCCCCACTACTCCCCAAGTACCATTGCACAGAATCTGATCATTTTACCTTTTGTTATGCTATCCTCCATCCTGGATCACACTCACATTCACTTAGTCTTCTGAGCATTGTTGGAGAAGAGCAGGACATTGTGCCAGGAGTTAGTTAGTTAGTTAGTTAGTTAGTTAGTTAGTTAGTTAGTTTTAACAAATCATTAATCTGTAAATCCGCCTGAGTTAATTGGGGGTTTTGGCAAATGACTAGTTCCCCTAATAATCAGTGCCCCTGGCTGGGTGTGGTGGCTCACACCTGTAATCCCAGCACTTTAGGAGGCCGAGGTGGGTGGATCACCTGAGGTCGAGAGTTTGAGACCAGCCTGACCAATATGGAGAAACTCCATCTCTACTTAAAATACAAAATTGTCTGGGCATGGTGGCCCATGCTTGTAATCCCAGCTACTAGGGAGGCTGAGGCAGGAGAATCACTTGAACCCAGGAGGTGGGAGATTGCGATGAGCCGAGATCACGCCGAGCCAAGATTGCGCCATTGCACTCCAGCCTGGGCAACAAGAGCAAAATTCCGTCTCAAAAAAAATTAAAAAAAAATAAAAACAATCGGTTCCCCTGACATGACATTCCCTCGAATAAACAATAGAAACTTTTGAATTCTTCCTCCATCCTTTCTACTCCTACTTGCCTCATCCATGGTAGAAGCAGGTGCCGGAACTGGCTAACAGTCTATGCCCTGGCTTGTGATTCTAATTTATCCCTTAATCATTCCTTATGTTGCCTACAGAGTCTGTTCTAGGTTATCCACTCCTGATGGCCACACTGCTTTTCATACATGGAGATCCGGACCTTCCCCTTTCTGCCTTGCCAACTCTGTGTGATTCAGAGCCACATCTTTCTCACTGTCTCCAAGCACATCACCATAGCTTCAGGGATCTCTCATTCTTCAGTGTTATCTCAGAGAAGAAGCTGTAGCTCCTCTTCTCCAAGACCAAGGCCTTTCCAGATGTCTCAGTTCCATGGAACCCCCACCTTCTTTTGAATTCTACACTTTCTGATGCACCTGTTTTTTGTGTGTGTCTTCAACCTTTGATTCTGTATTGGGTTTCACCTTGTGAATCTGCTCAAACCTTCTATCTAAAAACAAAAAGTCCCTTTCCCTGGCTCTGCTGGGATTTATCTCTTTTTAGTTTAACCAATTAATGTATTGTCTTCACCCTACTCCTGTTCTCTATCACTTTTTGCTTTCTTTCTTTCTTTCTTTTCTTTTTTTCTTTTTTCTTTTTTCTTTTTTTTTTTTTGAGATGGAGTTTCGCTCTTGTTGCCCAGGCTAGAGTGTAATGGTGCAAGCTCAGCTCACCACAACCTCTGCCTCCCAGGTTCAGGCAATTCTCCCGCATCAGCCTCTCGAGTAGCTGGAATTAGATGCATGTGCCACCACACCTGGCTAATTTTTGTATTTTTAGTAGAGATGGAATTTCTCCATGTTAGCCGGGCTGGTCTCGAACTCCCGACCTCAGGTGATCCGCCTGTCTTGGCCTCCCAAAGTGCTAGGATTACAGGCGTGAGCCACTGAGCCCGGCTTTGCTATACTTCTTAACAGTCTGATCTGAATTTGGGTGCTTCCTTGACTGGATCTGTTTTCAGTGGTTACCAATGTCCTCTTAAATGCCAAACCCAGAGATCTTTTTTTGTTTAGTCATTATTCTTCTGGATTACTCAGTAGCTTCTCCTAAAATCCTTTTCTTTATTAAGTTTCTAGGATTCTACATGGATCTAGTTCTCTTTTTACCTTGAACTTTTCTTTCTAACCAAGGTTGTTCATTTTCCTTTTTTTCTCCCTCATTCTTTCCTTCAACCTGAGCGTTCATTATTCACAGCCTCCCCCACCTCCGTTTTTTTTCTCCCTCAGGCATTTCATCTCTTTTCATGGCTCAAAAGAACACCTTTCCCAAATCTTCAGTCTTGAACTCACTCTTTATCTTTATCTGCAATTAGATACCTCTTACTAAAGTCCTGTGATTACTTCAGACTGTTAGCATCTTAAACTGGACTCATATTTTTAGCCAAAACCAGGTTATAATTTTTAGATATAACTGAAAACATCATTGTTCCATCAACCCAAACCTAAAGATTTTGAACAAAGTCTTTCTGCACAAAAATAATACAATATATACTTAAGTATGATAAGAGGACTATGTGCAAAAGTTCTAAGAAATATGGTTGACTAAGAAGTTAAATCTGAAGCATTGGAAAAGATATGGGGAGTTGTTTAAGAAGAAAATTTTGAGTCTTGTAAGATTGAGCAGCCAAGATCCTATTTCTATGCAATTAATTTATTAACTTATTTATTATTATTATTTTTCTGAGACAGAGTCTTACTCTACAGCCCATGCTGGAGTGCAGTGGCGCAATCTTGGCTCACTGCAATCTCTGCTTCCTGGGTTCAAGCGATTCTCCTGCCTCAGCCTCCTGAGTAGCTAGGCTTACAGGTACATACCACCACACCTGGCTAATTTTTTTTTTTTCTTTCTTTTTTTTTTATTTTTAGTTGAGATGGGGTTTCAACATGTTGACCAGATTGGTCTCAAACTCCTGAGTTCAGATGATCCACCCACCTCGGCCTCCCAGTGTTGGGATTACAGGTGTGAACCACCATGCCCAGCCGAGTCTTTCTACACTGATTTATCACTGCTACCTTCCTTTATCTTTCTTCTCCCATCAAATAACATATTTAGTATTCTCTCATGCATTTACTAACTTTTTCAATAGCTGGCGAGTCAGCATTTTCTCTGCTTCTGCCTGACTTCTTCTGGGTGGTTTTTAACACATATAATAAGTGGAGAGATTTAGTTTTCTCCCAAGGATCTTTCTGTTCCCAGATTTGCCCCTAAACTACCATATTAATGTTCTTAAGACATCTCTTCATGCACATCAAAGCTGCGCTAAAAAGCTTTTCATTTATCAAGATGAAATCCAAGTTTCTTTGTCTGGCATTGGAGATTCTTAAAAGTTTGAATCCCCTCTTCTCCACCTCTATTCCCTCTTCACATCCATCTTTATAACTTCTATTCTTTTTTTTTTTTTTTGAGATGGAGTCTTGCTCTGTCACCTGGGCTGGAGTGCAGTGGCACGATCTCAGCTCATTGCGACCTCTACCTCCTGGGTTCAAGCGATTCTCCTGCCTCAGCCTCTTGAGTAGCTGGGACTACAGGCAAATGCCACCATTCCCAGCTAATTATTTGTATTTTTAGTAGAGACGGGGTTTCACGGTGTTAGCCAGAATGGTCTCAATCTCCTGACCTCGTGATCCACCCACCTCAGCCTCCCAAAGCGCTGGGATTACAGGCATGAACCGCTGTGCCCAGCCTCCATTCATATTTTTACATCAAAAGACTCTTCTCCTATCTACTCCTTCTTTTGTAACTGTGCTATGTGCATTCAAACTTCCAAAGCATTTCTTCACCCTTCTTGCCAAGAATACCCTTCTTCATCTAGCATAGCCTTTACTGTAAATCCCTTCCTTCCTGTTAAGGCCAAGCTGGGCATCACATCCCTCATTAGGCCACCTACAATGTCCTCAGTCTTTAGTGTCTTCTCTCTTGTCTGAATTCCTGCAGCACTAATCGTCTATTCTCTTCCATTAGCAATTTCCATGTGATATCCAATGTTGCTATGTATTTTTACACACGTAAGCAAACATTCTCATTTTTTTTTAACTAAATGATAAGTCCTTGAAGAACAAGTTACCTCTTCGTGTTACTGACATGTGAGATGCTAACATTTAGTGAAGTTTAATACACTTGCCTGTGTTGACAACTCTTTCAATCAGATAAAAATTTCATTTTCTCTCTCATTCCCAAAAGATACTATGAACAGTGTCAACACATTGCAGTACATTTTACCACGGAGTCTCGCTCTGTCGCCCAGGCTGGAGTGCAGTGGCTGGATCTCAGCTCACTGCAAGCTCCGCCTCCCGGGTTTACGCTATTCTCTTGCCTGTGTTGACAACTCTTTCAATCAGATAA
>NW_012104987.1:421710-422403 GCF_000951045.1 Mandrillus leucophaeus
TTGGCTCACTGCAATCTCTGCTTCCTGGGTTCAAGCGATTCTCCTGCCTCAGCCTCCTGAGTAGCTAGGCTTACAGGTACATACCACCACACCTGCTTAATTTTTTTTTTTTCTTTCTTTTTTTTTTATTTTTAGTTGAGATGGGGTTTCAACATGTTGACCAGATTGGTCTCAAACTCCTGAGTTCAGATGATCCACCCACCTCGGCCTCCCAGTGTTGGGATTACAGGTGTGAACCACCATGCCCAGCCGAGTCTTTCTACACTGATTTATCACTGCTACCTTCCTTTATCTTTCTTCTCCCATCAAATAACATATTTAGTATTCTCTCATGCATTTACTAACTTTTTCAATAGCTGGCGAGTCAGCATTTTCTCTGCTTCTGCCTGACTTCTTCTGGGTGGTTTTTAACACATATAATAAGTGGAGAGATTTAGTTTTCTCCCAAGGATCTTTCTGTTCCCAGATTTGCCCCTAAACTACCATATTAATGTTCTTAAGACATCTCTTCATGCACATCAAAGCTGCGCTAAAAAGCTTTTCATTTATCAAGATGAAATCCAAGTTTCTTTGTCTGGCATTGGAGATTCTTAAAAGTTTGAATCCCCTCTTCTCCACCTCTATTCCCTCTTCACATCCATCTTTATAACTTCTATTCTTTTTTTTTTTTTTGAGATGGAGTTTCGCTCTTGT
>NW_012104987.1:424046-426044 GCF_000951045.1 Mandrillus leucophaeus
TCTGATGGGGGATAAAACATAATAGTCAAATAATCATGACAGAGTGATCTAGGAAATGCTTTTGAAACCTCAGAAGGAGAGCAGCCTAAGACATTTTGGGACGCTTCCCAGAGGAATTGATATTTTAGTGGGATCTTGACAATGGATAGGAAGGAAAACAAGAGGCTTCACAAAGAAGGTGATATGTTTTGGTGGGCTCTTACAGAACTTCTAAGAGTGGAGAGAGTGCTTTCTTTCTCAGAGAGGATCAAATAATTTTGCAAGAAATTTCAATGTACGAGGAGGCTTTAATATACCTTGCAAGATAAAAACTTGATAAGCACAAAATATTACAGTATCTTTGTCTCAAATCAGAAGCATAGCAAAGTTTCACGGCAGATTAGCTTGATTCATAATCTTCTTATGCCAAACCATCAGATAATTCCAATTCTGTCAAAAACGAGTGAAAAAAAATCCAAAGCGTGACCAAGCCTTCCGAGAAAAATATATCAGCTCCTTAGATATTAAAATGATGAATCAATTACTGTGGATTTGTTAGAGATATCTCTGAATTCCACAGGTCTGGAGAGATGTGATCAGGTAGCACATCTTATCTATGTTTTCTCAATTTTGATGTTATTGACAAGGGACAGGATGGCGTTTTGTTGTGGAGGACTGTCTTGTGCATTGCAGGATGTTCAGCATCCTCCCTGGCCTCAACCTTCTAGGTTTCAGTAGCAGCCCTCATATTGGCCAGATGGCCAAAAATGCCTTCAAACATTGACAAATGTCCCCTGAGGGGCAAAATCACAACCAGTGAAAAACCATTAATGTCATCAATGTATCATTTCCTCTCCCAGAAATGGAGTCCAGTATAGAGATGTGGAGAGATGAGTGATAAAGACAGTGATGGCATTGCTCACAGCCAACTGTGTACTGCCATTCTGGATTCTCTGCACCCAGCCTAGGACCAGTGACACAAACTGGCCCTTTATGACTTTTGCCTGAGTGGTTCCCTCAGATTTAGAAAGAGAAATCCAAGCCACTTCCTTGTCTTGCTGGAAAGAATACATTGCATCAGTTCTTCAATTTATGCCCAGTTTGAGAATTCATCAGTATACTTACTCCAAAAAGAAAAAAAATTCTTACCATGTACAACGTGTAAATATGAAAAAAAAAAAAAATCCAGGGAAAAAAGACCCTTGAAATTTTTGGCCCACTGAGAGTTAGTGCAACCAAATGGAAAAGTAGATCCATCAAGGGAAACATGATTGACGCAAAAGACAGCAGTAAAATGAAACCCGTCGTCATATTCTAGGAAACCAATCAGTCTTTGAACGTGGCAAGTACAGGAGAAAATGTAAGGTAAAGAACAGAAGAGAAGTGGGAAGTGAGTTAGCCAGAAGGCACTGGAAAATTTGGCTAAAGAGAATGTCCCACAAGCAAAGGACTCTTGGCCCTTTTTCTAAGGCCCCTGGCCAGTCCCATTGTTCCCAAGGCTTTGGCATGTTGAACTGAAGGGCAGCTCCAGCCTTGCCCTGTGTTCTTTCAATCCACTGGGTCAATCCGTGGACCCTGTGGGGCTCCTCTCCTTAATTCTGAGGCCATGCGATCTGGACGCATCAACGTTCATTTCAACTCAGACATTTAAGAACGGTGAAAAGGCAACCTGCTATTATTCAAGCTGATCCCACCCTTTTATCCCAGGGAAGTTTCAAAAGGGTTTATGGCCAAGATATTACATTTCTCTTAGTATTCACCACTGGTGTGAGCCAAAGAGAAGGCAGGGTATTCCCAGGGTATTCCAGATTCTTTCAATCTGGAAAGCCGAACTAGGAAGATGCCACAAAAGCAGAACAAACAGGAGAGTTCTCGTCATTGTTGGGTAAGGTCCAGAATGCTGGAAGGCGACAAACTGATTAATGAGTGCCATCTCTCTCCTTAGTAACTATCTTCTTTTAAGAAGTATTATCCAGCGGGCGTGGTGGCTCACGCCTGTATTCCTAGCACTTTGGGAGG
>NW_012104987.1:426769-431549 GCF_000951045.1 Mandrillus leucophaeus
GGAGTGCAGTGGCTGGATCTCAGCTCACTGCAAGCTCCGCCTCCCGGGTTTACGCTATTCTCCTGCCTCAGCCTCCCGAGTAGCTGGGACGACAGGCGCCCACCGCCACGCCCGACCAGTTTTTTGTATTTTTTAGTAGAGATGGGGTTTCACCGGGTTAGCCAGGATGGTCTCGATCTCCTGACCTCGTGATCCGCCCGTCTCGGCTTCCCAAAGTGCTAGGATTAAAGTCTTGAGTCACCGTGCCCGGCTGCAGTACATTTTAAAAACTCTGAAACTAATGTATATCTTTCAAATACAGATACAATTAGTATCATTTACAAGCTTCTCTGTAGTCCATACCTCTACAGAATTTAGTTCAATCTAACAACTACGTGTAGATTGCTTGTTATGTGCAAAACTCTAGGGAGGAACATGGTGGAGGCGGAGATAATATGATGAAATCTTGCCCTTGAGGAGTTTTGACCTTGTAGTGACATGCGCATGTTCCCATCCTCTAGTGCTGGATGTGAGTGTAGCGCTGGGTGTGAGTGGAGTTGTGAGACATACACAAAGTGGTTAATGCAAATGATTAAGCAACAAAATTTTCTTTCTTTCTTTCTTTTTTTTTAAACGGAGCCTCACTTACTCTGTCAACCAGGCTGGGGTGCAGTAGCGTGATCTTGGCTCACTGCAACCTCTGCCTCCCAGGTTTAAGAGATTCTCCTGCCTCAGCCTTTCAAGTAGCTGGGATTATAGGTGTGTGCCACCACGCCTGGCTAATTTTTGTTGTATTTTTTAGTAGAGATAGGGTTTCACCATGTTGACCAGGCTGGTCTTGAACTTCTAAGCTCAAGTGATCCGCCTGCCTCAGCTTCCCAAAGTGCTGGGATTACAGGCATGAGCCACCATGCCTGGCCAGCAATAAATTCTGCTTAGAGAAATTGGAAGAGTTTGTGGAGAAATTAGCAAGAAAATTAACAGTTGTTAATCCATTCTGTATTAAACATTATTTATTCATCCTTAAAATAATAACTAATCTGCATTACTTGGTTAATTAAACAACTTAGAATTTTTTGTTTCATTTTATGCAAAGCAGCGGTGCTCTGGATGCACCAAAGGGATATATAATTCTGAGGATATAGGAAAAAATCAACTGAAATACGCTCTTCCTGTTCTACTCTCACTCAGTTGCTCAATGTTACACTCTGACGCCAGACGTGTGGGGCTTTTCCCCACAGACCAAGCAAGCAATCAGTTCTGCAGTGAGCACTAACTGGGTGCCCTCTAACTCAATTCAATTCTGACACTATCTACCTGGAGATCGCATCAGATCCCACAGGGTGAGGGCTTAGTCCCACAAGACGATACCCGCTTTCTGATGCCAAGTATTAAGTCCTATGTTGTCTTACCTGTGCTCCTGACCCATCATTTATAAATTGGGGGTCAACTAATTTTGCTAGAGGAGCACACAGAACTCAGGGAAACACTTTATTTACATTTACTGGCTTATTTGAAAGGATGTAGATGAAGAGACATCTAGGACAAGGCATGCAGGAAGAGGCGTGGAGCTTCCATGCCCTCTCTGGGCACCACTCTCTAGGACACATGTCCAACTATCCAGAAGCCCTAAGAACCCCTTTTGGGGGATTTTGTGGAGGCTTAATTACATACGCATGATTGATTAAGTCACTGGTCATCGGTGATGAACTTAACCTTCAGCCTCTCTCCCCTTCCCAGTGGTTGGAGGATGGGGCTGAAAGTCCCAACCGTCTAATCCTGCTGTGGTCTTTCCATTGACCAGCCACCATCCTGAAGCTATCCAGGATCCTCCACCCATCAGACAACATCAGCAGACAGAAAGATCCTTATCATTTTGGAGAGCCCAAGGATTTTAGGAGCTGTGCATCAGGAAACTAGGAGGAAGAGCAAATATGTATTTCACAATATCACAATAACATTTGATCTTATTTTTTCTCTTTATGAAATGAATTGGTGTGAGTAACTTGAGTTTTGAACTTTGAAAATTGAGAATTTTCACAGACTGAAAGAATGAGAAGATCCAGAGAGGCCTGATAGTTGAGTTCTTTGTAACATATATGTAAATTATACATAAAACAACATTGGCTTTGTAGATAGAGAAAGGGAACAGGGTAGTAGCAGTCAAGATACTAAAATCACATATTTTGAAACTCCAAAGATCACAAAAGAAATGAAGTGAAAGAGATGTGTGAAGAGGTGTGGATGGCTTGGAAAATGGTTAAAAACAGAGGAATGAAATCATTTTTCTTATAAATAGAAATCACATAGCCTTGATTGATATAAAGAGTTTTTCAAGACACAGTTGGAGTATTTTGAATACACTTGTTCCTTTGTAGCCATCGGGGTTGGTTCTAGGACCTCATCTCTCAGTGATACCAAAATCAGTGGATTCTCAAGTCCTTCCTATAAAATGGCCTAGTATTTGCATATAAGCTATGCACAGTCTTCCTTCTACTTTAAATCACCTCTAGATTACTTATAATATCTAACACAGTGTCTATACATCCCTTCATTTGCGTGGATTCAAGGTAGTACTTGATGCACAGCAAACTCAAGTTTTGCTTTTTATAACTGTGGAATTTTCCTGAATATTTTTGATCTGAGGTTGGTTGAACCCATGAATGCAGAACCCGTAGATATGGAGGGTCACCCTTTAGTTCTGTGCTTGTTCCATTGAAAAACAAATAGAATACTTTAAAAATTATAATAGTCTCACATTATATAGGGCATTTCTCTTAAGATATCAAGTGTCCAAAAAAGCGTTAGACCTATATATCAATCCCTTTTGAAATAGAATTAGTTAGTAATTTCTATAAAAGATCAATGTCAAGGTAGGTTTAATATAGTAAGCTGCCCTTGATGGTATATTTTGTGTTTACATCAATTTTTTAGAAGGTATGCCTTGTTCCTAAAACTAAATAGAATATTTTGTGGGAATTGTTAGACTCCTTACCTGGTATGGTTTGGCTGTGACTCTCCCAAATCTCACCTTGAATTGTAATAATCTCCATGTTTCAAGGACAAGGGCAGGTAGAGATAATTGAATCATAAGGGCGGTTCCCCCCTAGTGTTATCATGGTAGTGAATAAGTCTCACCAGATCTGATGGTTTTATATATGGAAGTTCCCTGGAACAAATTCTCCTGCGTACCACCATGTAAGAGGTGACTTTGCTCCTCATTTGTCTTCTGCCTTGATTGTGAGGCCTCCCCAGCCATGTGGAACTGTGATCAATTAAACCTCCTTCCTTTATAAATTACACAGTTTCAGGTATGTCTTTTTATTAGCAGCATGAGGACAGACTAATAGATTACCTAACACATTTTACAGTGCATTTTCTCTGATTACTGTCTTCGGCTGTAGCGCAGTCTCAAAGTGAAGCAAGCCTGGCCCTAGCCTTAGGTGATTCACAATCTGATGGGGGATAAAACATAATAGTCAAATAATCATGACAGAGTGATCTAGGAAATGCTTTTGAAACCTCAGAAGGAGAGCAGCCTAAGACATTTTGGGACGCTTCCCAGAGGAATTGATATTTTAGTGGGATCTTGACAATGGATAGGAAGGAAAACAAGAGGCTTCACAAAGAAGGTGATATTTTTTGGTGGGCTCTTACAGAACTTCTAAGAGTGGAGAGAGTGCTTTCTTTCTCAGAGAGGATCAAATAATTTTGCAAGAAATTTCAATGTACGAGGAGGCTTTAATATACCTTGCAAGATAAAAACTTGATAAGCACAAAATATTACAGTATCTTTGTCTCAAATCAGAAGCATAGCAAAGTTTCACGGCAGATTAGCTTGATTCATAATCTTCTTATGCCAAACCATCAGATAATTCCAATTCTGTCAAAAACGAGTGAAAAAAAATCCAAAGCGTGACCAAGCCTTCCGAGAAAAATATATCAGCTCCTTAGATATTAAAATGATGAATCAATTACTGTGGATTTGTTAGAGATATCTCTGAATTCCACAGGTCTGGAGAGATGTGATCAGGTAGCACATCTTATCTATGTTTTCTCAATTTTGATGTTATTGACAAGGGACAGGATGGCGTTTTGTTGTGGAGGACTGTCTTGTGCATTGCAGGATGTTCAGCATCCTCCCTGGCCTCAACCTTCTAGGTTTCAGTAGCAGCCCTCATATTGGCCAGATGGCCAAAAATGCCTTCAAACATTGACAAATGTCCCCTGAGGGGCAAAATCACAACCAGTGAAAAACCATTAATGTCATCAATGTATCATTTCCTCTCCCAGAAATGGAGTCCAGTATAGAGATGTGGAGAGATGAGTGATAAAGACAGTGATGGCATTGCTCACAGCCAACTGTGTACTGCCATTCTGGATTCTCTGCACCCAGCCTAGGACCAGTGACACAAACTGGCCCTTTATGACTTTTGCCTGAGTGGTTCCCTCAGATTTAGAAAGAGAAATCCAAGCCACTTCCTTGTCTTGCTGGAAAGAATACATTGCATCAGTTCTTCAATTTATGCCCAGTTTGAGAATTCATCAGTATACTTACTCCAAAAAGAAAAAAATTCTTACCATGTACAACGTGTAAATATGAAAAAAAAAAAAAATCCAGGGAAAAAAGACCCTTGAAATTTTTGGCCCACTGAGAGTTAGTGCAACCAAATGGAAAAGTAGATCCATCAAGGGAAACATGATTGACGCAAAAGACAGCAGTAAAATGAAACCCGTCGTCATATTCTAGGAAACCAATCAGTCTTTGAACGTGGCAAGTACAGGAGAAAATGTAAGGTAA
>NW_012104987.1:432789-437849 GCF_000951045.1 Mandrillus leucophaeus
CTTTTGGAGAAGGAGCTCTTCAATGCAATAAGTTAGTCTAGACAAAGAAAATTAGGGCAATTAGTAGAAAGCTAGCAAATGTGCTGTGTAGGAGGCTCTGTCATTACAGACCCTCACTCAGGCTCCTGTGGTTTGGTGTGTGTACAGAATGATAGTTCTGGGTTTCCTCTCTGCAGAGAGGAATAAAATAATACTGGGTTTCAATTAAAGACATAACTGCAATTTAGTCAGGAGCATAGGAACAGAGGGGCTGTCAGCTATGCCAAGCTAATGTCATAAGACAGAAAATCTCAGCACATAGCAAGGGATCCTGAGGCATCTGAGTTACCGCAGCCCTCATACTCAATAAGACACCAAGACCAGCAATTAGAATGCAGACAGAACAAATATTTACATTTTGAGAAAACAAAAGAGGAGGCATCAACAACAGAATGAATCAAAAGCCACAAGGTCTCAGATGTGGGCAAGCAAAGTGTTGCTGTCAGTGTGAAGCAGGAAGGCAGAATTGGTTTCCAGTATTTGCAATTCAGAGATGTAGATTACTGGAAAATTTACAATAACATTGCAGTTTAAAATCTCCACTCCATCCGTGTTACCCAGAGTTGAACATGAGGAGTCAATTGCCCTTTTCCTCCTTCTACCTACCATTAGCTCCAAGTCATTTCTTCATGTGTATATGGATTATGTGTTCCAGAGAGCCTGGAGACGTTATTTCGAGGCTTTCAAAGTCCTAGAAATGCTCATGCATTTAAAAAACTGTATTTCAACTCAGAAATTTCTTTTGTTAAGAAGCTCGGTGTTCTGACTGATCAGAGGGTATAGTAAAATCTAATAACAGAAGAAAAATTAGGGCTTTGGGAAGGGGATGTCCAGGAAGGGAAAGAGATGTGTGGCTCCCCTCTCATCTCAAAGTAGTAGGTACATATTTTTCTCTTTTGTTTAATTTTATAGATGGGTCACTCATGCAAGCTCAGGGAGTGGATCCTGAGTAGGGGACAAAATCCTGGCTGGTTAGGCACATCATAGCAAAGAGACTTGTCACCACCAGGAAGACCCCAAGCCAGCCATTGTAACTGCAGTGAGGCACTTGGTTTTGACCAATTTGGCATGCGTAGGGCTACTATAAGAAATCCATAAGGGATGGCAAATAAGAATGGGATGACGGGGGCCTGGTTAGTGAGGAAAAGTTGCTCAGTGGACAAGGCTTGGCTTTAACATGGCAAATGATGCTGACTTTCCCCTTCCTGATGTCTCTAATTCTGAAATTCTATAAGCATGAGATGGTGTCTCAGCCCCTTTTGATCTACATCAACCCATGGTGGATGTCTGCCATGTACTTGGCATCAGTACTTGGGAAAATGACTTGGCTGCCAATTATCTGATGCTGTTATTTCATTTCTAAAATGCAATATCTAGAAATTGTTCATTTGAGAGACATTTCAAAGCATTTGTAGCCAGTGTGCCAAGTTTCTGATTCATTTTGGGAGAGACACCCACACATAGTATTTCACTCAATTCAGTGTTTTGTAAATGACTAGTATTAGTCGAGTACATACAGTTTACCAAACATGGTTCTAAAAAGTTTTTTGTTGTTGTTGTTTTGGTTTACTTTTTTTTTTTTTGGAGAGTATTTGGCTATGTTGCCCAGTCTGGAGGGCAGTGAGTGGCACAATCTTGGCTCATTGCAACTTCCGCCTCCTGGACTCAAGGGATCCTCCCACCTCAGTCTCGCAAGTTGCTGGGACTATAGGCACACACCACCATGCCTGGTTAATGTTTGTATTATTATTATTATTACTATTATCATTATTTTGGAGAGACAGGGGTCTCACTATGTTGCCCAGGCTGGTCTCGAACTCCTGAGCTCAAGTAATTCACCCACCTCCGCTTGCCAAAGTGCTGGGATTACAGGCGTGAGCCGTCGCACCTGACCTCTAAAAAGTCTCTGCATGTCTTTAATACAAATGCAGGCAGGTGAAATCACTGGATGATTCCATGCTGTTTTAAACCTTTTCCCAGGTTACTGAAAGAGTTGGCTTTGTTAGATAAGTAATCAATCACGAAGGAGCTAAGAAGGAAGTTTAAAGAGGATAAAAAGTGTAAGTCAAGACAAAGCCACCCATCATAGCATTTGAGGGGTGCATCTAACCTGAACTCCTGAACGTTTTAGGTTGGCTTATAGATAATAAGGGTGACTAAATTTAAGATCAGAGTAGTCAAGAAATTTTGCTTTCTAGACAATCCTACTTTGACTTGTTCCTCTGTTTATTGACTGTCATTACTTTGAATTCTGTTGTTTCAAACATATGAAATGTAATGAGCTTCAGTGTTTCCTTAGTTTTAATAAAGCCAACCTCAGGTTTTTTAAACGGGCATGGCATTCTGCCAATCACTTTCAGGGTTCAACATCTGAAGCAAGGTTCTCCAGGAGATTATGAAAGTTATTGTTTAAATAATGGATATTTTGCATGACTTATATGATTAATATTTTCTATTTATAGAACAGAGTCATATACCCTCACTTTTTGCAGGGCTTGCTGAGCTTTTTTTTTTTTTTTTTTGGAGGCAGAGTCTTGCCCTGTTGCCAGGCTGAAGTGCAACCTCCACCTCCCGGTTCAAGTGATTCTCCTGCCTCAGCCTCCCAAGTAGCTGGGACTACAGGCACACACCACAACACCCAGCTAATTTTTGTATTTTTAGTAGGCATGCGGTTTCACCATGTTGACCAGGATGGTCTCGATCTCTTGACCTCGTGATCCGCCCACCTCAGCCTCCCAAAGTGCTGGGATTACAGGCATGAGCCACCGCGCCTGGCCTGAACTCCTTTTGTTGTTTCTTTAGGCATTAACTCCTTTCCCCCTCTTTTTTTATCAGTGCTGTTTTTTGCATCTACTACACTTTTTAAGTGTCCATCTCTGTGTTCTCTGGGTAGACACCTTCAGAGAACAGAGAGGCTACCAGGCAGGAATTCCTTGCTCCTTAAAACTCATCTCCCTCCACAACTAACTGTATTTTTTTCTTTATTTTCTATCTCAAAGAAAGATATCTAATTTTGTCCAGCATTTTCTTTCTTTTCTCTACTTTTACATTTCCCCTATTTTTTGCTTGTGTTTATTTATTTATTTGTTTGCTCTCAGTGTTTAAATATATTCAAATAGCTTCTATTTTAAGTTTAAAATTTTTAAAGGTAAAGGAAGGGAGGAAGGGAGGCTACCATTTCTAAGATCTATTCTGGCTTCTGGGGAACAAAATCTGTATTTAATTTATCTTACTACAGCACAACTAAAAGTGCTTTCACTAACGTATCTAAGTCTTAGGAATTAATTGATCATTCCAATTTATCTTCTTTAGTATGTTGGCATCTCACTTTGGTCAGCATTTAGTTGCTTGATATTCTTGCTTTGCTTGGATCCTGTGGTACTCCTCCTTCCAAACCTCCCGGTCTTCTTTGAATGTTTGTTATCTTCTGTTCAGCCCAAATATCAGTGTTCTTCAAGATTCAATGTTTGCCTCTTTTAACTCTCACACTATGCCTCGGAGGTCTTACCCTCATGTACAGAACTACAGATGGCTTCCAGATCTACAGCCCCTGCTGCCATTTTGTCTGAAACTCCTGACCCATATTTTTGACATGTCATGTTTCCCCATCCTAGGAACAATTACCAACCCCCCTCTGGGATTGAGAAAATTTAAATTGCCCAGGTATGAACACCAACTGCTCATCCCTCTTCATACCAATTTACTCTTCCATCCCTGCACATTTTCTTTAGGGTTAGAGACAAATTAACCATTGGCCAATTCAAGGTCACTGCATCCACCTGTGTGCTTGGCTGCATGACCCTTCCTTCCCATTTAATTATCAGACCTTACTCCAGGATTTGTTATATTCCCTTACTCATATGTTTTAAACCTCATGTTTTAGGCTAGGTGTTCATCCTTAGCTTTAAAAATATATTTAAATATATCCCATCCAAATAAATAAGTGAATGAATAATACACTCTCTCCATTGGGGCTGCCTTCCTTCTAACCACCATAATTGAGGGCTTTTTTTCTTAACCAAATTTCTTGAAATTGAAGGTACTATGGTTCCACTTCCTCTCTTGTCCTTACCAGTCTTCAGCTCCTTGCAAGTTGGCTTCTGTGACACCTGCTAGAGTGAAACTTGCTCACACTCAGGTCCTACATGTTCCCAAACTCAGAGGGCTCACTTCCGTCATTATCTTACTCCACTTCACTCAGCTGGCACCGGCTCATTCCCTACTTCTTGGAATTGTCTTTCTGAGGTTTTCATGGGAGTCTTGACTAGGCTTTGCTTTCTCTCTTTTTACTCAGGTTATCTGGTATAAATATTTCTTTTTCTTTCTTTTCTTTCTTTCTTTCTTTTTTTTTTAGATGGAGTTTCCCTCTATCATCCAGGCTGGAGTGCAATGGAGCAATCTCAGCTCACTGCAACCTCCGCCTCCCAGGTTCAAGCAATTCTCCTACCTCAGCCTCCTGAGTAGCTGGGATTACAAGCATGCACCACGACGCCTGGCTAATTTTTGTATTTTTAATAGAGACAGCGTTTCACCAGTTGGCCAGGCTGGTCTCAAACCCCTGACTTCAAGTGATCCCCCTGCCTTGGCCTCCCAAAGTGTGGGGATTACAGACATGAGCCACCGTGCCCAGCCAATATTTCTTTCTCACATTCATCCTTTAAACATTGGTTTCCCAAGGATGTCATTCCTGGCTTTTTAAAATTTTTTTCACAATCTCTCCTTTGTACTATCTTTCTTCTTTACAAATTCACAGAAATGTTGTAGTCAAAAAAACAAAAACAAACAAAAAACTGGTTTTGAGAACCTAAACAAAGCTCAGCTCTCCACTCACTTTTACTAACAACACAACTGTGGATAAGTTGCATTATCTCTTTAAGTATTAGTTGTCACTTCTGTAAAGGGAAGTGTTCATATGAACTCAGATTTTTATCATGGGTACAATGGATATAACATACGCAGTAATATAAAGTATTAATGCCTGTACTTAGTAAGTGCTTACAACTATAGTTTTATTATTGTTA
>NW_012104987.1:438719-452056 GCF_000951045.1 Mandrillus leucophaeus
AATTATATTGAACTAATAGCTGTATGTTATAGACTCAAATCTACCATCTTAAACAGTCCTCTCAGAGTTCAGATTTATATAATAAATAGGTGTCTACTCAGATGTACCTCAATGATGCAATGTACAGAAACAGACAGATCATCTCTCTCTTCATCTCCAGACCCACTCATCCTGCTGTGTTTCTTCCCTCAGTTGGTAGCTAAGTATCTGGCATCACCAAATTTTCCAAACCCAAAGGTTCTAGCTTTCTTAACATATTTCTCTTTCTTCTTCCCACCCATACACCAACGTCTTTTCAGGCCCTCATTTTCTCCTACCGGGGTGATTCCAGTAGCCTCCTAACTAGTCTCCTGCATTTTAGCTTTTCCTCATTTCAGTTCATCTTCTGTACTATTGCACTCTCTTAACTGCAGATGTGGTGTTGCACTTCTCAGAGCAAAACCCTTCCATGATTCCTCATAGTTGATGTAAAACCCAATCTATTGAGTAGCACATATGTAGATTTCTCCATGACCTTGTCCCTGCCTTGCCTTTTATGTTTCAGTGAAAACTGATTGTTTTACTCACATTTTGTATGTTCTATTTCTTTGCTCATGCTGTTCTCCTCCTGAGATGCCTCACCCCTCTCTTCCTGAATCATCCATCATCTGCACATTCTCTAAGATCTTTCTCAGGCTTGCCCCTGCTTCCTTATTCAACACCATAAAGTTAAACTGATTTCAATTTCAGGACTAGCTCATTCATAACTATTTTGGCACATTTTCCACATTTGATTCAATTTATCTGTTTGCAACTCTGCCTTTCCAACAAATACATGTCATCCAAAAGTAGCACCAGGTCTTACTTTACATATTTAATAGTAGTAACATTTTTCCATGTGAACTAAACTTCACAGGCAACTCAAAAATGACATGCTCCTGATGGAATTGAGCCTCTCATCACAATTGTCCCCTCTTTCTGTAGACTAGTTTCCCAATAATGGAAGCAGTCACCATCCATTCTATCAGCCACACTGGAAACCCTGGAGGCACAGCCAATGGTATCTCAATATCTGTTCAACCACCAAAATCCTTTCTATCGTGCCCACCCACCCTCCAAATATCTCTCAGATCCAACTGCTCCTCTATATCCCAACTGTTGATTCTTTCTTGGACTTTGTGGGGGGCTGTGTGTACTGCTAGATGCCAATCACTTTGTCCTACTATGCAGAGCCACCTACTCCCCTTACCCCACTTGTGCCTCCTCGCTGCTTCCAATGGGACTTCCTTATTACATAAATATATTATGCTCGAAATTCTCAAAGGACTCCCTCGTTTCTTCAGGATAGAGTTCTACAACGTTAGCATGAGATACCAAGGGCTTCTCAATTGTAGAGTTTTCCAGATTCAGCTCCAAGTATTGATCATGCCTTGTGTTCTTTAGCTATAGAGACCTACTTTCAATTCTCAGAACATGCAGTGCCCTCACAAACCGCTAAACTCATCTCTTCTCTTTGCCTAGGATGACTTTCCTTTTCCCAACCTTTTCACAGCTAGCTCATTTCTATTAGTTCTTTAAGGGCCAATTCAGATATTCCTCCACTTTCTATTATTCTCATAGGAACTGATTTTCATTTTCCCAGTCTCTACTCTCAGATCCCCCTTCTTCACACCTCAGGCCTACCTGTCTCCTACATCTCATCATGCTGACTACATTGTATGTAAGTGTTCCTTTTCCTGTCCAACTCCTCAATAAAATGCTGAGTTTTTTGTGAGTAGGTTCTGGATCATAGTCCCCTCTGCAGTATCAATCATAGTGCCTGCTGTACATGAGGACTTGCTTGTTATGGGTTGAATGAATAAACGAATGTAAATAAAGCTCAGAAAACTTAAATGACTTGAAGAGTATGAAGAGTATGAAGCGAAACAGTGTACACGTTAAAGCAGAATGCTATTGCCAGTAAAGTGCACAGCTTCTGTGCATGACTTTGGGAAACAAAGAAACTGGGTTTGACTCCTATCTTGGCTATTTACTAATTAACTATATTTAGATAGAGACTTAACTTCTCTAAGTATTTCTTCTCTATAAAATGGTGATGATGATGACAATGATGATGCTTAACTGAGGTGGTTCTTGCCACTTATATATATATAAATTATATAAAGTGGTTATTCCAGTACTTGACATAAGATTGGCTCTCAGTAAATGTCACTTCTACTTCTTCCTTAAATCTGGCAGATTGCTTTAAATTGCACTTTTTATATTCATTAGTCTTTTAGTTAGAAATTATTGCAAGAATGAAAACCAATTGCATAACTTTGGTTAGCTTTGGGAAATTGTTATTAAGTTAGAGACTCATAGATTTATAGAGATGGAAGGGACAATTAAGATAATATAATTCAAGGCCAGGCGCTCTGGCTCACACCTGTAATCCCAGCACTTTGGGAGACCGAGGCGCGTGGATTGCCTGAGGTCAGGAGTTCAAGACTAGCCTGACCAACATGGTGAAACCCCATTTCTAGTAAAAATACAAAAGTTAGCGGGGCATGGTGGTGTGCAGCTGTAATCCAATCCCAGCTACTCGGGAGACCGAGGCAGGAGAATCACTTGAACCTGAGAGGTGGAGGTTGCAGTGAGCCGAGATCGTGCCACTGCACTCTAGCCTGCAGCCTGGAAGACAAGAGCGAGACTCTGTCTTTAAAACAAAAAAAAATGTTTTAGTTCAAAATCCTCACTTTTTATATAGGGAAATCATGGTCTTAAAAGATTAAGTTCTAGGTCAAAGAGCTTGTTAGAGGCTAATTGTTTCTTGTCTTGGACAGCAAACCAAGTATCTACCAATGGCCATCATTTCCAGTTGTTTGGATTGAAGAAACTCACATGACAATTATATTTTAAGAAAAATGAGAGCTAGCCGGGCCTGGTGGTGTGTGCCTGTAATACCAGCTACTCAGGAGGCTGAGGCAGGAGAATCGCTTGAACCCGGGAGGTGGAGGTTGCAGTGAGCCGAGGTCACACCATTGCGCTCCAGCCTGGGCAACAAGAGCAAAACCCCGTCTCAAAAAAAAAAAAAAGTAAAAAAGAAAAGAACAGAAAAGGAAAATGAGGGCACTCAGAGCTGAGTCCACGTCAGGGAGCAGGCAGATGCCTTACAGGTAATGGGCAGAGCAGTGCTCTTGCCACATAACCACACACCAACTCCACTATTCTGTTTCTTAATTCCCTTTGTTTGGGAAGCTTTTCTTTTCCAATGAAAAGAAGAAGCACTCAATGGAAAATTCTGAATACTATTACATACAAATCTGATTAAAATTGCAGCAACTGTAAACCTTAACTTGAGACGGACACATTTCCCAGGCTGACATGCAGCTCTGATCATGTTTAATTTCAACATTTCTGTCTAGCTTTGCCTGTGCTGCTTTTGCCCTATTAACTGATCTTCCAGAAAAATTTAAAATTGTAATTATGTCACCAATTTGTTTCTCTAGCAGGTTAGAAAGAAAATTCATATAAATAGAGATGAACACAGTGGAGTGAGCATGAAATAAAAATATCAGTTTGTGCCAGAAAGGGGGCAGAAAACTATATGGCTGAGAATATTTCTTCCTCTTATGGGAATCCAAATGGCTGAGTCTTCTTTGGTTAAGGGAGTTTTCTAATTCCATGAGTATTTTGGCAATAAGTTCAGTTATCCCAATTATTTGTCACCAAATCTGATTGAAGACTTAACAGAATAAAAGAAAATCTTTAATAACACAGGCTTCTCAATGTCTGTCATCATTTGAAAGTTCATAGGACGGTTTACTTCTGCTCTAAAACTGCAAAAGTTAGCTCAAGAAAGCATTGTGATTTTCCATTCATTTCCTTCACTTTTTACTATCTTTCACAAACATTTGATTGCTAGACAAAGTGAATGATTCTCTCAAACTGTGAGGCCCTTTGTCCTTTAGATTCAAGGAAAAATACAACCGAAGGAATAGCCTTTGGCTTGGAGTTCTTCATACGTGCCTAGTGTAGAAAGAATCTCAGGACTTTTTGGTGGTTTATCATTGCATTACCTTATGGACCACTGATCTTTTTAGTGTCTAAAATAATGGTTTCATTTGCGATAGTCCTATTTTAGAGTGGTTAGTGATGATAATTATTATTTATAACTCTATGTAATGCTTCCTTTGAATTGTATGTTTTATGCACTACAAATTTAAGATATCTTTCTTTTCATGGAAGCCACATGTGATTCTTTTGATCCTTACACTAGTAAACAGAGTCGTATATTTTAGAGACAAATGTTGAGAGCTAGGTGTGTAGAAAGTATCTGGAGAATAACTTGTTTTTTTTGTGTGTGAACCAAAAATGATGAGAGAATTCAAAGCAGTAAAGGCTTTTAGAAATCATCTTGTCTGGCAGGTTCCAAAATATGTCCCTCGCTTGTAATGCTAGTCCAGTGAGATACTTCTCCATAGTTTCCATTGTCTGAGAATTCAGGAAATCTGTGCATTATAACTCTTTTAGAGACTCTTACCACATTAGTCACATCTAAGTCTTCCAGAAAACGGGCTTCTGTAGCTCTTTTTAACCCTGGTTGACTTAATTTGTACGGTTATAGAACTCCTTATTGTTCCACGAAACTAGCATTTAGAGATTCATGTTTTAGGGAATGTTGAGCTACTCCCTTTTGTTGAAAAACTGGGTGCCCAATGAGGTTGTCAAATGGTCAATGAGTATGTAAGACTAGAACCCTAGTCTTCTGACTTCAAGTCCAATATTTCATACATAAAGCTGAAATGTGAACCAGAATTTCAGGACAACCGGTGTCCTAAGAATACCTTTTCAAAGTCCTCAAGTGGTGAAAGTAAGGGCTGCCTCTGTGTTTGCTTATTAAATAAGTCATTCTTATTCAAGCTGCAGTGATAATGTCAGTGTCCTAGACTATATGAAATAAACCTGGGAATCTGAAGGGATTAAGGATACCCTGACATTGCTTGGGAGTGTAATAGCAAAGCATCTACTCTCAGAAAATTTAGGGCAATTTACAGCACTAATATGCTCACCCCATTGCCATTTTAAAAAATCATTAAAAATGTATTTATAGGACTTTCTGATAATCTTGGAATTTCATGATTAAGAGGGTTTTGAGCAAACTTAAGTTGTTTCTGTTTTTGTTTTTTTATTCATCTGACATATCTCTTTACTTGCCATATTGTATAATAGATACATCAGGTATGTATTTATATTAGCTTGCTGGAGGGTAGGTACCCACATAAGTTATTCTTCCACGAAGTCATTTCACAGTGAGATGGTTCTTTAGCTGGGGTCATGAGAATGACAACGTGGGAAGACCGAGATTTTGTTAAATGAGCTGTTATCATCTATGTTCATTCAAATGATTCCAACTTTCCATTCCGTGTTGTCATTTCCTAAATTATTTGATGCAAATGTGCAACCACCAGTTGAACAAACTTTATAAGGAAAAAAAAAAACCATAATCACAGGCAGTTAAAAAAAAAAAAAAGCCTATCCACTGGTTCAAATGAGTCAACAAGAAGGTACGAGATGGATTTTGATGACATCATTGGGTCCAAACTTCCTAAGAGCTCATCCATGTGTCTTCCCAGCCTCCCCAGGAAATCCTGCAGAAAAATTCCTACCCAAGGCCTTTATAGACCTACTGAATGAAGTCTAGAAGTTTCGTGTGAGCGTCAGAAATGGTCAGATAGTCAAGCAAATACAATCCAAACAGTTTTGATCGTATTTCACCTTAGGGCAACTCTGACTGCTGAACACAGGGACTCAGGAAGTCCTCCTTTCAAGAAAGCCCTGAGAGCCCTTTCTCGGGGATGTAGGAGACAGAGATGGAAAACCACTCAGGTGAAGCGATTATCCTTGATGTGGCTCTGGCAAAGCTGGATGCTAAATCCAAAGCTCTACTCGGATATAAAGGACTGTTCTAAGGCTAGAAAACTCATAAAACCCCAGCAGGCAGGCTGTTCATCATTTCCCTGGCAAGGCCTTGGTACGGCTGCAACTGAGAAGCCAGAGTGCTTGGACCTGCACTGGAGGGGCCAGTGAGAAGCATTTTCAAGTGCAGATTCGTCTCAGCCACTCACCAAGCCCAGCGAGAATGGGCATGGTACTAATTACTTAGGTAATTAAATAATTCAATGCAGTTGATTTGTGGCTTATGGGTTTATCCACAGAAAACAGTACCTACCATTCCTAAAATACCTATACATTTTTTTCAACCCAGATACAACTTTCTCCTTGTGGCCAATAATGTTGCTAAAATATTAGAGATTGGAGACAGGTGAATAATGAACGACTGGCTGGTGAGAATCATGGCCATTTGGGGTTTCAAATGGACTAATATAATAAACATTATTGAGCATCTGCTTCATGAAATTCACATAGTAAAATCCAACCCCAGAAATGTCAAAGTCCCTTGAACTTGTCTCTGAGGCACAATAAAAAAGCAAAGTCAAAGTCCCATAGGAAATTTCATTATTTAAAAGGTAACTATATCCCTCTGAGTAAAATTTGATACTCAGATAGATATTTAAATGGATCTCAAACTTCTGTGACCCTCTGTCTTTTCAAATATAACAAAGGAATAAGAAGTTTACCATACTTTATTGTGACAGTTAAATGAGATAATGTGTGTCAAGATGTTAGCACAGTGCCCAGCACATAGCTTAGCTTTGAGGATTATCTATTATAAGTATTGTTTTTTTTTAACCCAACTTTTCTGTATCTCTGAAAATTATTATCTGGATTTTCTACTTAATCCTTTTTTGTTTTCTTTCTATAATTTCGTATTCCTCTGGTGCTAAAAAAACCAGAACGCAACCATGAGGCCATAACATTTTTTGTTTGTTTGTTTTGTAATTTTACATACTGTGTGGTGGAATAAACAAAGATAGAAATACGACACTTGGATTTGAGTTTTGTATTCACATCACCATGGCTGTGTGACCTTAGACAAGTAATTAAAGACTTTGTGTGCTTACATACGAAGTAGGGATAACAGTACCGCATTTGTGTACTGTGGTAGAGATTAGAGATCATGAACATTATAGTCTAGCTGTGTAATACACATTGAATAAATGAGAATTTGTTTCAGCTAAATTCCTTCTTCCCTCTTCCTTTTCTGTCATACCTACCTACCTCCCTTGTCCCTCTCCATCCTCAGACCTCTTATAAACACACTAACACATACATTCAAAATGTTTTCTCCTGTCACCAGAGAAGCAGAATTATAAAATATTTTTATTTTCTCCCTGTCCTCTTTGATTGTCCTTAAACAAGGTATTTTTGTAAAATCTGAGTATTTACACTAAGAAGTTGGTTCAAAAGCAAAGACACTAAAATTAATACTAATCTACTTTAATGATATAAAATTGCCCTAATTATCTTTATGCAGTATTATTTTAAAGACTCCCAATGAGTCCTATAAATGGTTTCAAGTTAATACAGAGTGATACATGATGGTAAACTGTACATCTTGTAAAATCTATGTTAAATTTCTCTGTCTTTAATAAAAATTAATGACATTTTATATCTGGGCTGCTGAGATAGGTAGAAAACATACCGCCAGATTTAGAACAGGATTAATCAACATGTCAAGGAGACAGATTGCTGACATTGAAGATGTACCCTCTGCTCGAAGTGGACTTAATTCTTCTTTCCTGCTCATTAGCTCTTTCTGTTTCTCTTCTTTTACTTCTCAGCCATCTCCCTAGTCTGGGCTTTGAAGATTGCTGTTAGTAAGTATTGCTTAGCTGGTAGAACATCAGCTAATAGGGTTAAAAGGTAACAAGATAAGTGACCCCATCCTAGAGGTTCAAGTTTCTCTCCAGCCAGTGCCCTTAAGCCATCTCTTCATATGCTCAGAAAAGTCATTTAGAAATGCAATTTTTAACCTGGCAACATCCAAATTCCATTTTTTGCTGAGTGTAAATATTGAAGGACTTTCACTGAAGCACAGATTTTTTTTTTCATAATTTGGAACATTGTAATTTGGAACAGCAAAAGAACAATGTGCATCTGTCTATTAGATGCTCTTGAAGGCACGTCCACGTAAGCACGGAGATTTGGAATTGCCTCAAAGACAGATGGGGGTCAGAGAGTGCCTGGGAGATCAGTAATAGAATATTTAAATCAAAGTACTTCTTGGGAGAGAGCCAAGTTAGAGAAGAAGGCAGGAGTAACCTGATCTCGGCCATGGCACCGAGGCTAGCAGCTGCACCACGGCTCTCCTTGATGGCCGAGCAAGCCAGGGAGAACACAGCTTCAAATGCTCGCTGGATTAGTGCTGAAGGCACAGTGAAGACTGAGCTGCTTTGATTTCTGCAGACACCAGCATGTTAAGCTTATGTGCTGTTTGTAAGAAACGCCTTAATTTTGACAAAATAATCACCCCCAGACTACCCATCCATTGTAATTACTGTCATGATACGACTATGAAATAGACTCCTAATGTCTCAGGATGAATTGCCCACCACCTGGGTCCCTGAATCACGTTAGAGAGGCGTGGCAGACAAAATAATGCTCCCCTCCAAAGACGCCCACGTCCTAATCCCTGGAACCCGGGAATATGTCACCTAACCTGGCCAAAGGGACTTTGTAGTTGTGATAAGGACCTCAAAATGGAGAGATTATCCTGGGTAATCCAGGCGGGCTCCATATAAACACTTGATTCCTTAAAGCAGGAGTACCTTTCTCGGTTGTGCTCAGAAGGAGATGTGGCTGCAAAGAATGGCCAGAGAGATGCAATGTTGTTGGCTTTGAAGATAGAGAAATAATACCGGGAGCCAATCAATGTATACAACCCCTAGAAGCAGGAAAAGGCAAGGAAATGATTCTCTCCTGGAACTTCCAGAAAGAAACACATCCCTGTTGACATCTTGATTCCAGCCCAGTGAGACCCATGTCAGATTTCTAACCGACAGAACTATAAGATAGTAAGATTGGAGCGAGGTGCGGTGGTTCACGCCTGTAATCCCAGCACTTTGGGAGGCTGAGGGGGGTGGATCACTTGAAGTCATGAGTTCAAGATGAACCTGGCCAACATGGTGAAACCCCATCTCTACTGAAAATACAAAAATTAGCCAGGTGTGGTGGTACATACCTGTAATCCCACCTGCTCAGGAGGCTGAGGCACCAAAGTCGCTTGAACCCAGGAGGTGGAGGTTGCGGTGAGACAAGATTGGTTGCCACTGTACTCCAGCACTCTGTTTAGGAAAAAAAAAGGAAATTACCTTTGTGAAGTTTTAAGCCACTGAATTTGTGGCCCTTTGCTACGGCTGCACAGAAAACAAATCCAAGAGGATTACAGGTTGCAGAGGCAGAGCCCTCGCCATTTCCCTTCATTCCAGAAAGACCCTTATGGCTCCAGGCTGAGAGCCAGGAGAGCCTTAAGATCCATCCTTAGGGTTTGCTGCCTGTCTCTCCAGAGAGAAGAGAAGCAAGGAGCAGTAGACTTACCTGCAGCACAATCCCTACATGGAGACACAGCACTGGGCACAGCTCAGAAATCTTAAGAAAGAAATTAGGACATATCCCGCCCAGTAAGTGTGTCATCAGGAAATGGTCAGAAGCTTGCACAGAATCAGTGTTAAAGGGAGAAGGGAGAGAAAGGAAGTGAGTACCAGTCATTTAGGGCCTGCGCCCACTAGGTGCTTTACATTCACATCGAATGTAGCTGAGGTTCCTGAGGAAGTAGAGAAAACTAAGGCTCAGAGTGAATGTGTGAACTGCCCAAGGTCATGGTGTCTCAGTAGCTGGGACAGGAGGTGAGAACTAGGCCTGCCTGACCCCAAAGCCCCTGGGCTTTCCACGACTGGCCCAGCTGTTAAATCCCATTGCTTCAACATCATTATCATGAGGCCACTTTGGGCTCGTGCTAAAGGGGCTGAGGCCCTGCTGATATGACTATTTTTGTCTTGGAAGTAGTTCAGAAAACCATGGTAGGAAAAAAGCGTGCAAAAGAAAGATCGTCAAAAAATAAACACATTTCAATCTAGTATGGCTTTCTTTGTTTTATGTCACACTTGGGAAGGCCTTCACCACAACGAGATGATCTTAAAAAATAATTATTCTATGGCTTCTAATGCTTTTCTGTTTCAGTTATATCTTAGGTCCCTGGGGAATTTGTACTGGTGCACTGTGAGCCATTAGCCCAACCTTGTATTATACAGATTACTTGTCAGTTGTCCCAACACCATTTATTGTATAATCTATAATTCCACACTTATTAAAAATGCCACCATGTATCACTTCTTAAATTCCCATATGTATCTAGGTTTTTTTTTTTTTTTTCTGAACTCCCTATTCTATCTCATAGGCAAATCAAACGACAATGAACTAGATTAAAAAAAAATTGCCATACATATCATAGACAGGGTATAATATGTAAATAACGTCTAAAAAATCCATTGAGCCGGGTGTGGTGGCCCATGCCTCTAATTCCAACACTTTGGAAGGCTGAGATGGGAGGATCGCTTGAGGCAAGGAGTTCATACCAACCTGGCAACTTAGCAAGATTCGTCTTTACAAAAAATAAAAAATTAGCTGGGCACGGTGGCATGTGCCCATAGCTTTAACTACCTGGGAGGCTGAGATGGAAGGATTGCTTGAGCTCACAAGTTTGAAGTTGCAGTGAGCTATGATTACATCACAGCACTACAGCCTGGATGACAGAGCAAGACTGTATCTCTTAAAAAAAAAATCAATCAAAATGATTAAAAGAGGAGTAAAGGATTTAAACAGACAATATATAAATAGATCTTAAATAAATCCAAAGTTACTTAACCTTTTAATGTGGAAATGAAAACTATACCGACACTGAGATCCCATTTTTCACATATGAGACTGGCAAAATCCAAATGTTAGTAACATACAACATTGGCAAAAATATGTGGTTGCTGAGCATATAAACTGCCATGGCCTCTAAGGAAGACTGTTTGGAAATACCTAGCAAAATTACAAATACACGTAGCCTTTGACGTAGCCACTTTTCTTCTAGGAGTTTATATTAAAGGTAAAATTTCATATATTTAAGTAACCCATGTATAAGATTTTTCATTGCAATCCTGTACGTAGTGGCAAATAACACACACACACACACACACACACACACACACAAAACAAAACAAACAAAAAAAAAACCTAAAGGATCATCAATAAGTTACTGGTTAAATAAATTCTTACAATACATTTAATGAATGACTATGCAGCTCCCCAAAAAACAGTAAGAACACTCCTTATGTATTGTTAGGGAGTTTTTTTTATATTGTTAAATGTCTCTCCAAAGGACATTTGGGAATGTCTGGGGAACATTTTTGGTGTCACATCTGGAGAGGGAGGGAGAAACTGCTACTGGTGTCTAATGGGTGGAAGCCAGGAATGCTACGAAACATTCAACAATATACTTGACAGCCTCTTACAGCACAGGATAATCCTGCCCAAAATATCAGTTGTGCTGAAGTTGAGAAACCCTGCTCTAGACTGATGATTAGAAACTGATTTTATTACTAGTCGGTCCTGGTGGTGCATGCCTGTAATCCCAGCTACTCGGGAGGCTGAGGCAGGAGAATCGCTAGAATACGGGAGGCAGTGGTTGCAGTGAGCCAAGATCGTGCCCCTGCACTCTAGCCTGGGCAAGAGCGAAAACTCTGTCTCAAAAATAAAAGAAAAAGAAACTGATTATATTCCATACCTATATTCCATTGAGCTAAGATTCGGGGATGGGTAGAAAGTGTTCACTGCCTTCCATTTTGTAGTTGTTGAATTATGTACCTGTATGTACACGTGTTAGCCATTCAAAAATACATAAATAGCACTGTCTTCTTTTTTCGTGGTTAAAGTCATTGTTGAATCTTTTTTTTTAAAAGGTCTTTCATGGAGATGGGAAGAAAACTCTTTGATTTTGCTTGTGATTTACCTGTGGTTTTTCTTCCTTCGTGGCCCCTTGTTCTTTTGTAAATAAAGCTCAAGGACATCTACATTGGTTGTTTCAAGATAGATGAAGTGTTCTTTCCTGGAAAGGAACTCCAAACAACAGAGTGACACAGGAGCACGAAGTTGCAACGTATTGTATCTCACCAACAGGCTTTGGTCTTAGCAAACACCAGAGAAAATTGTCACCTAAATTACTAAAAGTTACAAATGTGTGAGTCAATGTTTTCTCAGGGGCAAGGGCAAACATTCCTATAAAAGGAACTGATAGCATGGAGGTGCCTTTTACTCCTGACAACAGTGACGTTCTCTGAGGACCTTTAAAGATTTCTCTGGAGTCATTTTATAAATCTGCTGTAAATTTTCGTTACTAATGGCCCCAGCTCCATTTTACCACTAGATGTTGGTGGTAAAATTGTATTTACCATTACATCTCTTCTCTCTGTCTTATTACCACTGTTCCAAAATTGCTTTGCCAAGGTAAAGCATTCAGTGGGGCCTTGAATGTGCCAGAAGCCAAATACATTGTGGTCAGGGTAGGACTTTGCCCAGAGTATTATTCACGGCTTTCCCTGGCAATCACATTTCAAAAGTCTGTGCTCTATGTTTGCTCTTTCATTTCAGTATAATCTCTTTTTTTCATCTCTTTCTTTTTGTTTCAGGATTTTCTTTGAAATTTCAATTATTGTCTTAGTTTTTTCTTTTTTCTTTTTTTTTTGGAGACAGGGTCTTGCACTGTCACCCAGGCTGGGGTGCGGTGGTGCGATCATGGCTCACTGAAACCTCAAACTCCTGGGTTCAAGCAATCCTCCCACATCAGCCTCCCGAGTAGCTGGGACTACAGGTGTGTGCCACCATGCCGAGCTAATTAAAAAAAAAAAACTTTTTTTGTAGACATGAGGATTCACTATGTTGTTCAGGCTGGTCTCAAAATCCAGGGCTCAAGTGATCTGCCCGCCTTGGCCTTCCAAAGTGCTGGGATGATGGGCATGAGCCACCGTCCCTGGCCTACATTTAAAATTATATTTTAAAAACACAGAAAAAAATGTACATTACATATGTGACCACCAATGTGTATGAAATGTTGGTGGCCTTACAGGTAGAAAGAGTTGGCCATTTTAAGCACAATATGGGCGACCCCAGAAAGCTCTCTACTGTGACTAGAAAATATTCTAACACGTCATTTTCACCTGCCATTTCCCCATTTGCGCTTTCTTTGGGATACTAACTGCCTTTCCCTATTCCTTTTCTTTTCTTTTTTCTTTTTCTTTTTTTTTCCAGACAGAATCTCGCACTGTCTCCCAGACTGGAGTGCAGTGGGGCGATCTCGGCTCCACCTCCCAGGTTCGTGCCATTCTCCTGCCTCAGCCTCCCGAGTAGCTGGGACTACATGCTCCCCTTACCAC
>NW_012104987.1:452876-519300 GCF_000951045.1 Mandrillus leucophaeus
AATTTATAATCTGAATGAGGAGGGGGGAAAAAAAGACACTCTCATGAAACATCTATTTTAGTCCTGTTCCTCAAAGCAACTTATCTATGAGCAGAGTCCACTCACACTATCCCAAAGCCTCTTTCAGCCATGATCATTTTGTGAAAAGAGACAGTAAAGGTTGAGGTGGTTATTTGTTCCCCTGCATTCTGCTGCTTGGAGTCCTGTGTCTGAAAGAGAATGGACTAGTTGACCACCAGGGCTCATCCCAGCTCTAACACATTGACTCCTACCCTCAAAGGCTTTAAGAGCAAATTAGGGTAATTGACCACGTGCTTGGCTTACTCATACACACAAAAAATGTGTACTGAAGAAGTAAGTTTGAACTGGCTTTTATAAGTGGGAGAGCAATTCCTGATTATAGTTTTGAGGATATTTTATTTTATTTTATTTTATTTTATTTTTTGGTATGGAGTTTCACTCTTGTTGCCCAGGCTGGAGTGTAAGAGCACAATCTCGGCTCACCACAACCTCCGTCTCTCGGGTTCAAGTGGTTCTCAGGCCTCAGCCTCCTGAGTAGCTGGGATTACAGACATGCGCCACCATGCCCAGCTAATTTTGTATTTTTAGTCGAGACAGGGGTTCCTCCATTTTGGTCAGGCTGGTCTCGAACTCCTGACCTCAGGCGTTCCATCCACCTCGGCCTCCCAAAGTGCTAGGATTACAGGCATGAGCCACCGCGCCTGGCCTTGATGACCTTTTCATACACCATTGCTAAGTCTTTTTAATTTTGCTTTATATATCTTTTGTGGAAGATAGAAATAAGTTGATGATGCCCTCAAGAAAAAAAATATATCTTTTTATTCCTAGTACAGAGTAGACAAACAATAAGGATTAGTTTCAGAAAACTTGAGAAATAAAAGGATGGAGGAAGAAAGAATATTTAATATCTATCAAAACAAATATGCTTTCAGATTTTAAAAAATGTTAAGTGAATACCATATATGTTGATATCTAACTTGACCAAGAGTCCAAAAAGAATCTTTGAAACTTAGTATTACTGGCTGGTTTATCAGTGGGAATATGACAATTTAATTTTTGGAAAATGGTGGTTATAAAGGCTAAGTCCTGTTACCAGGATAGAGATGAAGCATGAAAAAATAAAGGTGGCAAAAAGAAAGGAAGAAAAAAACTAGAGAAGTTAAAAGAAAGTTGTGACAGTAGAATCAATTCAAACAGTGACATTAGCAAGGAGTTACCTGTATCATCATAGGGAGGGTGAGACAAAACTTCCAATTATAATTTTATATCCAGTCTAAGAGTATTTATTGTGTGGACACATGGTCCCATACATATCACTGCCCTTTGTTTTTTCCTTAGGCTAATATGTGAATTGAACACTTAGAAAACCTGAGGAGTGTTTCTTCACCTTCCAAAAATATTTGCTTTTTGAAAGAATATATTGTAAAATTCTTTCACATAGTTATAAACGTTTAGCCTTATATATATATATATATATATATATATATATGTGTGTGTGTGTGTGTGTGTGTGTGTGTGTGTAATGAATCAGTTCCTGAAATCTGGTTTCCACTAAGATTATTGTCTCTTTATTTATTACACCCTGAAAACCCACGAGAACACTAGTCTTTAGAAATAACTGAAGTCTGTCAAGAAATAAATTCATCAAGAAACATAAACATGCTGTCACTTGTAAAGACAATAGTACTTTGAGAGCCTTTGTTTTCCAATTAGTGATGTTTAGTAGCACCAAGCCATGCGTGCAAATTTTCATCTAAAGCCTCTTTTGACCAAGGGCATAACTTTTGAAATAGGAGCAGAGTGAAATTTGTTGCCAGGAAAAAAGGGTGTTTATTTTAGTGAGGTGGATGTTTTTGAATGAGATATAATTCTTTGATCAGAACATGATTTTCAAATAGAATTATCTGTTCTTATTAATTGATCGAGACAACAAATCCAGAAACTCTTAGATGTCAGTTGTTAACTCTTGACCTTCAGACACGAGAAGAATTAGTAGATAAAATGTTTAAAAAAAAAAAAAAAAAACTAAGGATGTATTTTCTGTTTAAAATTTGTGTCCATCCTTTAAAGAAAAGCAAGTACATTTGTCAAGAAAAGTTGTTGATTTTGCCTTTTACAAATGAATGACTTAATTAGGCCTATCTCTCCAGCTGATGATAGGGTTTGATAGACGATAATATTTCAAAATGGCAATTTTTGCTTCTGCCAAGCATCTCTCTATTCCAAGAATATATAGCCTTTCACAGAGCATAAATGGGCCAAGTACAGCCTAAATTAATTGGGAGAAATTGGCATCTTTTAGGAATGTGAAAAACAACTTTTTGGCTGACGTAAAAGGAGTTTAGCAGACATGATTGGCAGGAATTATGAAATTTTGCTCTTACTGTGGAAATGAATAAAAGTAACATTGATGACAAAATCTGCTGCTTCATAGGATGTTGCCTTCACTATCTCAGCATCTCTGAAATGCCTTTGATTGACGCTATGCAGGATTTGGGCTTTTGGAAGCTGGGGGATTAGGCAGTGGGTCTATGTAGGAGGACTCTTATTTTCTACTGGCATTATGTGTGTTCCTAGCTATAATGCCATGTTTTGAAATTTGTATCATTTTTAACAAAATTCATTATTATAAAAAAGCAAGGAATTTCTCTTGAGTAGATGAGAAAGTTCCTGATAATATAGTTGGTGAACAATATCGTTGGTTTGAAATAATCTCAGAAATTCAGGATGACCAGGAGAGCTCTGGAATAGCCAACCCTCTACGTGTAATCCGACTTATATATTTATCCCCCGGAGCCATTTAATGTGTGTGTTTGTATCTGTGTGCTTGCACATGCATGCCATGACACACAAAAACATTGTGAACCAGAGCTTTGAAACGTAGTAAACTCTAAAGTAAGTTTGACTTCATTAATGGATTTAAGATAAATTGACTGTTCGTTTTCTTAAAACATTATGCTATGAAGCTCTTAGTCCAGTAAGGAGTAAGAATTCATACTATGGTTTATCATAGCATCACAACTATAATTTCCATTCAGAGGCCTGAGAAGTCCAGTTCTCCTTGTATTTGTGAGATACTTCCAAATAAATAGTACTGCATAAAGGATCAGCTCCATAATATGTAAGATCCAGTGAACAACAAAAACATGAGACTCCTTGTACAAAATTTACTAAGAATTTCAAGATGATCCAACAAAGGGTTGTTACAATTGTTAAATGTAATTTTGTGGTTTTCCTTAAATACTTAAAAGGATACAATTGGAAAGGAACAGTATTAAACTATAAATAGGTAAAGGGAGGTGGTTGTGATATATTTGGGAAAAGCCAGGAACTTTTAAAATCATAAGTTTGAATTCTGGTTCTTAAAAATGGTGGAAGCTCAGTTTTCTCATGTGGAAAATGGGACTTCACGGTTTTTTTTGTTTTTTTTTTTTTTTGGACAAATATTTATTGTGAGAACCCTATGTGTATTACCTTATTTAATCCTCACCATAATATTATGAGCAGGTTGTATTATTTTCCCCAGTTTATAGGTGAGGAAACTCTGGCACAAAGCGATTCTAAGACTTCCTAAAGTGTTCACCAAGTGTTCACTAGTGATAAGTACTGGAGATGGAGCTGGAGCCTAGACGGTGTAGCTCCAGGGCCCAGACTGAAGTCAGCCTGGCTGATCCCCATCTTCCAATACACGTTACATCATTGGATCATACTGAGCACTTGATAACAGTAATAACAAAAATTAAAACCCACAATTCTGGCTCAGAATTAAGGCTCACGTGCTGGCACTTACAGTTGTCTTGGTCTCTAAAGCCCTGAAACTTTCTCATAATTGGGAAATAATATAAATGAGGAGGTAGGTGATTTTTGTTGCTGTTGTTTAAATCTAGACAAGAGATTACAACCTGAGAAACAGCAAATCAAACAACTCTTTTGGAGAGACACAGTCTATGCTGTTATGCTTTACTGAAAGTCCCTATGGAAGGAGTTTTCTTCCCAGATGCCCCCAAATGTGTTTTTAAGGTTTCCTCATAAATGCTCTTCTAATAATATCATTCAAAATGAAAAGTCTTATGAAATCCCCAAGCAGATAAATAAGTTTAGGGAACAACAGAATACGAATAAAATCATCAGTATCCATTGAATGCCTCATTTCGATAAAGAGAAAACAGACTGGATTTTCAACATCAAATCTATTAATCAGTTGCTCAATTAAATCTATTAATCTATTATACAGTTGCTCATAATTGTGAATGTGCAGATCTGGCCTAAGATCATTTTGCACTTCCTAAAGAATTAACTACTAAGAGTCAGGGTTGAACTTGGTGCTGTGGCGCATGCCTCTAGACCTACCTACTGGGGATACTGAGGTGGGATAATTGCTTGAGCCCAGGAGTTCGAGGCCAGCCTGGGCAACATAACAAGACCCCATCTCTTAAAAAAAAAAAAAAAAAAATGAAAACATGTCCTTTGCAGCAACATGGATGGAGTTGGAAGCCACTATCCTAAGCAAATTAACAAAAAAAGTCAGGATTGGAGAGAACTCAATGACCTTGATTCCAAACGAAACTTCTCAGAAGTCCATGGAGTATACTTGGGGCATGGGGCGGGGGACTGCATGGGAGGTCTACCATAGAGGCTTAGCTCTTTCTCATTAGAAGAAAGATCCATGATTTCAATGACTGAGATCTAGAAACCTTTAGGAGCCAGAGGAATCATCACCTAGTAATTTAGCATCAACTCTGTGGTTTAGTGGTGGTCCTTTTTATGTTCAAGAGGGGGAATTGTTCAAACAATATAGTTGGTTTGAAATACTTCCAGGACCAATGCAAACACCAAGTGGGCTGCCCAGAAACCACACATTGTTTTCCTCAGACAAAAGATAATGATGCACTAATGAATTTTACCCTTTATTGCCCTCTCTGGAACACAGCCTCAGGAAGAAAACCCACAAAACCAAATTGTTAGTCCTCAAATTTACAATATTTTGCAATGACCCCTATCCCTTTTTCTTTAAGTGCTAGTACTTGGGTTAAGTATTTGTGTTGTTTTACTCATAAATTCCAACCTCATGTAATCTCCAAAGTGCCCTCCCAGAGAGAGAAAGGAAATGAGTAAATGAGGAAAAATAATAAAAGTCTCCCTGATATAGAATACCTCCAAGAGGTTTAAAGCACTTCTGAGATATTGTCTAATTCTGAAGTACTTTGATCTCATTAAAGGGGGAGAAAGTAACGGAGTATTTTAACTATGGAGAGTGAAAGCGAGGCAAAAAGAAGTTGGACTAGTAGGTCCATTTAATAAAGATCATTTAGTAAATAATCAAAACTATGAATGGAGGAAATTAGTACCCAATTAATTAGACTTGTAAAAGTGTATGTATTGAGGATTTACAGGATTTGTTGGAATCATTTGTAGTTGTTTTATTGAAGAGCAAGCTTAATGGCACAATTACACATCACTTGGACTGAAATCACCCACAACCCTTCCTTAACCTCGTCGGTCCCCCTCCCCATTCCAGCTGCTATTTCTGTCCTATGTATTTGTAAAACCTCCAAAAAGTCTTGCTTATAGGTATGGTTTCTACATCCTCACCTCTTTCCTATTTAATGTGGCTTTATTTTCAAAACGCTTCCACTGAAAGTGTTCTTGTTAAAATATGTTTTGTTTTGTTCAGTTTTTGTTTGTTTGTTTGTTGTTTGAGATAGAGGCTTGCTCTATAGCCCAGGCTGGAGTGCAGAGCCACAGAGGCTGGAGTGCAGAGGAGATCGAGCTCATTGCAGCCTTGATTTCTTGGGTTCAAACCATCCTTCTGCCTTGGCCTCCTGAGTATCTGGGAATACAGGTGTGCACCTCCAAGCCCAGCTGATTTTAAAATTTTTTGTAGAGATGGGGTTTCACCATGTTGCCCAAGCTGGTCTTGGGTTCCTGGCCTCATGCAATCCTCCCGCCTTGCCGTCTTGAAGTGCTGGGATTACAGGTGTGAGCTACTGCTCCTGGCCTTCTTGTACAGTTGACAGTTCTCTTTAGAAGGCTGCAGGACCACAGAGCTGTTTCTTCTACCTCTTGTTCTTCTCTAGTTTCTGTCTAAATATGTTCATCCATATCCCTAACTTTAAGCATTGTTCTTACTCCAGTGTGTACATTTCACTCTCACCTTTCACGTAAACTTTAGAAAACCTGAGTTTTTCAAATGTAAAACTAATAGACATCTCAAACTTAACATGGCCAAAATTGAACCCTTGAGTTCTGGCCCAAACCTCTTCTTCCTCTAGTCTTGCTTACTTCAAAAATTTTGCTCCACTCTCACCTCTAGTGGAAGTTATGACAGGTTGTTTTTATTTCTGAAACACTCTTTTTTTTTTTTTTTTTTTTTTTGAGATAGACTCTCGCTATTGTTGCCCAGGCTAGAGTACAATGATGTGATCTCAGCTCACTGAAACCTCCACCTCCTGGGTTCAAGCGATTCCCCTGCCTCAGCCTCCCAAGTAACTGGGATTACAGGTGTGTGCCACCATGCCTGGCTAATTTTTATATTTTTCATAGAGACAGGGTTTCATCATGTTGGCCAGGCTGGTCTTGAAGTCCTGATCTCAGGTGATCCACCTGCCTCAGCCTCCCAAAGTGCTGGAATTGTAGGCGTGAGCCACCATGCCCAGACTATTTCTGGAATACTCTTAAAGCCATTTCTGTTTCTTTTTCTCCACCACTACCACCCTAGTGCAGACCATCATTATTTTTCATTTGTAGATTATTCCAGTAATTCCTAAATTGTCTTTCACTTCCATTCTCACCAATATACCTTCCTTTCTCTATAAAGCAGTAAGAGTTAAGTTTCCAAGACATAAAATTAGATGATGTCACTTTGCTACTCTAAACCCTGTTTTGGCTTTTCACCAAACATACAATAGAATCCAAACATTTATCATAGTCCGTAAGACCATGTGTGATCTGGTCGCCATCTGCCTCATCGCCACCTCTGGATACTGCCCCCCTCACACAGTAAGTTTCACCCATTCTGGCCTTACTCTTGTTTTTTTTTTTTTCATTTTTTTGTTTTTGTTTTGAGACGGAATCTAACTCTGTCGCCAGGCTGGAGTGCAATGGCGTGTTCTCGGCTCACTGCAACCTCTGCCTCCTGGGTTCAAATGATTCTCCTGCCTCAGCCTCCCAAGTAGCTACAGGCGCGTGCCACCACACCCGGCTAATTTTTGTATTTTTAGTAGAGATGGAGTTTCACCATTTTGGCCAGGATGATCTTGATCTCTTGACCTTGTGATCCACCTGCCTTGGCTTCCCAAAGTGCTGGGATTACAGGCATGAGCCACCGCGCCCAGCCACCTTTCTCGTCTAAGAACATGAAGAGTTTGCCCTCATCCCAGTTCATTCTCATGCTAGCTGTTCTCTCTTCTCACACTTCTGGGTATCATCCCTGCCTGTTATTCAGGTCTCACATTGCATGCCATAGGGAAGTCCCCTAACCATTCAATCTAATTATGTCCTACCCCACACCATTCTCTCTACCATTGTCTCTTTATTATGCCCTTCGTAGAACTTCCTGCTATCTGAAAATATTTTATATCATTTACTAGTTTCTTATCTGTGTATCCTTTCTAGAATGTAAATTCTAGGAAAGACGAGAGCATATCTGCTGTGTTCCTAGTACCCACCACTGCACCTGGGACATAGTAGGCTCACAAAAAGTATGTGTTGAGAATGAATTAATTTACATCTCCTTGAAAGTGCTAAAGTGGTGTAGTCTAATGGAGAGTTCAGGAACAGGAATTGGGATTCTAGAGGATATGAAATTTCTGCTAATATCAGGGCCATAACTTTAAAAATAAAAACTTAAAAGAAATGTATAACAAATTCTGTCAACAAACTGAAATATGAATGTGAGTATTTTACACGACAACTTATATGGAATGATTCTGGAAACTTTTTTATATGCAGCATTTCAAACAAGTAAGATCTCAAATGTCATATTGCTTTTATCGTTTTTTTCCTTTAAATCAATGTGTCACGGAAGTAAGAATGTATTACAACTAGCAAAAAGCAGACCAAACTGCATTCAGTGGTTCCAATTCTTTTCATTAAAGTCCTCTGCTTGTAAGTTCTGTGACAGAAAGCTCAAGTGTGAAAAACCAGAATTTTCTGGAGGGCTTGTTAAACAGGGCTCCAAAGCACCTCATCTCTTTCCCAGAGTTTCTAATTCAGTAGGTCTGTGGGGGGCGGCACAAAACGTGCGTTTCTAACAAGTTCTCGGATGATGTTTACACTACTGGTCAGGGAACCTCACTTTAAGAAACTGATCAAGATGAATAAGTTATTCATTGTGAAAAGAAGGAAAGAGGCTTAGTAGTAGGAAAATGGATGGAATTTTAGCTATAACTTCCGGAATCATTCTACTAGCCCGGTGCTGAGTTATCCAGACAAGTGGCTTTTTATTTTTAAATTTTAGATTTTCTATTAATATTGAAGGATATTGTCCCATTTGCTGCTGAGACTTTTCTCTTATTAATAGGTATTTATTTAACACACTATTAGAAGTTTTCATACTGATGCTGTAGTCACATATATTCTTTATTCTTCGCCAGTAAATTCTTCTTTTGTATTTTTCTTGAGAAAAAAATCTCCCTCAAATAATTTTCCTTTGTCCTTCATTATTCCCTTGCCTTGAAATGGTAACTGGATCTTCAACATAAATCTATTATGCTTAAAAACCAATTGCCCAAGCAAACAAAAATTACAATTAAAATGGTTTGACAAGTGTACAGAGAAGATGGAAAGTACATGTTCTTTTCCCTTCTTCTGCTTAACTTCTGTCTGGTCTGCTAGCTCCTTGGCCTGGTCCAGAGTTTTGAAGTGTCAGTTTCCACACTTATTCTTTTTGGGGTATGAGGGGGTACAGCAGCTATCTCATTCATCTCTCCCTGGACCACAGACACCTGATTTCCTAAACAGATAGATACAGTCATTCTTAGGTATCTAAAAGGGATTGGTTCCAGGATCCCCCAAGTATACCGAAATCCATGCACGCTCAAGTCCCTTTCTTCTCTGAGATGGAGTCTCACTCTTGTAGCCCAGGTTGCAGGTTGGAGTGCAGTGGCATGATCTCGGCTCACTGCAACCTCCATCTCCCAGGTTCAAGCGATTCTCCTGCCTCAGCCTCCCGAGTAGCTGGGATTATAGGCGCCCACTACCACACCCAGCTAATTTCTTTGTACTTTTAGTAGTGAGGGGGTTTCACCATGTTGGCCAGGCTGGTCTCCAACTCCTGACCTCAGGTGATCCACCCGCCGCAGCCTCCCAAAGTGCTGGGATTACAGGCGTGAGCCACCAGGCCTGGCCTCAAGTCCCTTTTATAAAAGGCGTAAACATAGCCTATGGATATTCTCTCATATACTCTAAATCATCTCTAGATTACTTATAATACCTAATTCAACATAAATGCTATGTAAATAGTTGTTATACTGTATTTTTATTTGTATTATTTTTTATTGTTGTGTTATTTTTCATTGTTTGGGTTTTTTCCTGAATATTTTTGATAGGCAGATGTGGAACCTGTGGATATGGAGGGCTGACTATACTCAAACTTATCAAATGTTAGAGTTCAAAGTCTCTTAGTGAGAAACTAATGCTACTTTTAGATACCTAACTTATTATAATAATTCAAAATTAACATATACACTAGTGTTCAAAACAGTGTTACTTGTAAAACTGAAAACTGGAAACAACCTAAATAGAAGAATAATTTACTACTTTGAACACACATATGTGTTAGATTATATAGTTATTGAAAGTTACTTGTAGTTGTCATTAATGTTTTCTAAATTCTACAAAATAGCAAATAATTCTAAATTCTACAAATAGCAAATAATTTGAAATTCTACAAATAGCAAATTTCTACAAATAGCAAATAATTTTTGTAACCAAACTAAAATTAATTTAAAGACAAAAGGATTCAGTTTTTAAAAAAGAAAAGCTGGTTAACTTAGTTCATACCTATTGCCACTTTCTACTTAATGCAGATGTCTCTTTTTTGTCTCCTAGAAGATAATCACAAAACCTTCATTTACGTATTTTCTCAGAGAAAAAGAGAACAATATTTGATTTTTTTATTAATTTAAATGTTAAGCACAAACTGAATTTGCTCATCGAATAGTTTTAAAACAAGTGGAACTTTTAAATCTCCATTTTAATTAATGTCTCTGCTAATTCATTTCTTTTAATTGAGGTGAAATTCACGTGACATAACATTCACCATCTTAAGGGTACAATTCGGTAGCCTCTAGTTCTGAAAAGTGTTGCAAAGTTTTGCAACCACCAGCTCTATCTAGTTCCAAAACATTTTTATTGGCCCCAAGAGAAACCCTGTACTCATTAAAGAGCTGTTCTCCCTTTCTCCCTCCACCCCCATTCCCTGGCAACCACCAATCTGCAAACTGTCCCTATGGATTTACATATTCCGGATACCATTTGCTTTTTTTTTTTTTTTTTTTTCTTTTGAGACGAAGTCTCACTCTGTCGCCCAGGCTGGAGTGCAGTGGCGTGATCTCGGCTCACTGCAAGCTCCACCTCCCGGGTTCACTCCATTCCCCTGCCTCAACCTCCCGGGTAGCTGGGACTACAGGTACCTGCCACCACGTCCGGCTAATTTTTTTTGTATTTTTAGTGGAGACGGGGGTTTCACCATGTTAGCTAGGATGGTCTCGATCTCCTGACCTCGTGATCCACCTGCCTTGGCCTCCCAAAGTGCTGGGATTACAGGCGTGAGCCACCGCACCCTGCCTACCATGTGCTTTTTAAAGAACTACAATTATTTTTAAAAATGGATGTATTGAGTAAGAATACTTCTCCCTGTCTCTCTGCTCATTGGTCTTAGCTTTGCTCTGGAGTAGCCCAGGAAGGCTTAACTATAGCTTCCACAGGACAGCACTTCAAATATTTGACAGCAGCTCTCAGGGATCACAATTTCTTGACACCCCATCACTACCCTCTCCAGTACTTACTTCCACCAAATACATACAATATTCTTCATATTGAATATGTAGAATTCCTTCTATGACCCCTTCCACCATAACAGACGCCTGCCTATGGATTCTCTTCTGTTTCTTAAGTTCCCATTCAATGTATGTTGCCTGAAAGAGATTCGAATTTCATGGGAAAGTGGGGAGAGAAAGGGGCAGGGAGGTCATTAAGAGTCAAATGAGCGCTGGACAAGGTGGCTCATGCTTGTAATCCCAGCACATTGGGAGGCTGAGGCGGGCAGATCACCTAAGGTTGGGAGTTCTAGACCAGCCTGACCAACATGGAGAAACCCTGTCTCTACTAAAAGTACAAAATTAGCAGGGCTTGGTGGCGCATGCCTGTAATCCCAGCTACTCGAGAGGCTGAGGCAGAAGAATCGCTTGAACCCAGGAGGCAGTGGTTGCGGTGAGCTGAGACTGTGCCATTGCACTACAGCCTGGGCAACAAGAGTGAAACTCTGTCTCCAAAAAAAAAAAAAAAAGAATCAAATGAGCTGGCTCCTGGGCAGACCTCTGCGTGAACACGCATGCTGACCTTCACTACACATGAGCTGGAGTGAGCCAGGTCCCTGGTTCATACCCCATCCACTGGGCCTGGTGCAGGGGCCTCTCTCAACATGACCCTCCATAGAGCTGCAGAGGCACCGCACACAGGCTCGAGAAGAAAGGCATCCTAATTGGAAACACATGTCACAATTACTTTCAAATCATCTCCCTCACATCTTCCTGTCACAAATCATTAAAGAAGTCCTCTACTCTAAACATGGAGAAATTGCTCAAAGAAAGAAGAGATGTTAGATCTAAATTTCAATTAACTCTAACACTGATTGCTATGTATCACTGCATTAGTCTCTGGTCCTTCTTAATGAGGATGTAATTAATGAAGTTTGCCCCAGGCAATGGACCAGAGCACAAATAATTACATTTTAGACAAATAATTTGGGCTTTGTTTTTCAGAGTATGGGGTGCTTATTAAAAATATCAATTCTCAGCTTCCAGCTCAGATCTTGAGTCAGGGAATTCCGGAAGTACGTGGACCTGGAATCTGCATTCCCAGGTGTGTTGTGTTCATAATGAAGTTTGAGATCCACTTATAAAAGAAAAAGAGAGTCCTTTATTGAATTTGTGTTGTATACAAGTAATAGATTGTTAATAGAACTTGCTCTATGGAAAAATGTGCCAATACTTGTGTTTGGAAACAATGTATTAAAAATACTTGATAAGCTTGGCTTAAGGTATAACTGGTTCTGTTTGATGTTAACGAGAAACATTCTCTACAAATACTTCAAAAGTTCAGTAGAAGTCTTTTTTATTTACATTATTTATAATTAGGCCGATCCTAGGAAAGATCTAAACAGAGTTATAAAAGGCAGAATGGACACGAAACATCATGAGCACATGTGCACTCCGTAAATATTTGCTGCATGAATGGTACACTTACATTTGCTTTATTTCCAAAATAAAAAGGCCAAGGAATGATTCTCCTAACCTCCCAGACTTTCCCCTTCTCAAATATCAGTTATATTCTGGCTGTTTGAATATGAGCAAATACAACATCTACAATTTCTCTGAAACATTAGATGTGTGTTCTTCCACTCAATAAATATGTATTGGTCATCTACTATGTGTCCAGGACCTGTGCTAAAATCCAGGGATACGGTGGTGACCAAAACAGACTTAGTCTCTACCCTGATGAAGTTTTCCGTTGTAGAGAGCTAGTAAGTTAGGAATTTGGAGGAGAAGGTTAATTATTTGAGAAACAAGCGAAATTTCAGAAAAAGTAGAGGGAACTTCAAGCCCAGGCACCAACTCGGCACATACCTCATTGTTTAGCTTTTCAGGAGGATGTATCTTGGGTTTCCAATGCTGTGGGTCAGAAAATACTTTCCATCCTCTCTAGTTATTTCATTTACTTCACTTAGAGCAGATCCTTAAATATTTGGAAGGGCAGACGAATTATGGTTTATCAGCAACATTTTAAAGCATAGTCAGTAGGATTCTGTACACATTGTCTTCAATTCTTCCTCACTGCAATCTTGTTTCCCTCCCACCCCATCCTCCTTCTCTGAAATTCTTCCACCAAGGTGACCTCTCTCCATCCAGTGAAGACTTTTCAGCCTTTCTCTCATCTGCCTTCTTATAGCCTTTGCTATTCCTGCTTTTCCTTGTCGTCTTTTGTAGATTTCTTTACTTCCTTGAAAAACTGGTATTCCGGCCAGGCACGGTGACTCATGCCTATAATCTCAGCATTTTGGGAGGCCGAGGCGGGCGTATCACTTGAGGTCAGGAATTTGAGACCAGCTTGGCCAACATGGTGAAACCCCGTCTCTATTAAGAATACAAAAATTAGCCGGGTATGGTGGCACACGCCTGTAATCCCAGCTACTCGGGAGGCTGAGGCAGGAGAATCGCTTGAACCCAGGAGGCAGAGGTTGCAGAGAGCCGAGATCGTGCCACTGCACTCCAGCCTGGGTGACAGAGCGAGAGAAAGGGAGAAAGAGAGAAAGGAGGGAGGGAGGGAGGAAGGAAGGAAGGAAGGAAGGAAGGGAGGAAGGGAGGGAGGGAGGCAGGGAGGGAGGCAGGCAGGGAGGCAGGGAGGAAGAAAGGCAGGCAGACAGGCAAGCTGGTGTTCCCCTGAGTTTCATGCTCAGCCCACTTTTCTTCTTACTCTACCACTCAGTAATCTTATTACCCACACGGAGCTGGGCATCGCTGCAGAGCAATTTTCTGAGGCCCATGTTCTACCAGACATCTTTCATTCCTTGTGCCATAGAAACTCCCTGTCCCGCCCCAAACCAGCTCTTCCTCTGATATTCTCTATCACGGTGAATACCAGCCCCCGCTCCAGCCCCATCATCCAGTTGACTGAAGCAGCTACCTAGATATCCCCCTTCTTCATTGTTGCGTCCACTCAATCCCTTCAACACACCAAAGCCCAAACATCTAAAATGTTTCCTTCACCCCTCACCCCATCACCACTTAGCTCAGGCTCATGTTGTCTTTCATGGCTTACTCAAACCGCCAATTCCCTGGCCTCCAATATCAGGTTTATTGTCCCTTTTCATTTCTTTGTCTTATTCCGGGGATGAAGTCAATGTCTTATTCCTCTTTGTATCTCAGACTTTACGAAGGTGCATGGAACGTGTAGAATGAATGAATAAATAAATTAACGCGCACAACTTTAACAAAAGTGCTGCCTAGCATAGGTTCCTACATGGAGAATGATTTTGGAATTGGTATTCATTTTTAATACGTTTTCAACACTTTTTTTTCCTTCACTTTTTCCGTAACTCCATATCCACTGGCATGTTTTAAGTCTCCTGGTTGTCTCTGATTATGTTTGTTTTTCTTGGTCGAGAGCCTTGAATTTGCACTCTAATTTGTCTGAATTCAGCATCAGTTGTCAATAAAGCTAACTTGAAAAAGGCAGGGTGCGTAAGACTTAACACCGACCAAACCAGACTTCTTGTTTCAATTAAATTACTTAATATGGGACTTTCCAGTCCTCTATGGACCCATTAGCTAATAGACTGTTTTGAAAAACTGTCAGGAAAGAGAGGCTGCAGAATTCAAGAGACGTGAATGAGTGACTAGGAGAGGAATGAAGCCTGAGGTCTTTCTTTATAAAAACATTTTCATGTGGACATAAAATTTTTATGTATCAAAGAGTTCAAGAATGACTTATTCTTCTTGCCCAGAATCATTAATGCAATTCTCATGCTTGCAAATAATAATAATATAATAATATACTTTAATATACTTCAGTGTACTGTTCTCCAAACATTTTTAGTTCTGAATCTATGACCTCTCACACACTTTTTAGTAGACATCTAAAATTTGCAGTGGATATTAAAGAGTATTGCAAACTGAATCTTTTAAAATAAAATGGTTAAACCACGTTTTAAAATGTCTCCAGAGGAATATAAATACCATTGCTATTTTATACCCATGATTATACATTTTTTTAAGAAAAATACACGTAGAAATACTCCTTTAAAGGAAATTTTACATTTTTCTCCTTAATTCATATTTTATTGTAGTTCTACCCATAGAACTATTTCATAACAGGTTTTATATCTAAAAGGCTTTTCACCATATCATTCTTTTCTTTTCTTTTTTTCCTATCATCCTTTTCTGTGATAAAAGGAATGCATGTAGATTTTGATTTTAATTCTGTGGTCAGATGTAAGTATTTAAATTTTGGGGATTAATTTTTTTAATTTGGGGATTTAATTTGGGGTTTAATTTTGGCTCTTTGGATTGATTACACATTAGAGTGAAGAGCAGTATTTGATTAAAAAGGCATAAATACACCCAGCAATGCTGAAAAAAAGAAGACAAAATGGCATAAATATTTTATAAATTTAGTAAATAATTATTAAATACAAAAAGGTAAATTTCAATGATTTTCGTCTCTTAAATAGATGCCCCATGAATGGAGTTTTTTAATTGTTGTTTTTGTGTTCATATATGAATACTACTTTTTCCTAGAAAGGAGACAGGGCTCAGCAGAAATTCCCTACTTTATGTGTGTATGTAGACATATATGATTATCTAGTATAATCATATATGCAATATATGCTGTATTAGTCGGCTATAAAGAAATATCTGAGAATGAGTAATGTATGAAGAAAAGAGACTTCATTGGCTCATAGTTCCGCAGGCTGCACAGGACACATGATGTTGGCATCTGCTCAGCTTCTGGGGAGGCCTCAGGAAACTTACAGTCATGGCAGAAGTTGAAGCGGGAGCCAGCACTTCTCACATGGCCGGAGCAGGAGGAAGAGAGAGATAGGGGAGGTGCCACACACTTTTAAACAACTAGATCTCGTGACATCTCTATCATGAGCACAGCACTAGGGGAATGGTACTAAACCATGAGAAACTGCCCCCATGATCCAATCACCTCCCACTAGGCCTCACCTCCACCACTGGGGATTACAATTTGACATAAGATTGGGGCGGGGGCATAGATCCAAACTATATCATCTATTATATATATAATATATACTAAGAAAATGTGTTCACATAAATAGAATATAATACAATGCATTTTCTTAATAGCAATGTCTTGATTTCTTAAAATCCTTCAAACTTAGATGTGAAAAAAATCTAACAGCAATCATTATCAAAAAATTATTTTTGGTGATATATTAGCTGTTAATGTAATTAGATTCTCCTTTAATTTTAGTTTAAAGAAAATTATGGGAAACAGCCTGACTTGCAAAAGGAATTGATTAGTCATTTACTTTTTAGTGAGGGTAACAATATTTAGAATTCTCCCTTTGCTTGGTGCCCTAGAGCGTTTGTTGTATGTTAGGCGATACACCACAATAAGAGTGGGTTGGATGGGAGCTATCACTTTCTTTTGTCAAGTGCAAGAAGCGAGGCAGGAAAGGATAATCTGTCCATTCCATTGTAGGCACTTCCTCAAGCAGATCTCGTGGAAGAAAAGAAACAAATGGAAGTTGAGGATTTGTATAGTGATTCCCCTAAAACTACCTTTGTACACATACTTCTTGGAAAGCCTACGTGTAGCCCCTGAGGATTAGACATATGCTGATTTGAAGACCAATTACCCAGAATTGTTGTAGTAGTTAAGATGAGAAATAATAAAGAATATTAGATCAGTGATTGAAGGAGCAAAGAGGAGTGGAAAACACTTTGAAATAAAAGGAAGATAAGGACCTGCAAAAATTAATAGTACTAAATAGTTTTTTTTCTATTTTTTTCAAATATTCCATTTGTAATAATTATGTTCACTTCTGATTTTGATACCTAGATATGCATTAAATTATTGTGATTAAATGCTTATGCAGAAAGTATCACTCCTATTGAGAATTAAGCCAGTTTCAAGCTCTTCTTTATAGTTTTGAAAAATAGTAAAAACATCACATCTTTACTAGTGTAGGTAAAACTTACCCAATCATCCAGTCCTTCATTCATTCATAAATTAATAAACATTTAAAACTATGCTCTAGACCCACTGTGAGTGACTGTGGAAACAAAAATTAAATACCCCTCTCTTCCAATTACTTAGACTCCAGTGGGGGAGAAAACATGCAGACAATAGCTACACCCTGTCTATTGGCTATATGAAGGCAGTCTGTCATGACAATGGCAAAAATACAGAGCACAGGAAACATGCATGGTTTCACAAAGCACATAGTATTTTAATGAAACCTAAGTGACTAACAGTGGCCAGAGAAATAATATTTCAGGCTAAAGCAATAGCTATTTGGGAGTGGAAAGCAGCCTTGCATGTGGTAGATAGAACACATAGTTTTGTGCGTTTCAAGCATAAAGTGTAAGGTAAAGGGATACTATCTGATGAGACAGGAAGAAGACAAAGATTGCAGAAGGCCTATGCATTGTGCCAAAGATTTTGAACTTGTTTGTAAGTGATGGGAAATCTTTAAAGGGTTTAATATGAAGGAATAACACAGACAGATTTGCATGTTAAAATGTCCACTCCGATAGGAGTTGAGAAGATGGATCTGAGAATGAGAGTCGGAAGGGAGAAGGCAGGCCAGTGAAGAGACTATCACCATGTTCGGATGATGAGGATCTAAACCTAAGTGGTAACAGTGGGATTAAGAAGTGAGGCATGAAAGAAAATGAGGTCTTGTTGATGGATTTAATATATGGGAAGATAAACTGGGATACTCTCCAGTAGCTATACAAAAGTGATTTAAATACTAAAGAATGAAACTCACGAACACGAAGTCCAGAGGTAAGCAGTTCCAGGGCTGCTGAGTACAGTGGCTTAATAACATGATCAAGAATCCAGTTGCTTTCCATTTTGTGCTCTATACTGCAAAGATGTGACTTGCGTCCCATGCTTGCTTCCTCATGGAAGCTGCTATAGCCTCAGTCATCACATCCTTGCCTAACCACAATAAAGACCTGAACAGCAGTTTCTCCTGGCATGTCTCTTTTTATTAGGGAATAAAAATCTTTCCAAGGAGGCTGCACCCTGCCTCACAGTTACCTTTTTGTCCATGCCTAAATCAGTCGCTTGCAAGGAGAGTGGAATAACCAGTTGGCTTGGACTAACCAACTTTCAACTCCATGGTGCATAGAAAGGTCTATGAAGAACTCCAAATCCAATACCTGAACAAATTGTGGTTCTGTTAGTAAGGAAGAATGGAGATCTCGACTCTCAGGAAGTAAGTGAACAGAATCTGTTCAAATTCAACTTTCTGGTTGAGGTGAAAGGATCAATGCTGTTCTGTTCATTGGGATAGCATCTATCAGAGGAGGAGCAGATGAGTGGGAAGATATGATGAGATTTGGAACATATGGAATTTGAGGTGCCTACAGGACATTTGGGGAATGTTTGGTAGGCAGCTGAGTAGAGGGTCTATGAGTCATGAGCAGAGAGCTAGTTGAAGTCGTAGGCATGAATGAAATTCTTAGTGGAAGTGTGAGGAATGAGAAGACAGGGTTATGGAAAAATTCTTGGGGAACACCAGCTTTTAAGAGGAGAGCACAGAAAGAAAAATCATGAAAAGATATTGGAAGAGTAAAGCAAAATAATTAAAAATATTTTCTCAAGAGTTCCAGAGGAAAAAGGGGTTACAGTGACAGTTTCATCAGGCTTTGCTATGTGCTCTGTCACCATTCCTCCAAACTATCATACAGCAAGTATAATGAAGTAGCTTGAAGTAAGAGTGAACAGGAAGAATTGGTGGGTTGCATGGACAGGATTTTTTTTTTTTTTTTTTTTTTGAGACAGAGTCTCGCACTTTTGCCTAGGCTGGAGTGCAGTGGCGCGATCTCGGCTCACTGCAAGTTCCTCCTGCAAGCTCCTCCTCCGGGGTTCAAGCAATTCTCCTGTCTCAGCCTCCCAAATAGGTGGGACTACAGGCATCTGCCACCACGCCCAGCTAATTTTCTGTACTTTTAGTAGGGACAGGGTTTCGCCATGTTAGCCAGGATGGTCTCGATCCCCTGACCTCGTGATCCACCCTCCTCGGCCTCCCAAAGTGCTGGGATTACCGTAAGCCACTGCGCCCGGCCTGGACAGGATGTTTTTGATTTTGTTTAAAGCATTTTAGACAGGCCTCTCGAATTTTTATGTATACAGAGACAGAAAATCTATACTCTGCTCCCAGGGCAGTGGACATCTGCTATTTTAGCTCTCACTGGACACAGAATGCTGTCCGAGGGAGGTCGAAGAAGGGGTCTTTGGGGTGTGGAATCACGATAGCATGATTGGTGTTTCGGGCAGCAGCCTAAAATCTTTATCTGAAAAAAATAGATATATTGAGGTACTGCCTAATGGCTGCAGAGCACAATGTCACTGGCTGTAAAATTCTAATGGATGGCTTCTGATTTCTTCCCTCCTTTCAAATAAAACTCATGGTCCTTTTTGCTCAGAGGGTTCTTGGGTTTTGATGTGATTTCAGTGCCACGTTCCTCCTGACAGCAACAGGGTCCAGAGGGTGACAAGTGCCATTAACACCATTTTACAGGGGACAACCTGGAGAGGCCTGGGAGTGAGTCACATAGGGTCACAACACGGGCAGCTCAGGGCCCAGAGACCACATTCTCCCACCCATCCCCACGTGGATGTGACCTAGAGAGAAGCAGCCCATGTGTGTAGAAACACACAGCTTTCCAAGAGCTTCCTCATTCATCTCCTTATTTCATTTAATGCTTTGCTGCCATCTTGCTTTAGCATTCCATTTCCTATCCTGAATTTATCCCAACAATTTCTTCAAAGATTTAGAACGTTGATTACAAATATCCTAATGATGCATTTGCTGTCCAGAAGTCAAAGTAAGTAATGATAGTATCATTTCTTCTCTGTTGAAAACCTTTTTAAGAAAACATAATATAATTTTTCCAGATGAAATTAAAGTTCTCCTGGAACAAAATGATAGTCAATGTTCCACTCAGGCAATGTCACTTGGAAAAGTAAATGAATCCATTTGGATTTCAAACTTCTGAGTCATGTGGGATGCCCTGATCTTTCTGCTTTGAAGTCTCAAGTCACTTCCTATTATTTCCATGACAGTTCAGAAGATTTATAGTTAGAACTTCTTAGTTTTCCTTTCCTCATATTTTAATTTCTCTCACTTCAGGTAAGTTGTAATCATTTATTTTCAGTCACACAGCCACGGCATTTAAGCTTGATGTACAATCAGAGAGATGCAAATTAAAATCATCATAAGACACCATCTCAAATGTTTCAGATAGGCAAAAGGTGATGAATCTGGTAACATCAAGAATTAGCAAGTACGTGCACCAGCAGGGACTCACACATTACCCAGGGGAAAGGATGCTGGTACCAGCACTTGGAAAGCAACTTGGCACAACTTAGTCAAGCTCAAGTTGTACATATCCTATGACCCAGCATTTCCACTGCCCGGTGTCTCCTCTAGAAAAACTCTAACAGATGGGCATAAATAAACACATGCAAAAATGTTCAGTGCAGCACTATTGGCAATAGTGAAAAACTAGAAGGAAAATAACTCTTCCTCCATAAGCTGAATGAATAAACTGTGCTTTAATATTCAGTGGTGGGGATAAACAGGCTCCTTCTACAAATATCCATGTGCATAAAATCCCAAACACATATTTTTTGGGGAAAAAGTTGCAATAGAAGAGTGTGATATAATTTATGTAAAGATTATTGGCCAGGCACTGTAGCTCACGCTTGTAATCCCAGCACCTTGGGAGGTCAAGGCAAACGGATCACTTGAGGCCAGGACTTCGAGACCAGCCTGGACAACATGGTAAAACCTTGTCTCTACTGAAAATACAAAAAAAATAGCCAGTCATGGTGGCGGGGGCCTATAATCCCAGTTACTCGGGGGGCTGAGGCAGGAGAATCACTTGAACCCGAGAGGCGGAAGTTGCATTGAGCTGAGATTACGCCATTGCACTCCAGTTTAGGCAACAAGAGCAAAACTGCGACTCAAAAAAATAAATAAATAAAAAGATTGTCCACACACACAAACATACTCTGATACACAGAACATAAGCAGCAAAAGCATCAACAGGAACAATGAATACCAACTTCAGGATGCTGGTCATCTCCGTGAGGGATGAGAGGAGATAGAGCATTTTAGCTTTACTTATATTACGTTTTCAAAACTGAAAGAGAGATTGCAAAATAAAAATGGGAAATGTCAGTATTGTTTTCATCTTTCTGGTGAGTACTTATATTTTCTGTTTTGCTCTCTGTTTGAAATGTTTCATAGTTAGACATTTTAAAATTGAAAGCTACCTTTTTGGCAAAAGAGTTCAACGCTAAAGGGAAAGCAAAGATTGAATTGGACAGAAAATGTTTGGAGCAGGACTTAGCAAAGTATTTCTGTAAAAGGCCAGAAAGTAAATATTTTACACTATGGGCATTATATTATCATGTCTCCACCACTCACTCTGCCCTTATAGCACCAAAGCAGCCATAGACTAAACGAGTGGCTGTGGCTGTGTTCCGATACAACTTTATTTACAAAACAGATCTCAGGTTAGGTTTGGCCTGTGGGCCATAGTTTGCCTTCGTTTATAGAAGCTGGAGGTCAGTGGTTACAGCAACCAAGCAATCTTTGGCTGCGGGGATGATCCTGGGGCCAAGAAACATCGACCTCTGTCTCTAAAGGTTTAAAATTGAAGAGCCAGACCACCACCCTCCCAGCCTAAGAATTCAAGTCATCGATGAAGTGCCTTTAGTAGTTGAGGCTGTGGCAGTACTGAGCCTCATAAAAATGACCTCTGAAGTGTAATCTTGTTGGGAGTTTTGTTAGGGAGATTTTTGTTAGGTTCTGCGATGGTTTTCACTTGGCTCATGGAAACAAGTTTATCCCAGATGTGTCTATCAGCATTCAGCTCTTCAGTCCTGGGGACTTCCCTTCAACTTTCCAAGAATGCCATAAAATTCTCAGGTTGCAGAAAAAGTTTCAGCCCCACCCCATTCACCATTCCTGCACAGCCCAGGGCTACCTTGATTTGACTTCTAAATCTCAAGAAGGCCACTCTGGGAGTGAGTCCATCAGCTTCGCTGTACCCTTAGCCATTGGTCACTTGCATTTGCCTGTCAGGAAGGATGACTCAGCACTACTGTATTCTTTCCTAGAAATCAGGAAGCTTTATTGGTCAAGCTCCTATTGTAGAATCCCTCTTCAGGTCTTGCCACTTTTAGGAATGGCTGATAGAAGGGGCCTGTGATTGATTCTTTAGCTGCCTAAATACTAGCTTGCTTTGGCCTGTGCAGTCCTTATTCTGGTATCTACAGAGGCCAGGCCCGAGGGCGTTCACTTAAGAGGAAAGCACTTCCACTCTTTGCACAACCAACTTTGACCAACCCAGTCTGCTTAGACCATCAGCATTTATAGTCCTGGCACCCCTTGCAAATTGAGAACATCGTCAGGCCAGAAAGATGGTTAATAAAACCAACAGGATTTATTTATGAGTTTCTTCTGATACAAGCCAAATACAAGATGTGAGAATAAAATGAAGTATCCTCGTGCTGTCGTTACTGGCAAGGGTGGCAGCATTCCTGAGAGGTTAATTGTGTGCCAACCATTTTTTTGAGTAGCAAAGTGGTTCAGGACAGAGCAGGACTTTCTATAAAGTGCTAAATTCAGGTCCTGGCGAGGCCACTGACATGCTTGCACAGGGATGGTTAGCGAACTGACAGAGGCGAGCACGTTCTCTCCCCTGGTGAACCCTGCACAGCCAAGGGCCAGCAGTGTAGGTGCTGTTAGCAGTTGCTGGCTCAACTGCCTTAATGCTCTGAAGTAGGAGGATACAGCCTCACAATCGCTGTGGGTCACCATGGCCAAACACCTCTTGCCTACTCACCTGTCTGACAGTGAGATGCCAGATCCTTGGCCATCTTACCATTGCTATGTGTGAAGGAGAAAAGAAACGAGATGTAGGAAAGGAAAGAGAGAAGAGACTGACTTGGCCCAGTCATCGAGATTTCCTCAACCTCTTTTCCTCCTTCCTGAAAATCGAAGGTTTGCATTTTTGCTTAGCTTCCCATGAGACACGACTTCCAAGGAGGATGGCCAGATGTTTTGAAAACATGTTAATGAGTTCAAAGAATGCCCATCACCACATCTAATACTATTGGCTCTAACCGTTTTTGCCTCAAATTGATCTGATTTAGCTCCGTTAGCTCTGTCTTAGCTCTGTTCTCTCTGATAAGATCTAGGATCTGTTGAAGGAAAGCGTGCATTTTTGAGCCTATCAACCATACATGTGAAGCTGTTACTGGAACTAGGAATTGAGGACCAGACTGACTCTGTCACTCTTTCCTGGCTGGGACTTGCAAATTCTTGGTTATGTTTACTCAGAATGTTAATAATTTCGGAAATTATTAAAATGGAACCAAAATACTTTCTTTTTAAGAGGCTATTGAGATCACAAATCATTCCACAAATATAATAAGCTATGTAAGCTGAGCAAGTCCAACACTCGACACTTGGCCTGAGCCAGCTGGAAGCGTGGCCGCTTTCATATGACATTTCATGTGTGGAACTAAGGAGGCATGAGAAAAACCCTTTAAAAATGAGGCACTAAAATTTTAATAATTGTGCTGGACAAAATGTTTTCGGAAAAAAAAAATTCCTTTTTTTCTAGTGTAAATCTATTAAAGGTCCCCATAAGTCTGGTTAAAAAAAAAAAACCTTTTTTTTTTTTTTTTTTTTGAGACAGAGTCTCACTCTGTTGCCCAGGCTGGAGTGCAGTGGCACAATCTCGGCTCACCGCAACCTCTGCCTCCTGGGTTCAAGTGATTCTCCTGCCTCAGCCTCCTGAGTAGCTGGGACTACAGGTGTGTGCCACCACGCCCAGCTAATTTTTTGTATTTTTAGTAGAGATGAGGTTTCACCATTTTGGCCAGGCTGGTCTCAAATCCTGACTTCACTGGATCCACCCACCTTGGCCTCCCAAAGTGCTGGAATTACAGGCATGAGCCACCGCGCCTGGCCTTAACACATTTATTGAGTGCCTAGTGTATACCAGGCACTGTTTTGAGAGCAGGAGACATGGCAATGAACAAAACAGGCAGAACTTCTCTCTTGGACCTTACATTCCCAGGAGAAAAGTCAGACAATAAAAACAAGTGAGATTATGAAATACTTTCTCTCCTTCCCTGGAGGAAGATAAAGCAGGGAAGGAGGAGATGGTGAAGTCCAGGATGGTGGTGAAGGTAACACTAAGCCTTTGCTACACAGGTGGTAACTGAGCAAAGAGTTGAAGACTGTGAGGAAGAAGGCCAAGCAGACATTTGGGAGAAAGACAAGGTAAGGCTCTAGAGCACAAGAATGCCAAGCTCATTCTAGAAACAGATAGGCTGTTTCCAGTATGGCTGGAGCAGAGTGAGCAAGTGGGAGAGAGGATGGAGGAGGCTGGTGAGATGCGGGGGAAAGGGGAGATCTTGTAAAGGCTCGTCCGACCCTGTGAGAACTTTGCCCTAGCCTGGCGCAGTGGCCTGTAATCGCAGCACTTTGGGAGGCTGAGGCGGGCAGATCACTGGAGGTCAGGAGTTCGAGATCAGCCTGGCCAACATAGCGAAATGCTGTCTCTACTAAAAATACAAAAATTAGCCGGGTCTGGTGGCACGCACCTGTAATCCCATCTACTTGGGAGGCTGAGGCAGGAGAATTGCTTGAACTCGGGAGGCAGAGGTTGCAGTGAGCCTATCACAGTGCTTCCTCCAGAATAAATGCTCCATGAATACTTGATGAATAAAGGAATCATCTCCGAGGTAGCATGCAAAGGCGTCTTGTGGTTTAGACAGACTAAGACTCAGAGAAATAATTTTAGCATACATATTTTAACGTGAATATTTTTAACAAAGAGGCAGCTATATTCACCCAGAGCTCAGATTCTGGAGCCGGGATGCCTGGATTCAAACATTTCACATACTGGCTGTAGAATCTTGGCAGCCTGTCAATGCCTTAGTGTCCTCATCCATAAAATGCAGAAAATGATAGTACCTACTTCATAGAACTCTGATCATTAAATACGTTTATACATCAAAGGAAACTATGTTTGATGTGCTTTGAGAACCAATAAATATTCGCTATTACCATTAGCATGGATATATGTAAGACGTAAAATATTCAAACATTTAACATACTTAATATCCAATTTTAGTCATTTCTATATACTCATGATTGATAAAGATAACATTATAACTGATATATACTATATTACTGTATGATACATATGATATATGCATAAAATTGTTACATGTCCATTTTAGGGTATGCATGTTAAAAGAATGGGAATTCATGGAGTCCTAGAGATGGTAAAACAGAGGAAATGAGTAAACGTAAAGAGGATGATGATGTTGGTAACAGCTACATTGGTGGCTACAGCTGTAAAAAGAGATCGGAGTCCTCTATATTGCTGGGTATTAGTGCTCCTTGGGGCTACTAATAAAAATACAAAAATTTAAAATGTGAATTACACTTTGAAGTCTGTCTTTCACTTTAGTCAGACTTTGGCTTACCCCCTGCAAGCCACGTTTTAGATAGCGTAAGAATAATTTCTCTCCGATTCCCATTCCTATTGAATTTGTGTCATAGTCTCCTAATACAAACTTCGCATTGTCACCAGACAGTTTTAATACAACTAGGGAAATTTCTTAATTCACACCTGGGAATTGGTTTCTACTAGGAGACTCTAATTTATGACTCATTTGAATGATCTGAATATCTGTGTGCAGATCTTAAATGCTAATGTTATCATTCATATGTAATAATACAGATGCAACTAGTAATTTTCCTAGCCGTTGTCCAGTTCTATCTTTAATATTCATTTTTAAAGAAACTTGTGAATGACACCCATCTTCTCTCTGTTTTGTACTTGCTGATTTTTGTAATCATATCCATGTCTGCTGGTTAACTCTGATGGCTCTGGAGGTAGATGCCTGGCTGGCTTCAAATCCTGGGTATTGTTGAGTGGTTGTGTGACCCCAGGTAAATGACTCAACTTCTGCGGGCCCGGCCCCAGCCTCAGTTTCCTTCACTGTGAAGTAGGGGTCATAACACCACCTCCAACTGAAGGCTATTTTTAAGATGAATGAGAGATACATGTAAATGAGATGTACACTTAGGCCAGCACTTGGCACATGGTGAAACACAGTAAATGTTGAATATTAACTATTATTGGTACTTCTGCAAACTGGCTTGAGTTCTCTCTTCCCAGCATTTGCTTTGTAATTCTGTAACTGTTCAGCATGTGTATGTCTCCCAACTGCATTTACTGCATAAGTTACTGGCCATTTTGTCTGCCTCCTTGCCTTCCAGGCATTATTTGGGGTGGAGTCCTAACTGTCTACACTTGTACCATTGAATCCCTTTTCACCTCCAGCTGCCCCTGGGCAGCCATCAGTCAGCTACGCCCCACCTGACTGACACTGCTAGTAAAACCATACAGCATTAAAAAGCCGTGGTGGCTCAGGCCTACAATCCCTGGGCTTTGGGAGACCGAGGCAGAGGAGCACTTGAGGCCAGGAGTTCCAGACCAGCCTGAGCAACATGGTGAGATCCCATCTCTACAAAAGAAATAAAAAGAAATTAGATGGGCGTGGTGGTGCAAGCCTGTAGTTCTAGCCACACAGGAGGCTGAGGCAGGAGGATCCCAGAGTTTGAGGCTGCAGCAAGCTACGTGTCACTGCACTCCAGCCTGGGCAACAGAGCTAGACCATGTCTAAAATTAAAAAAAAAAAAAAAAAGATCGAGCCCGTACTCTACGACCTTCACAGCCAGCCCCTCTCTTTTCTCGTTGCAGGATGTTCTGGAAGCTTTCCCTGTCCTTGTTCCTGGTGGCCGTGCTGGTGAAGGTGGCGGAAGCCCGGAAGAACCGGCCGGCGGGCGCCATCCCCTCGCCTTACAAGGACGGCAGCAGCAACAACTCGGAGAGATGGCAGCACCAGATCAAGGAGGTGCTGGCCTCCAGCCAGGAGGCCCTGGTGGTCACCGAGCGCAAGTACCTCAAGAGTGACTGGTGCAAGACGCAGCCGCTGCGGCAGACGGTGAGCGAGGAGGGCTGCCGGAGCCGCACCATCCTCAACCGCTTCTGCTACGGCCAGTGCAACTCCTTCTACATCCCGCGGCACGTGAAGAAGGAGGAGGAGTCTTTCCAGTCCTGCGCCTTCTGCAAGCCCCAGCGCGTCACCTCCGTCCTCGTGGAGCTCGAGTGCCCCGGCCTGGACCCACCCTTCCGACTCAAGAAAATCCAGAAGGTGAAGCAGTGCCGCTGCATGTCCGTGAACCTGAGCGACTCGGACAAGCAGTGAGCGCCGGGCCGGACGCAGCTCAGCCCCGCGCGCGCCCGGCCGCTGGGTGGCGCCGCCGCCACCTCTGTCCCTGCCCTCCGAGCCCACTCTCACGCTGCCTGGTGTCCCCCCTCAGCAGCAAGCACGTCTCTTAGGGCTGACGGTGTCCTTGTCACAAAGGTGGATCGCAAGTGGAGCTTTTGCTGATGTGTTCCTGACCGACCCCGGGCCCCACCTGTGCCCCCCGAAACCAGGTGGTGGATCAGGCCCGAAGGAAAATGCTGGAAAACCACCACCCACCACCCAGCAGTCACAGAGGACCTTTCAAGGTGATGCACTGTAAATCCGACATTGATGTTTCCACCATGTGGAAAAGCAAGGATTTCTCTGCCCCGCCCCCGCCCCCTGCACTCCAGCTCGCCCCCTTCCCGCGCGAAGTGAAGGATGCGTCACTTTTCTGAGCTGCCCCTTAGACCTCTCCTGCTGGTCCCTGGACCTCTGGCTGGAAGCGCTCATTCTTGTGACTGGCAGGCTGCCCTCGGCTGCTGCTGTGATGGGAATATGTACAACCTCCATAAATATGTCAGTGCACAGGGGCGTCTCCTAATAAACCTGATACCAAGAAGACGACTTGAGCCACTTGGATCCCGAAGTGGGCTTCCCGGGAAACCTTGAGCACAGCAGGCTGCACAATACCCCACCCTCAGTCACCACCGCCTCTTCTTCCTCACTGTCCCCACCCCCTATTTGTGGACTAAAGATGAACTCTGGTGTGCATGCTATTATTGCTGCAATTAGAATATTATCACACACAAAGGTCTCTATATTAACGCTGGTTTTATAAGTGACCGTATATTGTAAAGAGCTGTTAAAAAGTATTATAGACCTGTTCATGTATTATTTCACATGTTTTGACTCTGGCTTGCAGCACCATTCTGAGTAAGGATGAGAGCAGGCGATGATCTGCCCAGAAGGTGTTTTACTCAGAAAAAAAAAATGCCTGGTCAGCAATTCACTGTCATGCACCTATTTTAGATTGGGCAGGGAGATGGGAGGAGTCGTGATTTTTACTTTGAATATTATTTCACTGAAGTTACTAAAACATTGCAGCACAATGTAGAAACTGGCTTGGGATGGATAGGTATAGGGAGGGGCATTCGTCGGGAAATTGATGACCGGAAACTCGAAAGCCCCTGTAATGTGAAATATGCATATGTGGGGTGAAGTGGTATACTATTTTCACTGCCGTGACACTAAGCAAAAACTATTTCCTGTTAAAAGAAAGATAAAAAGAAAGGGATATTTAAACATATAAGGAGTTGAGTCGCTTTGTGGTATAGAAGGGAATAAGGAATAAAATATATGGAATAGTAATCTAGTTGAACTGTTCTGCACAAAACTTGCTTCCTTTTCAAAGAATAGACTTCAAAAGGGACGAACAAACATCAGGTCACCTTTTGTTTTTATAATGAATTATTGAAGTTTCCATGTTGTGGTCTCTTGATATAAGGAAGTAGACATAACTTATTTTCCAGCAAAATTATACTTCCTCTAGATCCCTTTGCTCAGTTGCCCCAGGAAGGCTTCCCTGTGAGTAATGCTTATGGAATCTGACAAATGTGAATGAGGCTGCCATTGGTGGGAATCAGTAAACTTTGCAAACCTTTCACTGATGATTCCCCAGCAAGTGCTCCTGTGAGGGGCCACTTCCCTAGTATGTGAGAGGGACCTTCTGCAAGCTGCTGTGGGGACTTGGCTTCCTGATACTAGGTAGTGATGGTGGATCTAGAGACATTCACTTGAAGAGCAAGGATTGGGGTGGGGTGGGTTAGTGAATCTATCTCAGGCCACTGCACTGCAAGGTCCATTTCTGTCACTTCTGCAACACCATGAGACCTGAGCAAGAATGTGTTGTTGCAGAGGGCCTCTTGGTTTCATAAATGGGTGTATACAGCCTGAACTCAGGAGGCAGAAATCAAAAGAAATCCTTGAGGGCTGGAACCTGAGGATAGAGAGAAAATGGAGAGAAGGGTGTTCAAGGTCAGGATTGATTTTTGCATTTAGCGGAAAACCTCAAGTCTGACTCGGTGGCAGAACACGCAGCAGAAAAGCTGTGAAGGAAGGAAATTTGCGTGATTGTAATGGAGGCTGGGGGTGGAGTGGGAGGTGAGTGGAGGAGAGTCTCTGACCGGCTGCAGAGCCAACCCCTATCATTTGATTAACACGGAACCCACACAGATAGGGGAGGGATTAAGGTAAGAACTTACAGAAGGCAAACACGAGCACACTCTCTTCGAACCCAGTTGTGGGTGTAGCAATGAAAGCAATATGATATGCTGCAGTGTGAAGCTCCTTCTGGGGGTTATCGTATGTACAAAGTTTACCTTATAATGGCTCAAATTGTATTTAATTTTTTTGTTTTGTTTATAAATGAAGAAAAGCTATAAGTATAATGTAATTATTTTATAGGTATACTATTAAATTATAGAACAAATAAAGATAATCTAGGATTATATGTGATCCTGGTGTGATGTGCCGTAAAAGTGGAATTTTTAACTTGTTGCAGTGAGCCGTGAAACAGCACTGTGGATTCAGAGTGTTTTTGTTCAACCGCAGTGAGTTCAACCTCTGGCTTATGTCACATGATCTCCTTTGGAGTCTGGAATCTTCTAAGATAATTAGAATCAGGCATCCAAGGAGCAGAGGTGATGGAGGTGGCCCTCAGTCCTGGTCTTTGGGAGCTTCCAAGCCTCTTCCAGATCCCCCACCAGCTGAAGACAGAGTATTCTCACTGTGCTGGCTGAATGAGAAACACTAAACAAGGAAGCCTTGAGAAACTGCAGCAAACAGAAGCCCACCATTAGTCTCCCCGTTAGCACCAGGGACACACTTGTCCTGAGTTTTGTTCATTTTCACATTTACTTCTCATGAGTTCCAACATTTCTTCATATAAATATTTCTTAGTTTACAGCGCCTGCATTTTTCTATGAATTGACTTAATCTGCCATTCAAGAAAACTCAACTATCAACAAAAAAATAAAATCCAGGCCAGGCGTGGTGGCTCACTTTGGGAGGCTGAGGCAGGCAGGCGGATCACGAGGTCAGGAGATGGAGACCATCCTGGCTAACACGGTGAAACCCCGTGTCTACTAAAAATACAAAAAACAATTAGCCGGGCATGGTGAGGGGTGCCTGTAGTCCCAGCTACTGGGGAGACTGAGGCAGGAGAATGGCCTGAACCCAGGCGGCGGAGCTTGCAGTGAGCCAAGATCGCACCACTGCACTCCAGCCTGGGCAACAGAGTGAGACTCTGTCTCAAAAAATAAATGAATAAATAAATAAATAAAAAAAAAAAAAAAAAAAAAAATTCAGAATCAAATTGCACATGGTTGATCCACTGTGTAGACTTCAAAGGAATTAAACTCAACTTCCTAGTAAATAGTTCATCTTTGTTTATTAAACGGGACAGAATATTTCACTGTGTGCTAACATATTTCAACTCACTTGTTTTTGAAGTTGGTCAACTGATTTTTAAGTTACAAAGTCAATGAAAATGACTTTTGCTATTATGTAAACAACTTAGAATGTATATATTCCCAGAAAGCTTATTTAATGAATGACCTGTCACCACTGATTATTAATGTCTGCATGAGTGATAGCAATAAGACCAAGTCATAAATAATGCAATGAAAACTTTTTAAGTGAAAGTAAGTTTATTAAGAAAGTAAAGGAATAAAGAATTCCTACTGCATAGGCAGAGCAGCCTAACATGTCTTATTCATCATGTTATCTTCTGAATTCTCCTTAATCCCCAACCTTGTCACCCCTTCACCCTGCTTCCCACACAGAGCAGATGCCCATTCAACTTATCAAAAACAAAATATGGCAAACCATGCTTATTTTTGTTGTTGTTTTTTGAATCCATTGATGTTACTGACTTCATTAGTATTTAGTCTAGAATAGAAGGCAAAACAAACAAAACCAGTGAAATCACTGCCATACCACTCCTTGAATCCTGAGTTTTCTACCTTGTCTGCCTTCTTTTCTCCACCTTCTACAGCCTCATATGTTTGTTATATGTGTGTGTGCATGTGTATATACACAATATATATATAGCGTATAGTGTATATATTGTGTGAGAAACAGTAGAGAATGGTGTCTATAAAGGGTATAGTGTATATAGTGTATACACTTACACACACACATAACATCTGCAGATTTTAGTGGAGGGAATAGGAAAAAAATATGTCTAATGGATCTTACCCAGAATCAGAAGTTTCCTGGATTTTGAAAAGGTTTATTGCCCACTTTCTAAGATGTATGGAGTGTGCGCTTACCAAGTCCTCTAGCATGACTTGCCCCATACTTCTCATCTGGTCCTATTACATGATGCCAATCACATGATGGATCTGTGTAGTGATTTACAGAATGTCCCTTCAGTTTACATTTTGACCAAGAGCGTAATAACTTACATAGTCCGGGGACAAGGTCATAAACATAAACTGTTCAGCCCATTGGAACGCAGACTACCTCTGGTCCTCCCACCTATTGGGATGACAGAAAACACGCTTGCCAGGTAAAGTTCTGGAAGTTGTTTTAATCTGCTTTAGCAAAGAGATCACACTGAGTGCAGTAGGAGTAACTGGGGCTACTGCTGGGACATCCTGCCATGTTCCATTTGGTTTTCGTAGGAGCCAGCATGGTGAAGTAAATGGAAATATAGCCAGGGCTACTACAGTACTAAAGTCTTTGACGGGTTCATAATTTCCCTGATTCCTTCTGGAATTAGCATCATTTTTTATTTACTCTTTTTTTCTAGGCTGGGGAGCAGCTTCAGGGGCTTCCATTAGTCTTTCTCCACTACAGTAGCTCTTACCTAAGAACTCAAGAATCAATGTGAGGGTTCTTCAAACTACCAAGAGTGTCCCTTCTAATTACGTATTTGGAAATGAGGGAAAGGATCACTAGGTTAGTCTGTGGACCCGTGGGCCCACTGAGAGCCAGAGCTTGGAGGACTCTAGTAGACCCTACATGACTCTACAGTAGTAGGGAGCCATGGTGGTTCACTGGGCCTCCAGGTATTGGCGTCAGTTCAGACGCAGTATTCAATAATTCTCAAAAGCGCTGAGCGTTCTTCTCTCCCAAACCACATTTACCTGAATAAAGTCATTCTGAGAGCTCCCTGGTTAAGAAGTAGGGAAATGACAAATGAATAGATTTGCCCTGGTATTGCCGGGTCATAAGGAATCAGCCACTTCTTCAGCCAATGGGTTTCAGGTCTGATCTGGAAACCAAACAAGGGATTGTGATTTTCATTGAGATTCTGCCCTCTGCCTCTGATTTTCCTTTACTGATTTATTTTGACTGTGTAAATTAAGCAATACTTCTTGTTGCCCTCCCCCTACAACCCCCCATCCATCTTGCCTTCAGAAACATCATGTTCTAGTAACCATTTTCAAATTGGGAGTCCACGGGTGCCACTACAGTCCTACCCCTCTTTGCAATGACTGTGCCCATTTCTGAAAGGTAAACATTACAACCTGGCTCATTTTATGTTGAGATCTTGGTATTCTCGCGTCCCTCAGGGAACCTAGTTTTATAGCAGCATCTCTTCCCACAGTTATCCCTGGCCTACAGATGATGGCACTGCTGAGCACTAGAGCTGCTACCCCTCTCATGAACACAAGCATCATAGCTTTGGTAACTAGAGACCTTCCTGGGAACACAGTTGGTGAGTGGTTTAGTTTTCATAGCTTTACAGAACAAACCCACTTTAGCACGCCCACTTCTCTGAGCCTTAGGGTGGTTTTATCCATCACGCACCATGGAAGTTCTTACATTTCTATTTCATGGAGTGTGAATCAAAGCATTTGAGACACTCCAAAAATCATCCTAGTAGCTTATTATCACCATTCCTGGGGGATTTTTCCACAGGTTCAAATCCTGAATCACAGGAGACTGCTCCCATGGTGATAAGCATTATCCAGTGTAATGTCCTGCTCTTCTTCCTTGATACAGCAGCCTTGGGACACATTCCCATCCTTCTCCCAGCTCCTGCTGCGATTTCACCATATGCTCTGTTTCCCCCCTTGGCCAATCCAGCAGATCCCCAGCAGAAATGAGAGAATAACAACAGACCTAGCAGGCTCAGAGGACTTTGAGAGTTCCAACTGCATCTACCCAAGTACTCCTCTCCCAATTTTAGGGGTTCTACTTCCCTATTAGGGTTCTAATCTTGGGACAAGAGACTTGCTGAAGCTGAGAATACACAATTCTCTGAAACAGAGCTCCTTTTTACAATTGAGTCTTCTTCTGACTGCGGGAGACTGGGGCTTAACTGAATGCTAGCTAGAAGACCCTATCTAGGGCTTTTACATTCTGTCTGAATTGGTGATTAATCACTTTGAGTCTTTTATTATCTCTTCAACAAGTCCATGCCACTTGTAAGCAGGTACCCAATCCCAAAGCCCTTATAATCACTCTGCCCCTCACAACTTTTAAGCACCAAATATATCGAAGCAGCATCATTCCTCTGGGTCACACCTGAGGTTCATTGACTCATGCCAAAGAAATCAAGGATGTAGGCACACAGGAGTGAGTTTAGGAGCGGCAGTTTAATAGGCAAAAGAGAAAAGCTCCCTCGTGCAGAGGAAGAGGGTTCCAAGTGGATCTCCCCATTCGTGGGGAGATGCAGTTGGTTTTATAGATGAGTTTGAGGAGGCAGTGTCTGATTTACATAGGGTGCAACGGATTGGTTGGATTAGGTGTGTCATTTACATAGTGAAGCTGGCCGCCCCACCCTCATCTTTTATTATGCAGATGAGTTATCTCCCTGCCTGTTCCCTGATTGCACACAAGTGACAAAGAAAAGGGAAGATCGAGCCTCCCTGTCGAAGATCGAGCCTCCCTGTCGAAGATCGAGCCTCCCTGTAGAACATGCTTGGTCCCCAGGTGCCTTTTCCTATGGGCACAGCTGCCGGCATTCTCCTGTGCAAGCTTCTGGCTGCTTTTCTATATCTGCAGCTTGATATTTCAGGCTGCTCTTTGTTATAAAAAAAAAAAAAGATTTTGGGGCTGCTTTTTATGAAAACGGAAACTTTATTGAGGACTCTCTTACCCTCATTATCTCTCTAAATAATTTCATTTGAGTTCTGGTGTCAATACTGCACCAGCCCGTGAGTTCCCCAACCAGCATCCCATCCTGATTTACCTCTGCCTATGTCAATACTGCACCAGCCGCGAGTTCCCCAACCAGCATCCCATCCTGATTTACCTCTGCCTGTGTCAATACTGCACCAGCCACGAGTTCCCCAACCAGCATCCCATCCTGACTTACCTCTGGGAAGAGTTTTAACAATGCACGGCCACAGCACGCCAGGACCCATACTCAGCAGCTACCCAGCGACTGAGCTTTCTCCAAATCCTGGGTTCGAGTTTCCTTCTTTGGGAACTGGAATTGTCTATCTTAGATTGGTTTTCCAAACTCTGAGCCAGAGTTGTGAGCAGAAGGTTTATTGGGGGAACACCTGCAGAACAGACGCCTCTAAGCACATGAGGACTGTGCGGTGGGAAAAGCCATCAGGTCACAACTGAGGACTTGTCTGATCCTATGGGGAGCTCTGGAGCTGGGGGGCGCATTTTAGAGTGGTGCCAAATTGAAGAAAGAGAGACAGGTTTTTGTAGCCCACATCCCTCAGTCACTGCGCACAAGCCATCCCTAGGATGGGGCATGTATTGCCTCTAAGGGCAAATCTCAGTGAGGATCCCACTGTTAGTTTCAGCGAGGGTCAGCAGCCAGGTGAGACGGTGAGATGGGATGGGTGCATCAGCCCTGAAGTGGGTATCTGCAGGGAGCACCATAATAATCTCCTTTCCCCGTGTGTTAGGGGTAGGCGTGGGGGCTGCAGCATGGGGGGAAGGAGGAGACAGAGAAGAAAGAATATGGAGGGCCTTGAAAAAGAGGCAGAGCAAGTTCCACCTGACATCGTAGGAAATAGAAAATCGCTGATAGATTGAATCAAGGGTTATTCCAGTCATGACATGCTAGGTGACTGGGGGGAACAGAATCTGAGTCCAGATAGGCCAGCTCAGGGGCTCTTGCGACAACATAAACTGAAGGTTAGGGCCAGACCAGGTCATAGAATTGGGTCTGAAAGAAGAGACAAATGTGTGAAGTAGTCACAGAATGCGGTGATGAAAGAGGGATGTTAGTGCAGCAGATGGGGAGCCCAGTGTAAATGAGGATCTGGTCATAGAAAATACTGAGGCAGGTTTTCATAGATGCTGAGTCTGTGGTGACAGTGAAACATTTATGTAAATGAAACTTTTTCCCTGTCCGAAGAAATACGACAAATTTATGTGAGCAGTGGGATCTGGAGAAACTGATTTTGGAGCAAAAAGATCGTAACTAAACTCATGAACATACATGAGACTTTTTAAAATTTGTTTTGTTTGTGAGACAGGGTTTCACTCTGTCACCCAGGCTGGAGTGCAGTGGTGGGATCATGGCCCTGGTCTCAATCAGTCAAGTCTCCTCCAACTCTCTCTCTTTCTCTCTTTTTTTTTTTTTTTTTTTTTTTGACACGGAGTCTCGCTCTGTCCTCTGCAGTGGCGCAATTTTGGCTCACTGCAGCCTCAACCTCCCGGGCTCAAGAGATTCTCCCACCTTAGCCTCCTGAGTAGGTGGGACTACAGGTGCATGCCACCATGCCTGGCTAATTTTTCTTTTTTTTGTAGAGTTGGGGTTTTGCTATGTTGCCCAGGCTGGTCCTTCAACTCCTGGGCTCAAGCAATTCACCCACCTCAGCATCCCAAAATGCTGGGACTACAGGCTTGAACCACCACACCCAGCCCATATATGAGACTTCTAATAGGGGCAGTGGAGGAACATGGGGCCAAGTAACCTTAGAAAATGCTTCTTTAGAAAAATAGGAAGTTAACAATAATATGTTATATCATTTTAAATAGCTAAAAGGAGGGTATTGAAATTTCCCAACACAAAGAAATAATAAAAGTCTGAGATGATAGATACGCCAATTACCCTGATCTGATCACTATACATTATATATGTTACATCACTATGTGCCCCATACATATGTACAATTATTATTTGTCAATTACAAAATTGCTTTGGCCAGGCACAATGGCTCACGCCTGTAATCCCAACACTTTGGGAGGCCGAGGCGGGCGGATTACCTGAGGTCGGGAGTTTGAGACAAGCCTGACCAACATGGAGAAACCCCGTCTACTAAAAATACAAAATTAGCCAGGCGTGGTGGGACATGCCTGTAACCCCAGCTACTCAGGAGGCTGAGGCAGGAGAATCGCTTGAATCCTGGAAGCGGAGGTTACGGTGAGCTGAGATCGCGCCATTGCATTCCAGCCTGGGCAACAAGAGTGAAACTCTGTCTCAGAAAAAAAAAAAAAATTTGTAAGAGTACAGAGATGAAGAAACATCAGAGAAAATGAGTAACATTTCTCAGGCAATGTCTGCCCGTTGCCTGATGTAAAAGTGGGACCTTTGGATCCTTCATTTCACTGCCTTCCTCTTGCTGTACACAGGCTTCTAAACCTCCCTCCTCCCATGCGTATCTGTTGCCATGGACAATTCCAGCTCCTCTTCACCTTCCTGGTGGCAATCCTTCTTGCTCTGTTCTTTGAGCTTTGCCACATCTTCCTGATGACGCACTGATGGCCTGAGCCCCACTCCCAACTCACATTCCTGAAGGCAAGGAGAGTGTGTTTAATAAACTAGGCACACATGAAGTCTTCCAAACCACCACCTTTATCTGTCATATTCTGCTGCCAGGACATTCTTTATCTAGCAAGACCACAGTTACTTAACATGATGCAATGGCTAATTTGTGGGAAGGGGATATTGGATACCAAATTATGAATTGGGTGTCTAATCAAGGCTGGAGATTTTAAATTTGATGTTTGAAACTCTAACAAAAAGGTTTGAGAGTTATCCAAATATTTACATCTGGAGTTTCTTGCTTTCTGTTTTTGTTTTCACCATGGTATATATATATTTTAATTTTTGTTTTATTTGAGGAGCCAAAGAATATACAATTTGTGTTACCATCGGCACCACACGTCTGGTTTTCCGTGTGCTGGAAGGAACTCTGTGGATGGAGTCTATTTCTAGATCTATCCTGAAATTCTGTAAGCTAAATACTCATTTTTTTTTTAATTCTCACTCTTTGCTTGAAAAATATGAACTCCCTAATTTAAGGGTATGCTGACAAATTACAGACAGCATTTATAAGGTAAAATACATGGATAGGAAACAACAAGTATTGCAGGGCCTAATTTAGATTAATTAAACTTCATTATCATAGGGCTTGTTGGGACATGTTTAAGTATATTGCCAGTTTCTGACTCCAAAAAGCCTGAAACCAACAGATAATTCTCATTGTTGACTAACATGTAAAGTGTAAATTGCTCCTATGATCCACTGCCTGGATTAGAAAGTGATGTTAACCTCTGGAAAACTTTAGAGCGTATGATAGGAGTGGAGCTGTAAATTAGGAACATTTACATAGTCCAGGAGGACAGCATGAAGCAACTCCAAAATTGAGGTGAAAGGGAGTTTTGCACAAGTAGAACCAAAATGGGCCTATTGTGAAACAAAAAGCCCAATGTTACTGTCACAATCAGACCACCATAGGAGAAAATATGCCCAGTGGCCTACAGATGACCCCGACTTTTTTTTCATTCTGGCAACAGGGAAACAAGATTGGTTTGCTACCCTTACAGATAGCTCTCTGTAGTGGTCTAGAGTGAGAATTGTCCTGATTGTACTTGGAGAGGACATCTGATAAAGTTGATATTATGATGTGGAAACACGTAAACCACCCAACCTGTATTGTCTCCTTGATTTAACAGAATTGACCAGCTGGGTGTCATTTGATATTTGAAATGAGATAAGTTCCACGAAATTAATTATAAAATATTTCTATATTGTTTTCATCTCATACAAAATCCAAAAGAATCAAAGGAAATAACAATTAAAATTCTCTCTCCTCTATCCCAAATTCTACCTGTTTTTCTTCTCCAGAAGTAACTAATAATCAGTTTCTTGTCAATGACTCCAGAGATATTCTATGTATGTTAATTTCTAGAAATTCAGTAATCATGTTGCCATCATTTTTTGATAAATGAGAATGTACTATAAACATTGTTTTTCTTCCTGATGTTTCCTCCCAATGACAAAGATAGAAACTTTTTATGGATTTTTTTTCCCCTTAACAAAACGTTGAACATCTACATCAGTACATAAAGGGTCTGTTTTTTCTCTCTTTTTTTTTTGTTGCAGGGGAGATGGAGTCTTGGTCTGTTGCCCAGGCTGGAGTGCAATGGCACAATCTCGGCTCATTGTAACCTCCGCCTCCCAGGTTCAAGTGATTCTCCTGCCTCAGCCTCCCAAGTAGATGGGGTTACAGGCACCCGCCACTACGCCTGGCTAATTTTTGTATTTTTACTAAGTCTAGTCTCGAACTCCTGACCTCAGGTGATCCACCCACCTCGGTCTCCCAAAGTGCTGGGATTGCAGGTGTGAGCCACTGCACCCGGCTGTTTTTTCTCTTTTAAAGCCTAAACATTACTTCATTATTTAGACATTTCCAATGTTTTGCTATTACAAACACTTATTGTCACTTTCTAACATGTGTAAAATGTAATTGGGCCAGTTTCTCTTTCCACTAGTTGTTTCTCCCCAAAACCTTGACTGTTCTTGCTTATTTTTATGTTCAAACTTTGAAGTCAACTTCTTTAGTTCTCACCCTCCGTCTTCCCCCGACAAAACATTCTGCAGGTGTTTTTATTTGGATCGCATTAAAAGTATTGGCATGCACTAAATTTATATTAAATTTATAATTTGTTTAGGGAGTACTGGCATTGTCAATGCCCTTCCATTTTTGTGCGTCTCTCGCTTATTTTCATATAGACCTTACACATTTCTTATTACAGTTATTCCATATTATTTGGATTTTTTGTTTGCTATTTTAAGTGGGGATATTTCCCAATTTTCTTCTGACTGGGTATTGTTTGTTTACACGAAAGTTCTTGATCTCTGTATATTAACTTTTGGCCTAGTCTATTTATGTCATTCTATTATTATCTTTAATAGTTGCTTGATTATTGTCTGTTTTTTGAGCATATAATCTAATAAACAGCAAATAAAAATTAACTTCACCTCTTCCTTTTCCATCGTGTACCTTTTTTTGTTCATTGCCAGAAAAGTGATAAATAGCAGGTGAAAGTAGACAGCCTGCTCTTGTCCCTGATTTTTAATGGAAATAGTTCTTTTTAAAAATTTTTTATTTTATTTTATTTTTTGAGGAGGAGTCTTGCTCTTGTCACCCAGGTTGGTGTGCAGTGGCATAATCTCGGCCCACTGTAACCTCTGCTTCCCGGGTTCCAGTGATCCTCCTGCCTCAGCCTCTCGAGTAGCTGGGATTACAGGCACAAGCCACCATGCCCAGCTAATTTTTGTATTTTTAGTAGAGATGGGGTTTCAACAGGTTGGACAGGCTGGTCTCGATCTCTTGGCCTCGTGATCCGCCCACCTTGGCCTCCCAAAGTGCTGGGATTACAGGCATGAGCCACCGTGTCCGGCCAGAAATAGTTCTAAAGCTTCCCCTTGATGCCCCAGGCTGACTTTACCTTGAGGTATTTGATTCTTCAAGGACATATTTATGTTATTCAGAGTTTTTTCTTCAAAAATTACTTAAATAATTTGTTAGCATTTTGAGGAAATCATGTTTTTTTTTCCTCCACACATGCATATGATTTTTAAATACACATATATTAAAATATGCAAGGCAATACACATATGATCATCCTAGCCTTCCAGGAATTACCGCCACTTCTCCATGGCCCTTCTGATGTTTGCTAACTGTGTTTAGTATTTTTTTCACTGCTATTCCTCAATAAGTTGGCCTATCGTATTCTCACTTAAATAATCTTTGTTGGTTTGGTAGCAGTGTTAATGTTATTTGCCAGCTATTTGCAAATATTGAATAGTTTGTGTTGGGGAGAGAGTGGGGTTGTGTTTCAAGCTAGACAATATTTCATTTGTGAAGTAGGATGGAGAGCGTGTCTTGTTCTAGTATTTACTACGCTAATTCGCGGTCTCTTCCTCCACCTTTGTCTTATTGATAGACATCTTCCTGCAAATATGATTTGTCAGCCTGATTTCTCATGTAGGCATCCTTCCTGATGTAAAAAAAATAGTAAGCTATATTCAGGGGAGTGTCTAATACCAGTTGGTGTACCAAGGTCCATCACTGTAAACAGTTTGAGATAACACTTCCCAAGGGTATGGTTTCACCTTGGAGAAGTATTTTGAGATAACACCTCCTAAGGGTATGGTTTCACCTTGGAGAACGAGACTTTGTTTGCTTTTTCTGAGATGTGTCTTCATGAGCATCTTCTCTGCCTTTTTCCATACCCATCCATTTGGCAGATCTTCTGTATATTTTGTGGTTTGAGTTTTCGATACCTCTAATTTTAACTGAAGATAAATCAAAGATGATGCATATTTGTTCCTTGTTGCTTTGGAATGATTTTTGAGAGAAGGGGGTGAATGTCCCCTTTGTCACACCACTTTGAAACATTAAACCTCTTCCTATTGCTTTTGATTACTTAACTGTGTTTTACAGGAAACAAATACAACCTCCAAAAGTCTGAGTTCACCGATTAGCTGGGAAGTGGAAATGCTAATGACGGCTGCTGTAGTTCAAGGAATGATGGCACAGGATTTTCAGAGCTTCTAACAATTTTTTCCCATCCACCTACCCTCGAGTTCTCCCACCTACTATCCACAGTCACTTCTCTTTTTACTGTACTTTTTTTTTGGCTTTGTTTTTTCTTACCTTTCTGGCTTTCAGTTGGATTGGATTGACCTTCAGTTGATATGGTTTTTTTTCTTATTCCTTCTTTAATTCTTTTTGTTCTTTTAATGAATAGTGCTAACTTTTTAATTTATATTTACTTTCATATTTTTGTAACAAAGTCCAAACATATTCATTATTACCATCTTCTCCCTGTTTTGTTTTTGGACAAGGTATCACCCTGTCACCCAGGCTGGAGTACAGTAGTGTGATCACAACTCACTGCAATCTCCACTTCCTGGGCCCAAGTCATCCTCCCACCTCAGCCTCTGGAGTAGCTAGGACCACAGGCAAGTGCTACCACACCTGGCTATTAAATTTTTTTTTTCTTTTTAGAGATGAGGTTTCCCTAAGCTGTCCAGGCTTGTCTCCTGGGTTCAAGGCCTTGGCCTGCCAAAGTGCTGGGATTACAGATGTGAGACACCACACTTGGCCACTTTTTTTTTTTTTTGAAAGAGATACGTCTTTCTATGTCTTTTCATAACACTTAAAGCTCACATAGTGCTTATATGTAGGGTGACCAGAGTTTGTCTGGGTGTGGTATCAATTTATGGAGATTTTCCAGGTGTGACAGCTTCACTTTTACTCTCAATGGTATTCTGGTTGGAGAATGTTATTTGCCATCCTACTTAAATATTATATTGCCTGACATTATTTTACATCGCTTGTCTCCCTCATTAGAACGTAAGTTCCATGAGGATAGGACATTTTTTTGTTTGTCCACAACTCCCCAAGCCTACACCAGTTTCTGGCACACATTAACCACTCTATAAACATTTGCTGAACTGAATGAATGAAGAGAGTAGTGCATGCCCCTTCGCATGTTTGAATTATTCCCTGAATTTCTCCCACCCAAGTTGGTACTATCTAAAATTTTAGTGCCCTTTGTAAACATGAAAAATTAGTTGTAATTGTTACTGTTCACATTCTAGGGTTGATTTTATTTCACCAGTTTCTATGGTTTCTGTGATTTCCTAAATCCCAGGCCCTCACTTTGTTTGCATCTTTTTCCTTGCTGAAATGTGCCCCGCAGCAGACGCTTCAGTGAGGCTTTGGGCGTAGTTACCTCCTGTACCTTTCCTATGTCTGAAAATCTCTCTCTCCCCTTTCATGTGAATGATGTTTCAGGTGGGTCTAATGGTCCTAATGGTCTCAATTCACTGCTTTCCTTCCACAATTTAAAGACGTTACTTCTTTTTATTTTATTTTATTATTATTTTTTTGAGATGGAGTCTCGCTCTGTCGCCCAGGCTGGAGTGCAGTGGCGCGATCTCAGCTCACTGCAAGCTCCGCCTCCTGGGTTCAAGCAATTCTCCTGCCTCAGCCTCCCGAGTAGCTGGGATTACAGGTGCCTGCCACCAGGCCTGGCTAATTTTTGTATTTTTGTTTAGTAGAGATGGGGTTTCACCATCTTGGCTGGGCTGGTCTTGAACTCGTGACCTCATAATCCACCTGCCTCACCTTCCCAAAGTGCTGGGATTATAGGCGTGAGCCACCGCGCCTGGCCTACAGATTCCAAATATAATTATTATTTAAGTTTTGCCCTGTTGTTTGCATTTTAAAGGTGAATTCATTTTGCTCTTTATTGAGTTGTTTTATTCTTTCTCCTTGAGAATTTTCCTCTTGTGCTTTGGATGTGTGTTTTGCAGAGGCGTCTTGAGAGAGTGCTCCCATTCTTTTTCCTCTTCTCTCTCTCTGTGTCTGGTCATTTTCCATTGCATCCACCCATTCCTAGTCCAGAACCTGGCTTTCTTGGTGGCACTGAGCTGTGTGTCAGTGACATTAGAGACACTGCAGGTACAGACATGACTCAGAAGTTAGCTGGCCCAGTGCAGTCTGCTTTCTCCTGCTACAATGTGTCTGGCTGGCTAGTGTTTGCCGTATCCTGTGGCCTCCTCTGCAGCTGTTTTCAGTGGATTCTCACTGGTAGGTAAGCCCCACATCTCTGGTAGTGATGCTGGCTTGGTTTCCCTCTACAAACGGGGCATGATCACTTGTCTTTACTCCGTAGAGATTCCTCTTGTTCATGCACTCTCTTGCAACCCCCACCTCCGACCCTCCATCTATACTTTTGAAAATATATTTCATCTTATTTTTCTACTTGGAAACAGGAAAAATCCAAACTCTTAACTCACAGCACAGTGTTTCTTGAACGACAGAAAAGTCTTCCGAGCGTGGAGCTACTGAAATGTCTTCATTATAATTAATCTGCACTGAACCTCCCTTTTCTACTTCCTTAACACTACCCTTAGTGTTTACCACTACCCTTTTTCAGCAAACAAGGGACTTCATTCCATTTTCAACCTGCTTGTACCCTGAAGCATCTGGCATAGTTAACACTGCTATTGTGCCTTCATGAGTAAATATGTAGTGAGTCTGTCACACACTAGGAGACAGGGAGACCAGTGTCAAGAGATGTCCTGGAACAAACACTTTCTAAACTCAGATACAATCATTAGTGAACCCATGAGATGTTGAGAATGTTCAAGCTGAGGGAAAACATGCGGAAAGGAAATTAGTCTAGAGGTATTTTAGTTTGGCTGGAGGCTGGAATTCAAGATAGCTTAAGTCAAGACACTAAACTCAAAAGGTAAGTAGGCACCGCTTAGGACTCTGTCAGCCACATTAAAGACTTAGATAATATTTTGAGGCCACATGTCTTAGTGTATGTGGCCACTAAAATGCTTCAAGTAGGAAATTCAAATGAGCAGATTTGTATTTTAGAAAAAGGTAGATTCAAATTTTAAAAATATGTTGCAGGGCAAATCTTGGAAGATGAGAGCAATGAATTAATGAGGGTTCTGAACTAGGACTTTAATAGAAAAGACAGAGACAAATGTATGCATTTGCGATAAGTAACATGTCAAAAGATGAACTTGGGTTTCTGAATGAATAGCGGTGGCTTTGTTCACTGAGATAGATAATACACAAGAACGAGCAGGTACGGAGGGAGAAGATGACAAGCTGAGTTTCAATTCACACATGATGAATTTTAAGGCATGGTGAGGCATCCGATTGAAAATGACCAGAAGGTCTTTGGGAGATCAGGGAAGAGATCCTAGTTCAAGCCACAAAGGAATAAATATTTTATCAGAATTTCTTACTTAGGTGTCATTGATGGGCTTTAAGTTCTTAAGTCCCTGAAAGTGTAGGCACATTTGTTTTTTCTTTTTGTGCAGGTGAATATGCAGCATGCCTAACTTACTTTCCCTCCTTCTCTTATTCCCCACCCCATGTTAAATATGACAGCTGTATTTTGCAAGTATCTTTATTCTTTTATTATTCATTTTATTTTCATATAAATTAACATCCTAGAAAAATTGAAATAGAAACACTAAATACAGTATTGCACATAGCGATCTTTGTTAAATGCCCTATTATTTCATTGGAGAATGGTAATATACACACTGGAGGGACTGAAGGGGACAGGAAGACTACAAAACAACAGGAAAATAACCACTACTGTTCCTTTGCACTTAAACTACAAACTAAAAAGTAAGAGACCATACTTTACATAAATACAAACAATTATGATTTAGAACATTGTTTTTCTTAAGTTGCTTTCCATAATTGATTTGCAAGAGCAATAAATTCTCCCCTTTATCCACAACTGTAACTTGCAACAAAGATCATTAAAAGTAATGAAAAAAAAAAAAAACCCAAAAACCCAGCTCATACAAAACCATCACGTTTTGCATTATGAGCTGACTCAAGTCATTGTATGACTTCAGTAAAAAAATGACCATCTTCTTTCACAAATATATAGCTATGGAGAGCAACCCAAGAGTTTGGAAAGCACTGATTATAAATGGTACTCAAATTTTAAAATAGAAAATTTACACGTAGACATGAAACTGATACAAACAATTCACTAGAAATAACATTTTACCCATATGTCTAAATGCTGTGATGTGGACTGGTTGTCAGTAGAAAGGAAAGTGTTTTTGCTGTGATGAGGAATATTCTCACAACAGGGAATTTTAGTTAATGTTTAGCATGTTCAGAATTAGTGCAGATACTGCCTCTTATACATGCTGTTTTGGTCTATCGGTATAATACCATAAACTTTTACAAAAAGAAAAGGCGTCAAATTCTCCACTGGTCTAGTACTTTTGTATTTTTATATGAATATACAGTAAAATTCAACAATTAGTGAACTGTCTAGAAAACAAAAAGATTATGCAAGAGGTCAAGAAGAAACATGAGCAGAATGACGGTAGTTTCCTTCCCACCCTCAGGTCAGCTGAATTTTGTGAAAGTCGTTGCAATGACTCATTTTCATTCTGCTTTTCATTGTTCAAGTTTTCATGCTTATCTTTGCTTTCTGAAAACAAATACACCAGATAAAAGTTATAGTTAGAAAGAACTTTTAAAAATGGGAAGAGTTTAGAGTAGCGTAAAAAGGACCTTTTTATTTGGATCAAATTCTGTGGGACAAGGTTAAAGATCTACCAATCCATAAAGGAAAAAAAATATAAGTGGGTTCTGTGTTATCTTTGACCACTTTTTTCAAGACAAATCGCCAAATACTTTTGAGGAAAAAAAAGTTTTAAAAATTTAACTTCTAACCAATACGAAAGAGTGTCAAACTCATCATTCTCATCCTCAGTCCTACATGCAAATACATAAATGTGAAAACTGAAGTAGCTGCTTCACTTCATGGTAAACGTACTCTAATCATCTTCTGTACTTACAATAGCAGGATTGAGGTTAACTAATAAGTAACCATTCCTCCTCATTCAATGCAATTATAAGATTGAGGCATCAGACAGGAGCAAAAAAGAAGCTGAGCTATCACGTAGTAGTTATCATTAGATAAGATCATTTTGATACAGAGAAACTGAAGGGATCATTGCTTCTAAATGAAGATACAATTCCTAACTTAAAAAAATAGGGCTATTTAATCATATCCAACTTGGGATATGATTTTAATGTCTTTTCCCTTTAGACTACATTAGACTAATTCAATTTAGAATGGTCCTACCTTAAGGCCTAACTCAACTTTTCATTTAAAACAGCATCATTTACCTGCACTGTGGTACCAAGTGATAATCCCTCAAAGCAGTCAACAAAACATCCTCAGTATCACACGGAAAAGCCTTGTCATTTCACCCAAGCCCTTCCCTCCCAGGGTGGACAAGCTGGCATTTTGTTTTAAAGCGGGGAATGGGCCAGCATGAAACTTAAATGAGCTTGTTAAACTCTGCCTCTGGACTGACCACTGTCCGGTAGCCAACCCTGCCGAGCCATCTGTGGATATAAACGGGGTCTGGGCACCCTGGGCACCCTGTGCAAAGTGTCACACTGCTCTTGGCACTTCCCAGCAAGTTTCAGATCCCAGTGGAGCTAATCCAACTATAATGATCACTCATGGCTCAAATACAGCCTGTGCCGTGATCTGTGTGTAATAAAGAAAGTGAAAGATGGTCTCCCCACCCTGCCCCTGCCAACATGCACATATCCACATAAATGCACACCCTCAGTAGATTCAGTAGATTTATCTTAACTTTTTTTTTTTGAGACAAAGTCTCACTCTGTCACCAGGCTGGAGTGCAGTGACACAATCTCGGCTCACTGCAACCTCTACCTCCCAGGTTCAAGCGATTCCTCTGCCTCAGTTTCCCAAGTAGCTGGGACTACAGGCACACACCACCATGCCCGGCTATTTTTTTGTATTTTAGTAGAGACAGGGTTTCATCATGTTGGGCAGGATGGCCTTGATCTCCTGACCTCATGACCCGCCCACCTCGGCCTCCCAAAGTGCTGGAATTACAGGCATGAGCCACAACCCACAGCCTAATTCTTAAGTTTTGAATAACGAATATCAAGACTCCTAGCCTTCTGGGCCTGATTAAAGGCATAAGAAAAAGGAGATTCTTGAAGTCAGAAGCTCCTTATTTATGCACACTTAGTAGAAAAATAATTAAAATATTATGAGTTTGTATATATTACGAAAATAGGATTTAAAAGCCAAAGAAAATAACAAGTTAAAAATCAGTAAAGTGAAATACTTACAATTCCAGAATCATGTCTTGGTTTTATTTTATAAAGTGATTTTCCCTTCTTCTGTCTACACACCTCCTCGGCTTCTTTTACTCTGATGGGAAGAAGACACATGTATTTAAGCAAAACCTACTTAGATCACCTCATTCTACCTTATAGTAAGCGAGCAAACCTCAACTAAGATTTGAATTATTGGAGAAAATAATATAATACACAGAAGAATGTTATCTGACATTTGAATTGAAAGCCTAAACTGTTACAACTACAGAGGCTCATTTATCTAGGAGTTCTTAACTTGGAATCATAGTATGATTGAATGGAGTAATACACAAACACATCAGAATTTCTATGCAGAGTGTGTATGCATTTCATCCTATATAAAAGGAATCTTATACACAAGTAAATAATGAAATACCCCTCATCGTCAGCTGAGAGTATACGAGATTGATTCTGTTACATAAATAGGATTGGCACCATGATATAAGTTAGAAGCATTAGAATAATTAAAGAGTATCACAGCCAGGGCGCAGTGGTTCATGCCTGTAATCCCAGCACTTTGGGATGCCAAGGCGGGTGAATTGCTTGAGCCCAAGAGTTCGAGACCAGCATGGGCAACAGAGTGAGTCCCTGACTCCACAAAAAATATAAAAACTTAGCCGGGCATGCCCTGCAGTGAGCTGTGATCAGTGCCTCTGCACTCTAGCCTGGGCAACAGTGAGACTCTCTCCCCTGCCTCCCCCCGCCAAAAAAAAAAGTGTCACATAAAAATTAACATGACGGCCGGGCACAGTGGCTCACGCCTGTAATCCCAGCACTTTGGGAGGCTGAGGAGGGCGGATCACGAGGTCAGGAGATCAAGACCATCCTGGCTAACAGGGTGAAACCCCGTCTCTACTAAAAAAAAATACAAAAAAATTAGCTGGGCATGGTGGTGGGCGCCTGTTGTCCCAGCTACTCGGGAGGCTGAGGGAGGAGAATGGCGTGAACCCGGGAGGCAGAGCTTGCAGTGAGCTGAGATCGTACCACTGCACTCCAGCCTGGGCGACAGAGCGAGACTCCGTCTCAAAAAAAAAAAGTACATGCCATGCTTACTTCAAATTTTCTCAGATTAACTTCCTATACCACACACACTCAAGCATAAAAATCCCTTGCAATAAATACTTGAGCCGTCTCTAAAAACTGAGCGTCACCTAGCATGGGAACCAATCATTTAATGGATGACAAGAGAGTGAGCAGTAATAACATTTTAGTGTTAATAATATTTCTCCTTAAGCATATATGACAAGGAAAACAACACTGAACTCACCAGAGGTACAGTTAAAAGAAGATGCTATTTGGAGCAAAGTCCTGCATGAATTTCTGGCTCTGCTCTTTGACACCGGTAGTGTCCTTATACCCCTGAACCTCACCATTCCCTCAAAGAGTGAAAAGGCTTCATTATATATTATCTTCATTATCACTGCACAGAGTTGCAAGGACTGAGTAAAATTTTATTTAAAAAGTTCTCTATGCACTGTAAAAGGCTATACAATTTATTATTGTTTTAATTAAACAAATAGTAAGAAATCTATAAACTGGGTTTTTTTTTTAATAAAAAGGAGAGCTATGACAAGGAAGATAATCTATCAGGCAAAACTTATTTTTTATTACTGTGATTTTTCCTTGGGAATTAAAAATGAATTATTTCTGGAGAAACCAAAAAGACTATGCCTTGATCTTAATAAAATGCATTTCATATAGACATTACAGCCTCATTTCCTGAAAGAAGTGAATTATAAATATATTTCTTGATCCCTGTGGCAAAAGATCTAATGACAGAATTCATCTCCTTTACAACTAAATCAATTCCTCTTTTTAAACAATAGAATGAAACAAACAACTCAGTATTGCAGCTATAAGATTGATGTTATAGTTTATATTAAAGCATAACAAATGAAAGTAATTCCTTTCAGATATGAAATGCCTGCCTGGTTGATATTGTTAGTAATTCCAGAAAACGATGACAACTTAGAAGATACTTCATTGTTACCACTTTTATTACTTTTCACCCAAGTCATAAATTGTCTTTAATCCTTCCTCTAAACATTTGAAGATAAAAACATTTTCTTTATAACAAACTAAGGACTGCAGTGTCCTCATCTTCCTCTGAAACAGCTACCAGTAAATTTAAGTTGAAGTATTTGGATAGAGAATTAAGGAAACTGTTTTTTTTTTTTTCAGTACTTAGCCAAAATCCAGTGGATCTCCTCTTACATTTACTTGGAGCTTTTTAAAGCATTTCGTGGCTTTCAAATAAAATGTACTTTACAAGTATTTAGATCCTCAAAGCATCTTAATTTTCTCCCAATCCTGTTTATTTTGTTCTCAAAACACATTTTTGTAAGGATCACAAGAAGCTGAGCCTAATACAAACATTTTTAATTTTACACAAAAACATTCCGTCATTCCTTATGGCAGAGACCACAAAAATTGAGGAGAATGTACATCAGAGGCCTCACGAGATCTTTCAGCTCATCCATTCATTTTTCAGTCATTTCTGAAGCATTAACTCCAGGTCCAGCACTAGGCACAGCTCAATATTACAGGCACAATGATCTAGTAGGAGATGTCTACTATATCAATGTCCACTAGGAGGAAGACACTCATGAGCAAGTAAATGGCAATGTTGCATTAAGAGCAACCACCTAGGTTCCTATAAGGTACAACTGTGTCCTGGAGGAGGATCCTGGGTGGGTAGGCAGGGGTTACAGAGATCTTTCTGGAGCAAGCTGACTGCCGAGCCTTGTTTAACAGACACATCTTAATCGTTTATACTTCTCTTGGAAAAGGAAAATGGATTGAACACGAAAGAATAACATATAAAGGTTGAGTAAGAGTTAAGAAACATGAAACTGAGCTTCAAGAACTACGAACAGTTCTCCCTTCTGCTGCCATAGGATTCCTGTATGCAGGCAAAAGTTCCGATTGGTTTTCAGGTATATGCCTCGGTTTCTCATGTGTGTGATTAGGATGAGTCAGTCACCTCACCCTAAGCGCCTCTGGCTATGCACACATAAATGACCTGGGCAGCTGGAAAACTGAGTCCCAGAACCTTGAATATAGTTCCTCTTCTAATTTCGGAGCAGGAGATTCATGGAGAATTTGTTAAAATGCAGCTCTCTAGGCCAATTCTTAGCTATTCTGATTTCGTCACTCCGGGATGCTTTCAGAAGCGGCGCCCAGCAGAACCCGGTGTAGCTGGCCTGTAAGGACCACCCTGAGAAACGGTGCCCTGGAACTGAGGCATTCACACTCCCTGAAGCCCCAGCGGTGCTGCCAGACAGACCCCCAGAACAACGACACCTCCTCAGTCCCCGCCGTTGTACCGGATCGCAAACCCAAACCACATCAACTTGCTCCCAAGTCTCACTCCTCGTAAGCTTCCTAGCAAATGTTGCTGCTTTCAAAAGCCAATTTTATTTCAACAAAGCTCTGACAACAAGACATTTTTCCACACTTTCAGCAGGAAAAAGGAATGCATCCCTTGAGGTCGAATGTGTTGCCAGAGTTGGCAGAAATAAGAAAAATAATGAGGGAGAAGTCAAAGACAGCCTGAGCCAGCTGCCAACATTCGCATCTTCCTACTTGGGCTCTCCATTTGGTTTACGGCGGCAGATTTCAGCAGCTGCCATTCTGAGTCTATTGAGTAACTGTTTGTACGTGGTCCCTCCTCTTTCTCTCCTGCCTCACTCCTCATACAGCGATGCCCAGCATTTCCTAAACTAACTAGAAAAAAGATGTTCGTGTCACAACTAGACCTGAAAGGCTTTAAGTGAAAAGGCATGGTGGAGATAACATTTCAAACAATAACTTAAAATGACCAATATGTCCTGTGTGGGAAGGAGGAGAAAGTAAAAAGAGGGACAATACCTCATTTGTAGAATGAGAAAGCAATCACCTTGAAGAGGGAAGTGTATACTGAGAGAGGAAACAAGAGCAGGGCTGAAGAAGATGGTCAAAAGGCTTCCAAACTGTGTCTGCACTTGAGTTTAACTTCTAATCCTGGTGGGGGTCTATGGATGCTGTCCAGAGACACAGCTCCTGTGCATGATTCATGAAGGTGTGTATGTGTGTGTGTGTGTGTGTGTGTGTGTGTATACGTGTGTGTGTATATATATATTTTAGTCGATGCACTCACACAAAGGGGGACTGACAGGGCATTTGTGAATCAAGATTTCACCCTATAAGAGAACTAAAAAGGGAAGTAAAAATTTTAAGATGGCATCTGTGACAGGCTCGTTTGAACAGTTGCAACTTCTAATTAGCAACCCAGATAACAGAAGGAAAACATGAGCAAAATGATAATGAAAAGAAACCTCATTCATCATTTTTAGTGACTTTGGGAAAAAAATCAAACAACAACACAGAAAGCAGAGACTAGAAAACAGGAAATGTAGCATTATCTTTTAGATGGAAGCGATGGATACTAAATGGTAGATAACGTCTATAAAACTTGATGTTTATTTTAATATTTTACTATATCTTTTATTGTCTATGAAACTTCAGGAACAAAACTATGCAGAATAAATTTCAAAGGCAAGTCCTCATTCCTTACATGGAGGACCAAGAGTCATGAAATAATATGTGGCATTCTGTATCTTTTAAGGGAGAATTTCATTATGGGAAATAACCAAAGAGCATATGGAATCAGGTTTGGCAAACAGAGTAGGTGACCAACATGAGTAAAGCAAATTTCATCTCGAAGCAAACTTTCCTTGTAGCAATGCTCAGAAACAGTGAGATTATTCAAAGAATGTGTAATTCCCAAATAATGGAAACTTGCCCCTTTACGGACCTATCTTTGTAGAACCAATTTTGAATACTCTTTCTTGAAACAAATTCAACTTCTCTCTCTCTTAAAGAAATGGAAGGCCTGGTGTGGTGACTCACGCCTGTAATCCCAGCACTTTGGGAGTCCAAGGAGGGTGGATCATGAGGTCAGGAGTTTGAGACCAGCCTGGCCAACATGGTGAAACCCCGTCTCTACTAAAAATACAAAAATTAGCTGGGCGTGGTGGTGGGTGCCTGTAATCCCAGCTACTCGGGAGGCTGAGGCAGGAGAATTGCTTGAATTCGGGAGGCAGAGCTTGCAGTGAGCCCAGATCGCACCACTACACTCCAGCCTGGGCAACAGAATGAGACTCTGTCTCAAAAACAAAAACAAACAAACAAAAAAAGAAATGGAATGATTTAACTTTTAGTTGATGGCCCATGTTCATCATTGGACACGTCACTGTTGTAATGTGCTGTAATACAGGGCCACCCTGCTAAGGACTAAGGCCTCCTGAGATATATAAGGCAGCCTGCCCAGGCCCTAATCCAGCACTGTACTTTGCTGGCTTTGTTTGTACTTTTTATGTCTTCTGTTTCTTCTTAAGATGATAGGCTGTGATCACTTCCTGATAGAGCCAGCATGCCTACCTTAAGCAGAAACTCTATCTCCTTTTCACAATCTCTGTCTTCTCTAGAGAAAGCCAGATAACTAAGTTAAACGGCGCCTCAAATTAGAGCAGTAAGACTCCCAGTTTGTTTCTAACAAAACGAACGGAGTTCCTGGACTTGCAGGCAGTAATTTTAGTGGTCGCAGGCTTCTCCCCAGCCCCCAGCTCCCACATACTTCATTGTTCGCAGTAGCGTCTAGAAGGTTAGGGAAGCCTCAAAGTCTGCCTTATAGACAGGCAGCGAATCACGGCTCCATATTTCAAAGAATATATGATTCTAAGATATTGTATCATCCAATCAGCTTATTCAGCAGGTTCCCATAAAGATAGAGTAATGCTGGAATGAATATAAAACCTGAAATTCAAGCTTATCAAGGTAAAAAAGTGTGATATTGTTAATTGGTAATGACAGAGTTTGTGATGCTACAGAGAACTACCTCTGGGAGGTGTGAAGCATTTGGTGAGGAATATGACTATAAGGTTATTTCTCAGTTGAAACTGTTTTCTAGATCTTGGGCAAAAAGGACCACATGAAAACAAAACATCTTTAATGAGTAAAACTTAAGCTCAAATTTACCTTTAGAAACATCTTTATACTAAATTTATTTTCCAAAAATAAAGTTGTAAATGTAACTGAAAGAGAAGCTAAATAAATTTTGAAACATCTATACGAATTTTTATTCCTTACAAGTAAACATTCTAAGTGGTAACAGCTTCACTTGGTTAGGGCATTAAGCATAAAAGTAAGTTCTTAAGCAAAGAAAAACTTGAGTCTAGGAAAATTAGAATATTTTTAAAGTTTATAAAATCAGAGGGGAATATGTGAGAGAATAAAAAATACTTTTTATCACAGAATTTGTTAAAACTCGTTTTAAATTCCTATTATTTTTATTGTGGTATTTTTCCAAACCAACGAAAAGTTTCTCCCATTTTGGCCTCACTATAACTAGGCTCATTTACACTAAGGGTTATTTTAAACAACGACAGTGGCTTCTCATTTCTCTCCTAATAAAGATGTATTTTTCTCTACACTCTCCCTACCTAACCCCAGACCCATTTATTGTCAGGCAAACATATACAAAAAGTTCAGTGTGATTAAGTTTAAAAACAGTTTGTGAGATGAAGAAGGGAGATACACTCTGGCACAGACACAGAGAAAAGAAAGCAGACATCCCTGCAGCCCGCTCTGCAGGCAGAATATCTTCATCCACCTTTCAGACCGAACGCCAAACTGGCCACAGCCTTATCAAGGAAACAGACATGCTTTCATCATTCAATCGAATGAGAAAGGGAGCCACTTTTCTGCCACTAAACGTTAATCACTTGGTCTAAATAAGTATCTGTGGCAGACGGTTTCATTTCCTGCTGGCTGCAGTTCGGCTTGCTGGAAGTAGCCCTGTTCGCCAACGGAATCTCCCAGCCTAGGAGAGGTTAAGTGCAACGTGGAGCTGGGATGTCACAGGTCTGAGGGCCTGATAGAGCAGAGACGGATCTGCTAACAGTACACTAAAAGCAGATATAATGATTATTACTACCAGTTCACAATGTTCTTTACTAAAACACCACCATCGGGTCTGCTAACAAATTTAAAGCTTTTTTTACCCAAAAGTAGAAGGAGAGAAAAAAGAGAAAGACACACACACACACACACACACACACACACACACAGAGGGAGGGCATAAGGTGGGGAGTGTGTGGGGAGGAGAGACAGAGGTGGTGAAGATTCCAGACAAACGCTGGTTAGAAGAGTCCACTTAGGAGCTGTGGGTCTTTCTCTCCAGGTACAGACAAAACTCTTAGATGTCTTGTGGAATTAAGGTGACCTGGGGAAGTTTATTTGATGTCTTTTGGAATGAAAGGTGATTTGGGGAAGTTTATTCCTAGCTCTCTGTTCTCTCTTTTATCACCTCATGACTTAAAATACCCTCGTACAGAACTACAAAACCCCTGAGATATACTGGAAACAAAATCAACCCCAAGTCACTTATCATTATCTCAAAGAAAAAAAACTGACAAGGCTTCCTCAGGCACCTATTTATAAATTTCATCACTGAGAATCTCTGACTTTCTCAGAGAAAACACTGCGTGTGCACCCCAAATGATTAGGAATCACAACTCAAATGAGCACAAAGTAGTTCCTAACACAAAGCAAATCAAGCTTTAAAAACATCTTTGGGGTGGGCACGGTGGCTCACGCCTGTAATCCCAGCACTTTGGGTGGCCGAGGCGGGTGGATCATGAGGTCAGGAGTTCGAGACCATCCTGGCAAACACGGTGAAACCCCATCTCTACTAAAAATACAAAGAATTAGCCGGGGTTCATGCCATTCTCCTGCCTCAGCCTCCCGAGTAGCTGAGACTACAGGTGCCCGCCACCATGCTGGCTAATTTTTTGTAAATGGGTCTGGGGTTAGGTAGGGAGAGTGTAGAGAAAAATACATCTTTATTAGGAGAGAAATGTCGGCGCAGTGCTGGGCGCCTGTAATCCCAGCTACTCTGGAGGCTGAGGCAGGAGAATCGCTTGAACCCGGGAGGCGGAGTCTGCAGTGAGCCAAGATCATGCCACTGTACTCCACCCCGAGTGACAGAGCGAGACTCTGTCTCAAAAAAAACAAAAAACAAAAAAAACAAAAAACCATCTTTGAGCTGCTTCATGCAAGTGTCAGCCCTGGAGGGACTAAGTGGCTCAGTAATGGAGAGTGCAGAAGTAAGACATCGTGCTGTGGGGTCCAGAGGGGTCTGCCCCAGCTCTCTGGGGGTCCGGGGCCAGCATGGATGCCTTACAGACATCGTACTCCCCTTCCTTCACAGTAACACATGCAGCAAGCCTGCCACTTTTGTCAACAATAGGAGCTGAGTTTTACAGAATATTCATAGTCCAAAATCTAGGACTCCTTGACAGCTAGATAAGTATCTATACTTATGTTCCGAAAACCACAGATGTATTCCTCCCATGAACATAAAATTAATGCACAGATATTCTGTGTATCTGTATTTCCTGAAACCATTTTTTTTTTGTGTGGGGTATATGTGGGTGAAAAGAGCTGAGAGGATCATTTACTCATAAGAAAACACATTTGACCAATCACATTAATTCCCTGCGGGCTGAATCTCTTTGATGACTGTCTAAGATTCTATAAGATGCAGAACATTGTGACACGTGGGGGAGCTCCCTGAGAAAGGAAGAACCTTCCCCCATAATTTTAGAACGGCCATAGATTAGTAATGATGGGTGTGGATGAACGCTGCTGTGCACTCATTTTAAAACCAACAAAACAAATAAATTGTACACACATACAAATCATCACACACATCTGCCTCTTTCTATGTCTAGTCACAGAAAGCCACCAGTCCTCCTTTAAGTGGCAAATCTACTTGTTGCTTTCTAGTCTTTACCCTCCAGCATGCTCATGACTCTGAAATGGTTTACTAGTCCCTAATCCCTCATTTTTAATTTTTATTTTTCAATGGAGTATCCCTCTGTCACCCGGGCTGGAGTACAGTGGCATGATCTCAGCTTACTACAACCTCTGCCTCCCGGGTTTCAAGTGATTCTCGTGCCTCAGCCTCCTAAGTAGCTGGGATTACAGGTGCACCCCACCATGCCCAGTTAATTTTTGTGTTTTAAGTAGAGACAGGGTTTCACCATGTTCGTCAGGCTGGTCTCAAACTCCTGGCCTCAGGTGAGCCGCCCACCTCAGCCTCCCAAAATCCTGGGATTATAGGCGCGAGCCACCAGGCCTGGCCACTGGTCCCTAATTCTTGACAACTCGCTTATCCTTCAGTTTTCAGAGAACTTCGGAGTTTTCCAGCGATCTTTCTGGACATGTTTCCTTAATCGCTTCTGTTGCTCATTTATTAAGCTTCCTTTCAAATATTATCCTTTCCCTCCAGGACTCTAATCTGGACTCCATAGTATCTGCAGGAATTTTCCACTTTATAATTCTCACTACCACTTTTGCGGTGAAGACTTTGAGCTCCAATCCTCTAGCCTTGACCTTTCTCCTGAGCTCCAGGTTCTAGAGGACATTCTCCTCCCTCTCACGTTCCTGGGCCTTGGTTAAGAGCATAACCAGTCAAAGCCATCCATCCCGTTCCTTGATAAACCTCTGAATCTTTTCTCTCCCTCTTCCCCGCCCCTTCTATGCATATGCAAATAGTCAACAAGTTCTGTTAATTATTTTTCAGTAATGACATTAAAATCTGTCTCAACCTTTCTAATTCCACTGTCCCTGTTTTTCTAGCTTCTCATGTCCCCTGAACCAGTGCCTGCAGACTGGCCTCCAACTCTGAAATCTAATCCATCCTTTACAAACACGGGAATCATCTGAGCCACTTACTCATTTGCCAAGCAAAAATTGTTTAAGTTCCTTAGTGAAGTCTGCGAGGCCATTTGCAGTCTGGCTCCAACTCACCTAATCTCCCCTTATTCTCTGCAATGTTCCCTGGGCTCCAGCAATACAGAAGCACCCCCAACTCCTAAGGGACATCTTTGCTAATCTGTTCCCCTGGGACTGCCTGTTCATTTTTCCTTTTCCTGTGCTCTCCCATGAGGCCTTTCGGGTTAAGCTCAAAATTAGCTTCCTACAGGAAACATATCTGACCCTCCAGGCAAGCTTATTTACGTAATCCTCTAAGCTTTCACATACTCTTTTTCCCCCCAGATTTTCAATTTCAAGATGACTTCTGACTATTTATCTGTCTCTTTGCTGTGCTAAATAGTAAGATCCTTGAGTTCAGGAGTCACGTATAGTCATCTTTATATTTCCAGGGCATTACATTAAAGCTCACACAGGCAAGTATTCACTAGATGTTTAAAAAATAGCTGACTAAATGAATGGATGATGATGCACAGTAAAAAATCACAGAGATAAATTCTGGTAAACAGCTAGGCTTAGATCGAAATCTCTTGTTTTTTGCCTCCTTCTTCTGGTGAACTCTTCAGCGATGTGTCTGCATGCCCAATTCACATTTTGAGTAAACTACTAAGGATTTTATTGGACTTGACCTTTGAGTTTACTGATTTGCTGCTATAATTTCATCTATACATAACAATTTAGTTTGAATGAATGTACATAAAATTTAAAGTTACAAAATATTTAGGGCATTATGTTTTCTTCCATCTTATAGAAGACTAATGTCTTCAATATATGACCATTAGGAGACTGTAAGGATTCAACAAGAAATCATGTCAACCTAGCCTCACTAACTCCTAGGTTAGGAGACATACATGTAATATATTTTTATTCCAAAAAATCATTTAAAGAATCTCTCACGGGATGTCTGTGGACCAGATAGAGAAATGATGGCTACACGAGAGGGTACTTAGATGAATCTACAATGAACAAACATGCTCAAAGAAGATAACAGATTGACTTTATATACAGTTATGTTCCTTCTTTTAAAGAGTGTCTCATTGAGGAGGGTTGAAGCATAATCAACTGGTAAAATTTATATAGATATTGTTTTCATCTGAGAACAGGGAAAGCTGTCCTAGCATTCATAGATACCCAGAAAAAGGCCTGGGTTGCTTTTTTATTTGAAGACAGTGACTATTTACAGTGGGGCGGTGGTGTGCCAGAGACAGCGGGCACATCATGCGCACCATCTCATTTGACCACCTTGTGACCAAACATGAGTGATGCCACCATCCTGTTTTAGAGATGAGCAGCCTGGGGCACGGAGAGGCTCTTGAGGTCACTCAATAGAAGAATGAAAAAGAGAATCCAGATGTGGTTAACTCCAGAGTCTGCACTCTCCACATCACACTAGGACTATAAAGGGGAGAAAATCATGGGCTTAAATGTCTAGCCATTATTACTATGAAAATGATATTCCTACAGTGGAAAGTAGATTTGAATAGATGACTTGCAATTTATTTCCCAAATTCAATATCCATTTCCCTTTAGAGAACACCCACAGAATAAGCATCTTAAAAGACACTGTAATGTAAGCATCTTTAAGGCCAAGAGTGCCCTTTCTCCCTCCATTCCACGCCCAGCACAGCAGCTGGCTCATCACATTAGTAGCTAACACTAAGACCTTATAATGGGTCAAATGCGGAACCAAGAGAGCTTACAGATACCATCTCCTTTAATTTTGCAATAATCCCCTAAGGCAGATATTGTTGTTATCCAACTTTTACAGATGATGCAACTGACACTTAAAATGGTCAAATTACCTGTTCAGGATCACACACTAATTTGTGGCCGACTTATAGTAGTTCAAGTCCAGACATACGTCATGTACTTCCAGAGCTTTCGCTTTCATCATTGCACTATTTTCTCTCACAACGCACATACATAGGAAGGTTAAAAAGCGGGAATACAGGATGCAAGAAGGAAGGCACGCAAACAGCAAGGCAGGAATGCAGGTAAGTGGAGAGCTTGTGGTTTGAACTGTATGCACCTTTTTATTACCTGAGACCCAGAACAGTGGCTCTAAAACTTCACTGTGTGTAGGAATCACCTGAAAGACTTGTTAAAACACAGACTGCGGCCGGGCGCGATGGCTCACACCTGTAATCCCAGCACTTTGGGAGGCTGAGGCGGGTGGATCACGAGGTCAGGAGATTGAGACCATTCTGGCTAACATGGTGAAACCCCATCTCTACTAAAAATACAAAACATTAGCCAGGCGTGGTGGCGGGCGCTTGTAGTCCCAGCTACTTGGGAGGCTGAGGCAGGAGAATGGCCTGAACCTGGGAGGCGGAGCTTGCAGTGAGCCGAGATGGGGCCACCGCACTCCAGCCTGGGTGAAAGAGCGAGACTCTGTCTCAAAAAAAAAAAAAAAAAAAACAACACAGATTGCTGGTTTCTACACCCATAATCGGTAGGCCCAGAGTGGGAGTTCAAAAATGTATAGTTCTAACAAGTCCCCAGTTGATGGTGACAATGCTTGCCCAGGAGAACATTTTGAGAACCTCTGTTTGGAGGCAGCATAACATAGCAAAAAGTTTGGGAAAATTAAGCAAACAAAAACAGTATTTATATTGTTTAATAAATATGTAATCATCAGTATCTTTTAAGTATTCTATTTACTTTTTTGCTTATATCAATATATGCATTTATATTTAATACATATTATATACGTTATGTATTTATGTTAATTATATTCACTTACATGTATTTTATTTATTTATGTTTCTATTTACTTACAATCATTTGATTCTTTTCTTTTTTTTTGAGAAGAATTTTGCTCTGTCACCCAGGCAGGAGCGCAGTGGCATGATCTTGGCTCACTGGGGTTTAAGTGATTCTTGTACCTTAGCCTCCCAAGGAGCTGGGATTACAGGCACCTGCCACCATGCCCGGCTAAGTTTTGTATTTTCAGTAGAGATGCCGTTTCACCATGTTTCCCAGGCTGGTCTCCAACTCCTGACCTCAGGTGATATGCCCGCCTTGGCCTCTCAAAGTGCTGGTATCACAGGCGTGAGCCACCACGCTGGGCCTACAATCATTTGATTCTGAAAGACTGAATCTTTTACAACACTGAAGATATTACTTTAAAAGAGAAACTAGAAAAGTGGATGCATGTCTTTTAGCAAATATAGAGGAGAAGTTCTCTTGAATAGTTGGATAAATTTTGAACTCTTTTCAAGCAAAAGTAGTCATGGAAACACAGTGGGCTATAGTGTTCATCTTTGAAAAAGAAAAGCATGTAAGACTCATCTGGAGAAGACAAAAAAACCACCACATTCTCCTGATTCTAATTTCTAGGAGGAATTTTTGACACGATTGTCTAAATAAAGGATGTGAATTGTAGTCAGTACAAATCTGAAATGTAGAAGACACAGACATTTTTCAATGGCCAATTCTTTCCCCCTACACAAATCCTCAATAAAAACTGAGACGAAACTTTAACTTGGTGAAAGCATTTCTGAGGAGGGTAATGCTTGCGAACACTTCAAGTATGCCAATGTAGTTTTTTGGTGATCTAATCTCATACAAGGCTAAAAATGAAAAATCTAGAAGAAAGGACAGTTAGCATACTTCCTTTACAATCTTTTTTTTTTTTTGGAGATGGAGTCTCACTCTGTTGCCCAGGCTGGAGTGCAGTGGCATGATACCAGCTTACTGCAACTTCCGTCTCCTGGGTTCAAGAGATTCTTCTGCCTCAGCCTCCCGAGTAGCTGGAACTACAGGCGCGTGCCACCACACCCAGCTAATATTTGTATTTTTAGTAGAGACGGGTTTCACCATATCGGCCAGGCTGGTCTCGAACTCCTGACCTCATGATCCTCCCACCTCAGCCTCCCAAAGTGCTGAGATTACAGGTGTGAGCCACTGTGCCTGGCCTACAATCTTAAATCACAATCACAGGAGTCTCCAGTGAATAGCAAGCAGTCAGAGGTGGCTAGCATCTCAGACAAATCCTAGAACTGTGATAGTCTGTGTTGATAAGGAAGGAAAATACAATTGCTTGAGGGGGATAGATGAGTAACCAGCAAGGTTCACACTCCATTTTGTAAATAAAGAGCCTGAATTCTATTCTGTAAAATTTAGAGTATCTTTCTCAAGGAATCTAATACAGGATCTGAAAACAGATGAGAAATCTGAAAGGTACTATTAAGAGCTTTTTTCAATGCTCAGATGATATGTTTAAGTCTCTGAAAATAGTAATATTTTTGTTCATATACATGCTAGGATTTTAAAGCTTCTAATCATATTGGTCATCACTAATATTTTTAAATATCTGATTTAGAAAAAAAAAAGTGTTTGGTTTTCTTCTGCATCTTGTAGTAGAGATGATTATAATTCCATGTCAGACTTGGATTTTCAAGGTATTTACCAAAGCAGCTCACTAGATATGCCCTTCAGTCCTAGAAGAATGAATATTCTTTCTGTATATTCTGAGGATGTTTTAGGTTTCCTTAACAAAATAGTAAAACAACAATCACTGGTTCTGCAAATCTAACGATAGTAAATTAAAAAAAAATACTCCTGCCGTACATGATGGTCAAAGCTATTATAAAATTGTATCTGACAGCCAAATTCATCTTTTATTATCGGAGAATAGTGCTGTTTATTACATTTGACATTTTTCATGCAAACATCCTTTTACTATTTCCACCTGTGTTAAGATATTTTCTTAATCTTAGTGATTTCTTTTTTCAAATAGCTCAGAAAAGTTTTGTATTACAGCCAGTGAGATATAAAGTTAAGCTCTATTGGTTCTAACAACACCGGAGTTTATGACACTTCTCTAGCCAGGATGATGTATATGGATCATTTGTATCCTATTTTTTTTTAGTAAGACTTTTTTGGTCAGGCTATGGGGTGGGAGAACTTAAGGGCTATTAAACATAGAAATTAGTTTATAGAGAGTTTATGCAATTTCCTCCCTGTAAAACTCATAAAAGAGTACAACAAAGCTATTTGTATCATAATAATTTGGTATTATGCAAGAGGAAGAATGGCTTAATTAAGGAATAAGATGTGGGGAGATACAAGTCAGGAATGAATCAAGGAAACACACATATTAAGAGAGAACAAAGGTCACAATTTTTCCTTTACTGGATCATTTCTATCCAGTGACAGATATGCTGTTTATCCCACCACCAAAAATAAACACGAAAACAAAACCCTAATCCCTTTGCCCTCCTGCCAGCCTTTCTTTCCATCGTGACCCTTTACATATACAAACGCCTCAAGAGCGTTACCTAGAGTCACTGCGCCAGCGTCCTGGGCTCCCAGTTAATCAGAAATCTGTCCCTAACCACTCAACAGAAGACTGCTCTTGTGGATATCACTCATTCACCCACGATCCCGAATCCAGAGGTCAGTTCTCAGTCCTCATCTCTCTTACTCTAGCACTAGCAGTAGTGTGCACGGTTCTTCCTCGATGCCCTCCTTATTAAAGGCCTGACCTCACTTGGCCCACTAGGCTACATAGTCTGGCCCCAGTGCTCCCTCTCGGAATTCTTCTCTTACCTCTCAACTCTCACTCCTGTTCCAGTCACTTTGGACACTTGACTAAACATGCTCCTTCCTTGAGCTTTGCATGCGATGCTCGATCTGTCTGGAAGGTTCTTTCTTCAGATATCCACTAGCTTATTCCCTCACCTCCGAGTCTCTGCTTAGACATCAACTCAGAGGCACTGTCTGGGTAACTGAAATACAATAAACCACCTCCCCTAGCTGTCTTCTCTTTGCCCTGCTCTGTTTTTCCTTGGAGCTTCACTCTATACTTATCGATGGTCTGGACCTCCCTTCTATAACGTCAGCTCCACCAGGGCAGGAATTTGGTTGTATTCACAGCTCCACTGTCTGGTATAGAACAGACACTTAGTAAGTACATACTGAAGGACCCCAGGGAAGTATGCGGACAAGTCATACGTTCGTAGTGAAGCACACGGAAGTGGTGCTTACAGTTTGAAGAATGCGGAAGGTGGCAGTATGGGGAACGATTAGAGACGAAAACGGAAATGGGAATGAAAATGGTCTTGACTTCCCATTGCCCTAATGCTTCCTAGATTTGTCTCAGGATATCCATTCCTTAGAGAATCTACCTGAGGTTGGGGAATATTGATTTTGAAGTAGTCCAGCTTCGAGAACTTTTCCCAGAGCAGGAGGTGTGAAGAGTCTGGCCTGACGACCCTGGGAAGTGGTGAGAAGTGAGAGGTAGAATCTGTTGCATAAATCATAGTACCAGTGCTGGTACAGCTGAACTATCAGATGATGAAGCCCAGGGTGAGCGGGAAGCTAAATGAATCAGAAAAGTCCAAGAGACTCCAAAACAATGAACAGGACTAAGGATTTATGTCAGGGCAACAGAAAACCTGGTAGAATCTTCCTAGTTAACCTTAAATATCAGATTTATTACATGAACAAACGATTGGATTTATCTGTGTGGTTCTAGACAGAGCAGAAGGAGGGCTAGTGAATAAATGGTTCAGTCGGCCAGCCATTCATTCTATCATCCTTTACCCCGAATTCTTAGGGCTTAGATGGATTCTGGCATTCAGAACTCTTCCGCCGGGCATGGTGGCTCACGCCTGTGATTCCAGCACTTTGGGAGGCTGAGGCGGGCGAGTCACCTGAGATCGGGAGTTCGCAACTAGTCTGACCAACATGGAGAAATCCCGTCTCTACTAAAAATACAAAATTAGCCGGGTGTGGTGGCGCATGCCTGTAATCCCAGCTACTGAGGATGCTGAGGCAGGAGAATCGCTTGAACCCGGGAGGCAGAGGTTGTGGTGAGCCAAGGTTGTGCCATTGCGCTCCAGCTTGGGCAACAAGAGTGAAACTCCGTCTCAAATTAAAAAAAAAAAAAAGAATTTAGAACGTTTCCAATATCAGACAGGAATATGGAGCATAACACTATCAAAAGAGTCTGACATAGCATGGAAAAATCAAACACATTGACATTTCTGTAAGTATATGAACATTCACACTATAGAATGAGTAAAGACTATACATAGCCCCATGAAAGTTGAGTTTCGCTGACAGATAAATTTGCCACAAAAATATGAATAAGCTTTTGGTTTCTGAGGTTTTTGGGTCTCAGAATTGTAGATAAGAGATTATGGGTCTGGACTATAAAATTAGGATTGAAACTGTATCTATTATAATAATTATCCCCAAAGTTTGTAGACTCCATTATTCCTGTTAGAGAGGTCACAATCAGGGAGAAAATGACAAATGGTTACTAGTGATTAAGAATTTGGATATGAGCATGTCACTCTTAGCTTTTCTGAGATCATTATGCAACTTATTATTATTTTTGAGACAGAGTCTTGCTCTGTCACCCAGGCTGGAGTGCAGTGGCGTGATCTTGGCTCACTGCGGCCTCCGCCTCCCGGGTTCAAGCAATTCTCCTGTCTCAGCCTCCTGAGTAGGTGGGACTACAGGTGGCTGTCAGCACGCCCGGCTGATTTTTGTATTTTTATAGAGATGGGGTTTCATTTTATTGGTCAGGCTGGTCTCGAATTCCTGACCTCAGGTGCTCCACCCTCCTCAGCCTCCCAAAGTGCTGGGATTACAGGCACGAGCCACCATGCTCAGCCTATTATTATATATTTTTTTAGAGACAGAGTCTTGCTCTGTTGCCTAGGCTGGAGTACAGTAGCATGATCATAGTTCACTATAACCTCAAACTCCTAGGCTCAAGTGATCCTCCCACCTCAGCCTCCTGAGTAGCTGGTCGTAATAGCAGTAATTTCTAAAGCACCAATGGTACTAATTTTAATAGCACCTTTGATAAGCTATTCACTGTGTTGGGACTTTTGCACTTAATATCATTAGCAGCCTCAATACCATCTTCAGCAATTGTTATCTCAATTGTAGTGTGCCTCCTGGTGGCACACTACAGGCATATGCCACCACACCCAGCTAACTTTTTATTTTTTGTAGAGATGGGGATCTTGTGATGTTGTCCAGGCTGGTCTAGAACTTCTGGCCTGAAGTAACCCTCCTGCCCCGGTGAGCCACCACACCTGGCTGAAACTTGTTTTTAATAATTATTAATGAACAGTAAAGTACATCTTATATGGAAATCAACACATTTCCTCTTTACTGTCATTCACCAGCTTTCCAGTGGTCATGTTCTCGCCTCTCTTAAGCTAAGAGATTGTGCAGAGTCCTTGGTTCTCATTTGAAGGCCTGGGACACACGAGTGGATTGTAATCAGTGGTAAAGTGTGTCAGGAGTGATTTGACTTTTTTTTTTTAACTAATAATAAATAAAGTAGAGAGCTTTTAAACACAGGAGCCAAGCTTTCCTCTTAATAACATCACTTTGCTAACTTGGGTTTGTATTCTTTCCCGAATGGTTGTGTCATTTCCAGTCACTCCTCATCTAACTATCTGTCCATTCATTTGGTGGCCCATGACATTAAAAAACAATAGCTTTCCCACCTTTATCTCGCATTTGCCATAAATATTATGTAGTCTCAAGTTCAGGCTCCATACCCTGTGCTCTAGTGCTGCTACTTGGGTCTGGCTTTCTATTTTAAATGCTCCCAGCTCCTTCTCTATTCCTAACTCCAACCTCTGTGTTTCTATGCTATGTTGACAATTTTGCTTAACGCTTAACTAACAAGAACAAGATGTGTAAAGAGGGCAAAAGAGGCACGATCCTTGTCCTTTAAAAGACCTCAACACAACACTACTGTAAATAGGAGATCTATAATCTAAAGGATTAGAAGCCATATATATTTATTTTTTTCTTTAGAGTGGGAGTCTCACTTCATCACCGACGCAGGAGTGCAGTGGTGTGATCTCAGCTCATTGCAACCTCTGCCTCCTGGGTTCAAGTGAGCCTCATGCCTCAGCCTCCTGAGTAGCTGGGATTACAGGTGGGTACCATCATGTCCAGCTAATTTTTGTATTTTTAGTAGATACAAGGTTTTGCCATGTTGGCCAGGCTGGTCTTGAACTCCTGATCTCAAGTGATCCACCTGCCGCCGCCTCCCTAAGTGCTGGGATTACAGGCATGAGCCACCATTCCTGGCCCCAAAGCCATATCTTAATGAAGAATGATGCTCAGCAAGAGTAAGTTGATTTGGTGGAGACAAAAAAAAAAAAAAAAAAAAAGAGAAAATGCCGTGATTGCTGTGGATCTACAATGAAGAAAGCACAGGGTTCCATGGTAATGGTATCTTAAGATACTAAGTGGCGGATCATGCTGCTAATACAAAAAGATATAAAGTCCCTCATAGAGAAGTTATTTCCGGTGACTTTTACCTTCTATGTGTTCCATGCCTTTCATTTTTAAGCACCATTGCTCTTCCTCATCTCTATGCTTCATTAATA
>NW_012104987.1:519350-521328 GCF_000951045.1 Mandrillus leucophaeus
CTGCCTCCTGGGTTCAAGTGAGCCTCATGCCTCAGCCTCCTGAGTAGCTGGGATTACAGGTGGGTACCATCATGTCCAGCTAATTTTTGTATTTTTAGTAGATACAAGGTTTTGCCATGTTGGCCAGGCTGGTCTTGAACTCCTGATCTCAAGTGATCCACCTGCCGCCGCCTCCCTAAGTGCTGGGATTACAGGCATGAGCCACCATTCCTGGCCCCAAAGCCATATCTTAATGAAGAATGATGCTCAGCAAGAGTAAGTTGATTTGGTGGAGACAAAAAAAAAAAAAAAAAAAAAGAGAAAATGCCGTGATTGCTGTGGATCTACAATGAAGAAAGCACAGGGTTCCATGGTAATGGTATCTTAAGATACTAAGTGGCGGATCATGCTGCTAATACAAAAAGATATAAAGTCCCTCATAGAGAAGTTATTTCCGGTGACTTTTACCTTCTATGTGTTCCATGCCTTTCATTTTTAAGCACCATTGCTCTTCCTCATCTCTATGCTTCATTAATAAACCCACTCTCATTCTCCTCCTTTTCCAAGCTCTTCCTCCTTCTGTCCAGTTCTTCCTCACTGTTTCACTCATGGTGAGAAAAACACTGGGCTCATTTGTAATAATAGTAGTAATTTCTAAAACACCTTTGGTGCTACTTTTCATAGTCAGCATCTGTGAGGAACTATTCACTGTGTTGGGACTACTATACTTAATATAATTAACAGCCTCAATACCATGTACTTTAGTGATTGATATCTCAATGGTTTAAATTAGAAAACTGAAGTTGACTAAGATTAAATAACTGCCCAACGTCAAAGGGCTTATCATTGGTAGTGCTTTGAATCATGTTTGGGAATACAAACCTAAGGAAGGGTGGTTGGTAGAATAGAATTATCTGGGGTTTGGCTTCTATGAATTTATTTAGTGCTAAATCTTTCTCATGCTAAGTTTATTGCTTTTCAAACAACGTTAATATATTAATGATCATGGCAGCAACTGACATTAACTGAGAAGTTTCTATACGTGAAAGCGTGTGCTAAATGTTTTATACTCTGTGTCTCCTTTAATTTACTCCAGGAATTCGGTGCCTCTAGTACCTTCATTTTACAAATGGGGAAACAGGTTCAGAGAGTACATTAAGTTGTCAAGGGTTACACGGGTGCTGTCAGAGATATATATCAAATTCAGGTCTTTTTAACCTACAAGCACGTGCTCTTACTATGTACCTTATTCGGCCTTTGAAAAACGAAAACATTAAGAAAACTAATCAGAGGTTGTAGGAAATAAACTTGTGTACATACTCAGTATAGAATTATGAGTGCTTCTGTCATAAAAACAGCACATGAATTTCAGAATGTATTAATATCTACAGCTAGTCAGATGTTTAAAATGAAAGCTACTGAGTTATCTGTGGGCACCTGAGATTCTCTTAACTGATGAAATCTCTTAACTGATGACATACTTTTTTCTACTACTTTTTCTACTTGTTTCATACTTCTTCCTTTTTATGCCTCATTTTATACACTTCCCCCAAACACCTGGAAAAATTTGACATGGCCAAATGGAATTTTATCAAACTTTCCAAAAATGTTCAACCTTAAGTCATAGGAATTTGAACCCTCGAGGTTAATTTTTAAAAATAATCCCATCTCGTAAAGTTAAGATCTAGGAATACACTTTTATTTCTGATATAATTTTTGCAAAAATATATATTATCTAAATATAATGATCATTAGAATATTTTAAAGATTAAAGAGTAGTTTTATCTCTGTCCTTTTTCCTTGTTCAATAAATTTTAGAGGCTCATCTCTCTGAACCATTTTTTCCTGACTAATTAAAGGAATGGGGATTCTTGCCTGTCATTCACTTCTGGGTATTTGAAATTCTAAATGAATGCCTAAGTCATGAATGTTCCAATATAGTCTTTTGAAAAACAGTGAATGGCTATATAACAAATTTTTTTTTTTTTTTTTTTTTTTT
>NW_012104987.1:522078-546199 GCF_000951045.1 Mandrillus leucophaeus
CTGACCTAATGATGCTGGTTCTATTCTGCTCACAGCAAAACAGCTACAGACTTAGCCAACACACCTGCAATTCTGTCCTCCTCAAGACAAATACTTTTTTTTTTTTTTTTTTTGAGACAGAGTCTTGCTCTGTTGCCCAGTCTAGAGTGCAGTGGCGTGATCTCGGCTTACTGCACCCTCCGCCTCCCAGGTTCAAGTGATTCCCCTGCCTCAGCCTCACGAGTGGCTGGGATTACAGGCATCCGCCACTGCGCCCGGCTAATTTTTGTATTTTTAGTAGAGACGGGGTTTCACCATCTTGTCCAGGCTGGTCTCAAACTCTTGACCTCGTGATCCACCCGCCTCAGCCTCCCAAAGTGCTGGGATCACAGGCGTGAGCCACTGCACCCGGCCAAGACAAATACTTTTAAAAATTAACATTTCCTTACAAAAAACCAGATAACTTGAATCCGCATCTGCCTCCAAGGGATAGGGCTGAATTCCCTTCTGACTATACAGTAGCACAAGGATACCTTTGTTGTCCTCTTAACCTTGATTTTCTCTTTGCCAGGTATAACCATTAGCTAATTCCACACAATGCCATGGTGGAGGTGGCTTGCTCTAGGAACGGTCTGCGTGCCCTTTTTGAAAAGGCAGAAGCGGCATCTTTCAGGGTGACCCTCCCTCTGTAAGGCACAGCTATCCAGACAGAACTTTATATAGCTCAGCATCAAGTTTTAAATCATTCAAAAAAGAAATGTGCAAGGAGACACACCAGCCTTTCTCCAGAGAGAGATCAATGAGCTGTGGAGCCACACTGGCCAGGAGCACGTTCTTTCATCTAGATACCGAGCATGACGCTCGGGTGCCAGCCTCACTGCTGGCCCTAAAGGAAGGGAGCGACCTCTGTAATCAATCAGAGGTGGAACGTGGCCGGGCCCAGGTGGGAGAGGACGGAGACAATGCTAAAAGATTAGTTAGGGAATGTTTAGTATTACCAACAAGATAAAATGACAGACGAGGTTGATTACATAAAGTTTTCAGACTTAGACATTCAAGGTATCTGAGATCCTTGGTGTTTTATTACAGATCTTAGGAAACAAAAGCAAAGTAAATCAAAACAGAATGAAATGAAGTGAAGATGCTCATAGGCTTCATGTAAGACAATATTCACAGGGATTGTGCAGATAGATAATATAATTAATAAATTATAGTTGTAATTAGAAAGCCTAAATTGTAAAACAAATATGTTTTACATCATTTTAGGAATTATATTAGGTGTCATGCTGTTTTCATTTATTTGGCTCTGCAGAATTACTACTCTTACAAAAATTGCAAAATCATAGGTCTTAAAACACCAAGAATTTTCGAATTGAATTTTGATGTGATATTATAATAAGTATATAAGAAATGGGGAGATTGTGGTCAAAGAATACTTCTAACTTTGAGCCCTAAAATGAGCAAGTGTAAAGACCTAATGTACAGCACAGTACCTATTATTAATAATATGTATTGTACACTTAAAACCTGCTAAGAGAATAGATCTTAAGTATTCTCACCGCAAAAAGTTGATGGATACATTAATGCTTAATTGTGATAAGCATTTCACAATGTATATCAAGACATCACATTGTATAACCTTATATGTATTATATTTATTTGTCAATTATGCCTCAGTAAATCTGGGAAAAGAAATAGCATATATACATAATAATTTAAATAATGATGATGACAATTGACACGTCCCTTTAAGGAGGAACAAATTGTGTACAATAGCTTTTCACATAAACCAAAGAACTCCAAGCTACATGATCCTAATTTGCCACGATGATTGTGGTTCAATCGATGGAAACTTGAATGAACTAGAAATGTCAATATTCAAGACCGCACTGTAATTCTACAGCCAGTTCTTCAGCATCAGCATGGGTAATCTTCACTGGGTATCTCCTCGTGAGTAGGCACCATATCAAAGGTCTGTCTTTAGTATCATCTGCCTTAAACAAAAGTTTCCTTTCCATGTGCTCAAAATTCTTCTCATGACCTAGTAGCTGCCCATGGTTCAAGTTTCTAAGGCCAACCTTGTATGGCAAGCAAAAAGCCCGAGCAGTAACTTGGTCAGAAGGCTGTGGAGTGGGGCCCAGTGTCAGTGAGCAGAAAGTCACAGGAAAGGCAGGGGAAGTGGGTACCGGGGGGATAGGGATTCTGGAGAGAATGTAAAGTGTTCACTAAACAGAAGTGAAAGATGAAAATCTTTACCCATAGCAAAGACAGACACATTCATTTTCCTTTTATGTACTTTAACCACTTTTTTTTTTTTTTTTTTTTTTTTTTTGACAGGGTCTCACTTCCATCACCTAGGCTAGAGTGCAGTGGTACCATCTCAGTTCACTGCAGCCTCAACAGCCCGGACTCAAGTGATCCTCCCACCTCAGGTCCCCAAGTAGCTGGGACTACAGGAAGACGCCACCATGCCCAACTAAATTTTGTATATTTTGTAGAGATGGGGTTTTGTTATGTTGCCCAGGATGGTCTCAACTCCTACACTACAGCCATCCGTCCACCTTGGCCCCCCAAAGTACCGGGATTACAGGCGTGAGCCACCCTACCCTGCCAGTTAACCACTTTTTATCATACTGAATTACTATTTTTTTGAGACAGGGTCTTGCTCTGTTGCCTACGCAGGAGTGCAGTGGCGCAATCATCACTCACTACTGCTTCAACTTCCCATGCTCAAGTGATTCTCCTGCCTCAGCCTCCCAGGTAGCTGGGACCACAGGTGTGCGCCACCGTGCTGAGCTAATTTTGGTTTGTTTTTGTAGAGACATGGTTTCCCTATGTTTCCCAGGCTGGTCTTGAACTCCTGGGCTCAAGCAATCATCCTGCCTCAGCCTCCGAAAGTGCTGGGGTTACAGGTGTGTGCCACAGCACCTGACCAAATTATTTTTTTCTCAGTATTTATCTCTTTCCATTAGCAATAAAGGTCCTATGTATTATAGAAACTTGAATAATAGGACTCCTCCCATGGAGATTAGATTTGAAAAAGTTTATTCACAATAGATGAATAATTGTTCAAAACACACACACACACACACACACATATATATGCATACATATAGTATTTTTTGCATGTGTGTATATTTTTAAAACATAACTTAGATTTCCCGACATGGGTTTACACCGGGAAAGCACCAGCCTATTTCATCACTACAGAGTCAAACTACTGCAAATTACTAATTATCGAAATTGATGATGATCTTTTTGATTCTGGAATGAGCTGTGCAATTTTTTAAAAAGCTTTTTCCAGCAGATTTATCTCCGAAATTCTGTTTAGCTAATAGTCATGTTTGTAGTTACAAGATTTGCTTTCCTTGGGTACATACAAAATTACTTGGGTACAGGGGAAATAGCAGGAATTGAGCCAGGCAGGAAGAAGAGGAACCAATGTCAGATTTTTCAACACTGTGAACACTCTGAATAAAGATAACCGAAGGTCATCAGTATGTTCAATTGTAGTCCACTTTTCTGCTTAGAACTCTAATGTAATGCTAATGTGTGAATTCTACTTAATTCTTCTTTCTACCAAAACAGCCTTATTGAGCTATCACTCACATAGCATACAATTCACCCACTGAACGTGAATGTCAATTTTTTTTTTTTTAGTAGATGCATAGGTTTGTGCACCCCTCTAAAACCATCTAAGTTTAGGATATTTTGTACCCCCCAAAAGAAACTTAATTTGCAGTCACTCTCCATTTTTCTCCCTTTGTACCCAGAGACTCCAGCTCCTTACAAGGACTAATCTACGTTCAGGCCCCACGTATTAGGTTGGTGCAAAGGTAATCGTGGCTTTTGCCATAAAAGTAATGGCAAAAACCGTTTAGTATTTCCACCAGCAATGTATGAGAGTTCCACACATTCTCATCATCTGCAACACTTGTTACTGTCTGTCTTTTTGATCACAGCCTTCCTAGTGAGTATGAAGCATATCTCACTTTGGTTTGATTTGCATTTCCCTGAGGACTAACAATGTGGAGTATCTTTTCATGTGTTTACTGGCCATTCTACTTACATTTTTAGGACCATTTTGTTTTCACTCGCTGTCCAAGACACCTGAATATTATCTAATTTTTTGTAGGTCCTATATTGAAACATATATTCCCAAAGTACCTCAATTCCGATGTTCATTCTTGGTATCCAACCTCCTAACATCCCCCAACACATACACACCCAACACATGCTTTCACAAATAATTGCTTTTAAAACTGAGCTTAATGCCTTATTACAGCTGCTTTGATGATCCATTTGCCCTAAGGCTACTAATGTTTAAGTGCAGAAGAAACGCTTTCCATTTTTCTAAAGCTTCGCTCCCCCTAATGGGAACAGGGGTAGTGTGTGAAGCTGAAATCCTTAAGTTGAACAGGAGGAGTGTGTGAATGTGGAATTCCTTTGCCCAAAGGTGTCAGAGTTAGCACGAAGCATGTCATGCTGGGAATGAACCATGGGGAAGCCTTTGGCTCCTTACATTTTTGATTATCTTAAAAATCCAGGCTCTAGCAGAAGACCACACAAACCTAACAATTTGTTAATTTGATATTATTCAAATTCAACAGGTCTGTACTTCCTCTAGCAGATTATAACCATTACATCATTTGAAAGTATCCTAAAGAAATTAAAAATTGCCCCTGAAAAATAACATCATCTAGCTTGAATAGGATCTTGTTTTCGGCCCACATAAGCCACATGATGTTATTTTTTAAAGGAGTAACTTTAAATATCTTCACTCCAGGAAGTATATTTTGATCCAGGAGAGTTCTACTGCAAACTTTGCTAAGACATCAGAAAACCCTTTTAGCAAATGCTGAAGGGGAATTAAAAATTTCTCAGATACCTTACAAGTGTCTACGAACTCATTAAAAGATGCTACAATGTTCAAATCCTTACCAAACCAAAAACATCTTTGGACAAGCCACGTTCTTAGCTCTTGGTCCAGATTCTCTAGAACTACCTACTGAGAGTTTCTTCAGTTTTTGAATTGAGGATTTTGAAGATCTCCCAAAGTTTTAAAACCATCTCTTGGAACACGGCAAGATAAAGAAGCAAGTGCAAAGCCCTTTCCCAGCTAATCTTCACCTTAGGCCCTTCCATTTTTTGAAAAGAACTACATTTTACAAAGTAAATATCCTAATATCAAGGGTTTCATATCTTTTCTTAACCTCAGCTTTTTCTCTACAGCATTTTAGAAGAAAGGAAAACCCTGCTTTCTTGATCTCTAGCATCCTAGTGAATATTAGCTTTTCAGTTATCTGAGCTTACATTTACCATTTTCTGATTCCCAAAACTGGTTCATCCAGGAACCTGTGAACAGCAAATCTATGTAGATTTTCCTCCAAAATATATCTCAAATTCACCTATTTTCTACAATCTTTACTGCCTTCACCCCAGTCTGCACAGTCCTAGCTCTCAATTAGGTCACTAAAATAACTTCCTAACTTGCTTTTACACTCTCCACTCTCCAATTTACTACCCATTTGGCGGCCAATAATCTTCTCATTACATATATCATATAAGGTTATTTTCTTTCTGGGAAAAAAACACAAAACCCTTTGATGGCTTCCTATTGAATGCACAATAAAAGTCAATGTTTACCACGACCTACCAGGGCCTGAGTGCTCAGGCTCCAGCTTGCTTTATCAAATTCATTGCATGGCCCCCATCTTTCTTGGGAAGTGCTCAATCTTTCCTGCCACATTACCGTGAACATCCCTACCGTCTGCCTGGAATGCTCATACACCACATTACCCCCTCCCCACTGTGCCCCTTCACGGGGCTGCTCCCTTGATTCTTTAGGTATCCACAGCAATGCTGCCTCTTCAGAAAGGCCTCCTCTGACCAGACTCTCTAAATGACCTTCCTCCCTTTGGATACTGCAAGATGACTCCCTGTTTATTTTCCTCATAGCACTGATTTCAGCTTGTAACTTAAATACGTGCTTACTTTTTGTTGTCTGCTTCTCTCATGAGAAGAGAAAAGATCCACATGGCCAGGAATGTTGCCTATCACATAGTAGGGCACACATATCATAAATAATTGTTGAATGCATTACTTACTGTTTTAATGTGTATTCGTTATTCCAATACATGAATACAGATAAATCTCCACACACCCTCAGCCTCCATGGCCACTATTTTGACTGTCCTGTTCATTGACTGTCCTGCCAAACCTTTGGTTACAGAAAGTTGGCACTGAGAAGAGGATTTCTTTATGGGTCATTTTTCTAAAAATTGATGCCTGAATGAAAAGGGTGAATGGTTGGCCAAATTCATTTATCAAGCAATGCCAGAAAGCTACATTGCAGCCCAAGAAGCAGGTTCATTTAGGTATCCAGCAAGTGCGTTATTGCATAAGAATAAACTTTCCTTATCTCCATTCTTCAGCTGCATTTTCAATTTCTTTGAAAATGGTCTCTTCCTTCTTAAACTTACTCCAATAATATCATACATAAATCTGAACATACAGCTCACTTGAATACAAATCAATTATGGAAACAGAAATGTTAACAAGGCATGAGGGGCTCGCCAATGGAACGCATAACCTTCTAAGGATAAACAGTCCAATTATTTTCCTCTAATTACAGGTTTCAGCTGGGCTGAAACAAGACTTGACTGCCACATGCTTGTGCAATTAGAGAAGTAGCTATCCTTTCTCTTGGATCATCAAAGACTACCTGTCTCGAAGTAAAATAAACTAGTAAATTAAGTTAGACAATACTTTAAACATAACTCTTACTAATGTCATGATTTATTAAATTAAAATATCTCAGGCCAACTAAAAATGAAATAATGATAGGCCACAATACACACTATGAGGTTTGGGACCCAGTGGCCAGAGCCAGATCTTCTTCTTGCCTAGCCCTTAGCTCTCTGGACTGTCTGTGAAAATCCTACACTTGCTCCACGTTCCATGTCAAAAGTCCTCCGGGCAGAATTCCTTAATCCTCGCTCCTGGTTCCTCCCACTGCATGATACGCCAACCAGTGCTATACTGCTAGCTCGAAGAAGACGAGACTTTCATTTAATGTACTTGAACGTCTCACTGTCCAGTACGACTCCATACGGAATGAGTGAATAATCACAGGCAGCTTCACATGGTTATACAGCTGAACACTCATCCTGAAAACTGAGCGCAACTTTCACTAGAGCAAAGAAAGAAGTGATGTTGTTCTGGAAGCCTAACCCTCCTTTCCCAGGACCTGGACCATAGCCTCTCAATCAGGGTAAAAAAAGACACGCATCCTTAATCAATCTGTACCTCTTTCTTTTAATTAATACAGCTCTTGTTATCCTAGCTCCACAGAGCCTCATTAGTGGCTAGGTGACAGTCATGCTAACGCCTTCCTGAAAATAAGAGACGAAGACTGCCTATTTCCTTACCTACTACAACTACGCTCTGTGAGACCTTCGGGAAATGCTTGGAAGAATACATGTTAGTCTCCCTTCCCATCTTCTGGTGAATACAGACACATTGAATTTTTTCTTTTTTTTGAGCTGTAGTCTCACTCGGTCACCCAGGCTGGAGTGCAGTGGTGCGATATCGCCTCACTGCACCCTCCACCTCCCAGGTTCAAGCAATTCTCCTGCTTCAGCCTCCAAAGTAGCTGGGATTACAGGTATGCACCACCATGCCTAGCTAATTTTTGTATTTTTAGTAGACACGGGGTTTTACCATGTTGGCCAGGCTGGTCTTGAATTCCTGACCTCATAATCCACCCACCTCGGCCTCCCAAAGTGCTGGGATTACAGGCAGGAGCCACCGTGCCCACCTGACAAATTGAAATTTAAAAAAATACATACTTGCACATGTTTTGTGTTGCTCAGTGATGACAAGTTTAGATTATTTTTTCAAAAAAGGAGGATTTCTTACTAACAACTGTACATGTCTAGTTCCAAGTAGATGAAAAAATAATTTTTCTGATTTGTGACAAAACCAGTGGGTCACATGATTTGTGTCCATTGTATCACATAGTGTAGACATGGAGGGATAGGTTACATGAACATTTTCAAACTAAAGTTCATCCTTGGACTCACAACCAAGATATTTTGCCTAACCAAGAATGTAACTGAGTCACAGTAATACTTTGTGTTTACAGACTATGTTCTTAAGATGCTTAACATGCCTTAGCAATGTCATATCACCTTGTAGGGAGCCATGACCGGGATACTATTTTTAATTAAGTGATGGAAAAACAGTATAGGCATTCAGAAGGTAGATACTGTGCTACATACTTCAAATACATTATGTCATTTAGTCCCCATGATAACACTGCAAGATCGTATTATCATTTCTATTTTACAGATTAGGAAACTGACTCTTGAAAAACAATTGACTTTCTATGATTCTGGAGCCAGTAAGTGGCAGAGCTAACTTGGAAATCCAAACACATTGGCTAGAAAGACAGTAGCCCTATCCAACACAGATGTGTAGAAATTCACTATTTCAAGAAATATATCAACCAAATCATATGAGTCATCAGGACCAAGTAAGAAAATAGAGTTATTATTATCACTCTGTAATCAGATACAAATTAGAAATAGTGGCATAAGAAAAATTTAGACAGGATTTAGAACCTTCATGATATTTTTCAACCTATACATATCAAACTAGTCCAAGGAAAATTCTATCAGAAAAATTTCAAGGACACCATTAACACCATCTTTCAGGTTATTTCTACCATGCTAAGACATTTTGCTAATTATATGAGTTACTTTTAAAGGCTTAATAAATAAAATAATAATAAATAATATAAATAATAAATAAAAATATAAATAATAAATAAAATAAAATAATAAAGATTATTGGTTTTTTTGAGGGGGGGAACTGTTCTTCCTTCAAAAACACTGCTCTGAAGGGAACTGTCAATCCTGGTAACGCTCTGCTCTCACTTTAGGATCAGGTTTGTGAACTGCTAAGCTAACCACAGTACCACCAGGGCTGATTCAGAGATAGACACAATTCATTTGGAGTTCCTCCCTGGCACTTTTGCAGATGGATATGGAAACTGCTCTCTTCTCCTGGGTTATGAGAATATAAGCCATGGCAGTGGCTGACAGCTAACGAACAGCCTAGGTTGCAAGTTAAAGCTAAGCTCCAGAGGAGTGGTAGGTTGGGAAGAAAGGGTGAGAGAAAGAAGAGGAAAAAGAAGGAGAAAGAATAGAGACAGGACATTTAAAAAGACACATGGATCACGGAAGAGACAGGTACAGACACACGCGGCTGACTGACCCCACTCACCGCAGGCAGAATTCTGCATTCAGGCCTCCCACAGGCAAGTTCCACTCTTGTCCTTCCGAGGTGTGACTGTCTAAACAAATAAAATCTCTCTCTGTCTCTGTCCCTCTCTCTTTTGGCTTTGAGGTATTCAGAACAGGGATTTTATTATCTACAATGATCAACTCAAGTTATGCAAGAAAACATGTTTCATTACTTTACTAGGCTAAGTTCTTATTTCCATGTCTGCGCAATGTTAATGATGCCACAAGTCAAGTCAGCAAATACTTATGGAGACACAAAGAGGGGAAAGGCGGTGTGGCCCATGACAAGTGAGGGCTGTACCAGATATGAGGACACTCATCCCACTGAGAAAGACCCACACTGAGTGGTTCTTAATTAAAAATAAAAAAGACCAGCATGCAAATATCTAAAATTAATGGTATAAAATCGACATATTGTTAGGCAGTATAAGATTAGCCACTGAAGAAAACAGGCTAATAGTAAATAGTATAGGAGTACAGAGGTGAGAAATAGGTTGGAGAACAGCATCCCATTTTAAGTATTTGTAATTCCACTTGAGGTCCTACTCGCACTGACAGTAACTGTACAAGAAGTTTCACACTCTTAAATGACCCCACTGGCATTTCCTATCCATGTCCCGGGGCATTCAAAACATTTCTGAAATAGTTTTCCATTTAACTATAGAAAATATAATATAAAGTTTACACCAGGCCAGGTGTGGTGGCTCACGCCTGTAATCCCAGCACTTTGGGAGGCCGAGGTGGGCAGATCACAAGGTCAAGAGATGGAGACCATCCTGGCCAACATGGTGAAACCCCGTCTCTACTAAAAATACAAAAATTAGTTGGGCATGGTGGTGCATGCCTGTAGTCTCAGCTACTCAGGAGGCTGAGGCAGGAGAATCCCTTGAACCTGGGAGGCAGAGGGTGTGGTGAGCCGAGATCACGCCACTGCACTCCACTGTGGTGACAGAGCAAGACTCCATCTCAAAAAAAAGTTTACACCAAAGCAGGGCACAGGTGTGCATTTGGGCAGTCAGATGGGGAGCCACCCTTAGAAGGGCTCTGTGCTTGCTTTAAGGCTTTGCTGTCTTGAAATTATTAATTTTTATACAAGAAATTCTGCATTTTCATTTTTCACTGTTTCCTAAAAATTACATAGCTGGTCCCTCACTAAGGAAAGGAACAGGGCTGTTGTGCAAACAACTCCAGCCAATGGTTTTCCTTTTCAAGCAACCTGCTTATCATTTGCCAAGAGGGTAATAGATTTTGGAAGTGAAAAGGCAAAGCAGCGCTCTCACCTGCCACGTGTTCTTCCTTAGCCCTTTATTAAAAGCAAATGATTTAGAAAACGAAGTCTGCAGTCAAGAGCACTTGTAAACTGCCAGTTCACAACACGGCTCACATGAATGTCAGGTCACCAAGCGTGAACCCAAAGCCCATCACATAGTTCTAGGACATGACAAGCACAGGATAAAGAATTTAAAAAATGGATCTGGCTGAGCTTATGAGATACTTACAGAGTGAAGCAAAGCTCATTCTGGGCATGTCAGCTGCACACAATGCCACCAAACAGTGGGTTGTTGTTGAAAATGTCATCTAGAAACAGTTCTATCTCATGGAGCGTGTGTTAGATGGGACTCTGAGGATGCTGTCATGGGGCATGTATTAGACGGGGCTGTGAGGATGCTTAGGGAGCAAAGCATCTGAATGAGTCCATCTCAACATTTTCTCTAAGTAAGCATCTCACCAGCTTATATTCTGGTCTATGCTAGCAGAAGAAAGCGAAGAGGGTGTCCAGCATCCTTGACCTAGGACCTCCACGACAGGATCAAGCCATTCTCCAACTGCGATGCACTTGCTTACATGATGTGCATTGGACCAGCTACTCCAAAGCGACAACGTCATCAGTCCTGTCTTGTTGATGTCTAAAATCACACTGTCTACACTCCCATTGAGGACTCTCATCCTAGATATGATGAAAATCATCGTGCAAGGGGAAACACGACTCTTTTCATTTTGAACCTTAGTGTAAATAAGTTTCAAACCCTTTTCTAGGGGACCAGGTTTAGATTAGAGGTAAAAGGAGGAAGGTAGGGACTTAGGGAAGGGCAGGAAGGGAAGTTCTGTGTGATGTGCTAAGGTTTAAGAAAAACCTTCCACTTTACAATTTTCCGAACTGTGCAAGCCTCTTTTGGTAAATATCACTTAATATATGACTTAGTCTGAAGGAAAAGAAGAGTGATTCAAATACACTTACTTTTAAGCAATTATCTCTTCTACCCCACCTGCACAGAAATTTCACTAAAAGCTCTCATCTTTTATGTTAACACCTACTGATGCATTTGGAAGTAGAATAAGCTCATTATCTTTAAAGTGCAAGTTTAAAGTGTTTTCCTTCTGTTCAAGCCATTTTCTTTTTCCACCTACTATTCACTGAGGATAGTTTCTTCTATGACAGACCTATGGATCTAAATAATTAATTATAGGAGTAAGTGCAAGTCTGGCATAGTTTACAGGCTCAATAAATGTTATCAATTAATTCATCTAATTTAAGGAGGTATCAAAATTGAATTACAACTGAAAGCAAGGTGAGCAACCATGATATCGTGTGTGAGCAGACCAAAGTGAAGACCATAAGCAGAAAACAGCAGAATTTTGTGAACAAAATTTCTCAGGATGTAAGTTTTCTTTTCTTTTCTCTTTTCTTTTCCTTTCTCTTCTCTTTTCTTTTCTGACAAAGTCTTGCTCAGGATGTAAGTCTCCCCTCCCCTCCCCTTGCCTCCTCTTCTCTCCTCTCTTCTCCTCTCCTCTTCTTCTCCCCTCTCCCCTCTCCCCTCTCCTCTTCTGACAGAGTCTTGCTCTGTCACCCAGGCTGGAGTGCAGTGGCACAATCTCAGCTCACTGCAACCGCCGCCTCCTGGGTTCAAGCGATTCTCCTGCCTCAGCCTCCTGAGTAGCTGGGATTACAGGTGCCCGCCAAAACGCCCAGCTAATTTTTGTACTTTTAGTAGAGATAGGGTGCTTTCACCAAGTTTGCCAGGCTGCTATCGAACTCCTGACCTCAACTGATCTGCCTGCCTTGGCCTCTCAAAGTGTTGGGATTACAGGCATGAGCCACCGCTCCCGGCCCACAGGATGTAAGTTTTCTAAAGATCTAAACCAAAGTTACTGTTAGTGATGTTAGGAAGCATATGAATTGGTTTGGCATTATGGCTTGCTTTATAGTATAGCTTCTGTTTCTCTTTGTTTTCCCACTAGACGCAGCAACTTGGGGATGCCGCCCTGAGAGGGCTAGCATTCTTCATGACTTAATATGTAATACGCCTCTATGGAATTTCATAATCATGGAGACTTTATTGCATATACTGAAGAGAGGACAGTCCCCTTCCTGAAAAGATTTATTTTAGAAAGTGTCACACAATTCTACAAGAATCTTGAAAGGTCTTTGAAAAAATATTGACATCTGTGTTTCTTGGTGATATCTGGATGAAATTTGGATATGAGTGGTAAAATGACAATATCCCATGAATTGAGCAAACTATTCCTTTTACCCTTACAGCCTTTGCTATCTGTTCTTTGAAGTGAGTGTGTCTGCCATTGCAGCAGGGTTGTTCAAGCCTTCTTACGTGGTCACTTTGACATGATTTCCTCCTGACAGAAGTTGTGTCACCTGACAGTGGTCCTGGCAAACCAGCACCCCAGCTTCTCTCTGTAGCATCCCAGCTTCTGTGCTGACTCTTCTTATTAAAACTCCACATTTTGCCAAAGGTCAGCATCCTCTTCAACTTGCTACCCCAGGTTGAGGGCCATCTAATTTTTTATTCAGGCTATGAAAATTGGCAACCCCCGTGGTGCCACACCTAATAAAACACCAGTTTTAAAATGCCATTGTGCAAATGAAAATACCTACCTCTCTTGTAGAAGAAGTTTGTTCTCTTTCTTCCAGAAGTCTTTAAAGTCAGAGCTGAATTCATGCCAGATACTGAAGAAAGCATTTGGAGACACCTCCTTCTCTCCAAGTTTTGGTTTCATGAAGAAATATGCCGTAGTCTCCAAAAAGCTGTCAAAGCATACACACGCAAGAGCATAAAAACCATGATTACTTTCCAATATGGGATAGCCTTTCTCTATCCAAATGCTGATTTTATTCATGCACAATTATTATTACCAAGAGGACTCAAACTCTTCAAGCACCAACATTGGCTCTCTTATGGTTTAATGTTAAGAGTTTTGGATACAGATAGTAGCAGCTGACAAGAATCCTCCAGGTACTAATAACTACCCCTTGACCAATTCTATTTCAAAATTAATCACTCTGTGTTGGACATACTCCAGAAATGAACTTGTCATCAAGATGAGACATATTGAAAGTGGTGGGCCTATACTTTCTTTCTAAACTCTAAACAAATGAAATATCAACCATGTGTCCCCAAACTAATATGTAGTCCATATTTATATTATATTGCTTATATACTATTTGCCTTCCTACATGGTTAGAGGGAATAAAAGCAAGAGTCCCAGGAGATGCTGACAAAGTCTCCCGTCAGAGACCACGGTGCTATCATTGAGTAGAGACCAATATGGCAGCCAGCACTGTGACAGTAGATTGCTCAGGACCAGTTTTCAGAAGGCGCCACTCAGAGGCTGCTTAATATTACAGCTATATGGAGCTCAGAAGAGTTTCAAAGTGGTTATTTGACAAAGAACATACCACTAGTAAATGGTAGGTTTCTGACTTAACAAAAGTCTTCTGGTGCCATGAGTGATGCCCTGAGAAGAATCCTGACCAATACAGTCAATAACGCTGAGGCAAGAGGACTGGTTAGAGAAAGGTCAGAGATGCTGCAAAGGGGTGGCATGCAAAGAAGCTTGTCTTTATTTTTTCTTTCTTTGGCCTGGGGCCAGCACTATTTCTGCTCCACCAAAACTCAAGTTTGATCTACTCTGAAGTAGAAATATCAAAGGCAACTTGATTTTGCTCAGTGACAAAAAGTATGTATATATACATATATATACATACATACCCTAACATATACACTTACACATATCTCTGTGTGTATTCAGCTTGCCATAGCTGATTTCAAATGTCTATTATGAAAAACAGTATGAGCATTAAAATACTGAGTGTTTTTTTTTTTTTTGAGACGGAGTCTTACACTGTCACTCGGGCTAGGGTGCAATGGTGCAGTCTCTGCTTACTGCAACCTCCACCTCCCGGGTTCAAGTGATTCTCCTGCCTCAGCCTCCCGAGTAGCTGGGATTACAGGTGCCCGCCACCACGCCTGGCTAATTTTTTAAAATACTGAGATTTTTAAGGTGAGTTTGCTCAGAAGGTAAAAGAGTTAGAGCATCACACATAAAAACAAACATTCACAGCTATGGCTAATCTGCTGTTTTTAAGCTTGCCTATGGCTGTCTCCGAGCAGCAAGATTCCCAGGATATCAGCTTTTGAAGTTGTAGGCAGAGATGACAAGACGGATTTGATCAAATGTGTGGATCTCAGGTATTATATTTTTCTCCTTAGTTAGCCTACTAGAAAAATGACACAGTATGGTCAATTAAACCTGAGAAAGAGTCAGGCTGTGAAGTGGATATGCAACGTGAGAATCTGGCTGCCACGAGTTATGGTAGTGACATTAGAATGCATCTGGCGGAATGTGCTGACGGCGTCAGAACTGCCCAGAGAGTAGATGGCAGAGAACACAATAAGACATATCTGGGTCATATTTTATTACAATTGATAACAGAAACACATATATGCCTTCTGGGAAAACTGGTCATTTTCCTTATATACCTAAAAAGAATGTACGACCTGTTAGGCTGAAGTTAGGTCTCAAGTCTTTTCTATCCGTTTATTCATGCTCCTCATTGCTCTGGTCTTTGAACTTCATAAAACTTATTACAGAGCAAGTCCATCTGTTTGGGTAGCCATATGTAAGTTGCAAGAGCTAGTTCATCCAGTCAGCTATCTTGCAACATTTTGAAAGTTTTATCACTAGGTCGCATGGTATCAAAAGCAAAGAATGTAAGATTTAGAATGAGATGACAAGGAATATTGAATCCTGCCTCTATGACCAGCTATATGAGCAAACCGTTTAACATCATTGTGCCTCAGTTTTTCCACTGTAAAACAGAGATTATCATAAACAGTTGTTTTGAAGTCCAATGGGTAAAAATGAATTGCCAAAGTGTTTGTTGAATGCATCAACACAAAACAAATGTATTTTATATTACATGTTATATTACATATGCTATATATTTTATATTGCCTATTAAATAAATATAAATATATATTTCCTAAAAATATTCTCTAAATTATAACTAACTCAACTGGGGCTGATTTATGAACAGATTCTCAGGTGATGATGTTCTCTGAAGAATTTTTTTTTTTAGTTACCAGCAGGCATAAAAGCTTCCGATACTAGTGATAATCATTCTAATTATTCAATAATTTCTTCTTGGCTTTGTTATACAAAGCACATAGATTTAGGCAGGTAATTTAACTTCTGAGCCTCAGTTTTTTTTCATCTGTAAGTAGAAAAAATACCTGCTTTTCAAGGTTGTCATGAAGATTAAATAAAAGTACCTTGCAAGTTATAAACTGAAGTAGTAACATATGTATTCACCTTAGAAGAGGCAAAAATTTTTCAATAAAAAATTGTTCTTTGTGTAAAACTTTATGAACATGTTAGCCAAATGAGTATCCAACAATTGATTTAAAGTCAAATGTGAACCTGATTACTAGCATGAGTCACAATAAACAGAAACTTTTGTCAGTAGCTATTTCTTCGGATGTGGCCATGGTGAAAGAATAAGTGTACCTGAGTATGTGTAGAGTGTCCAGAAGAATTATCTGAGGATCATGAGTGCTGTCTCAACTGTACACTGCCACCCTACTCCCTGAAATAAAGTATAAATACTTAAAAAAAAAAAAACAAGCAGCCTGTAATCCCAGCACTTTGGGAGGCCGAGGCGAGTGGATCATGAGGTCAGGAGATCGAGACCATCCTGGCTAACACTGTGAAACCCCGTCTCTACTTAAAAAAAAAAAAAAAAAAAAATAGCCGGGCTTGGTGGCAGGCACCTGTAGTCCCAGCTACTCGGGAGGCTGCGGCAGGAGAATGGCGTGAACCCGGGAGGCGGAGCTTGCAGTGAGCCGAGATGGCGCCACTGCACTCCAGCCTGGGTGACAGAGCGAGATTCCATCTCCAAAAAAAAAAAAGAAAGAAAGAAAAAACAAACAAACAAACAAACAAATAAGCAAATAACAGGACAATAATTTCTACAGATTATCAAGGTATCTTTTATGCCAGAGGCATTTTTGGTTATATAATCCTGTCCAGCATTAGGTAGCCCTCAGCAAATTCAAACTTGCATAACACCAAAGAGACCCATTTGGGTGGTGTGTGGGAAGGGTAAACTCCATCTTTTCTGAATTATTTCCTTCTTTTAAATCTGAAACCAGGAGGATCCCAGCCACCATACAGCAATACGGGATTCACTACAAAAAGACAGACATCTTACCTAGGACCCTCCTTAGTACACAGGCTTTTCTGTGAGACTCCCTCAAAATGACCCTGGCACATGAAGAGGTAGTAGTTAAAAGATGTGCAGTTATAAAAAAAAATGCAGTGATTATAATAACAGATAACTCCGGATGTCACTGAAAAATCAACATCCCTCTGTTCTGGATTCTTAAATGGTCCTTTTTCAAAAAGATCAACACCACACGTCTTTTGCTACAAACATCAGACAGTACAAATATACTTCTCGGCAATGGAATCAAGGTACCTGCAGATCTCTAAAATGACAGCTACAGAAGCAGAATCATGTTGGAATTTCTCTGAATCCCACACAAAAATGGAAAGAGCAACTAATATTAAAAATCAGAGCTAACAGGAAGATATCTACAAAGACCTAGGTATCTAATGTCCCCAACAAAACTCAAAATTGGCCAGGCGTGATGGCTCAAGCCTGTAATCCCAGCACTTTGGGAGGCCGAGACGGGCGGATCACAGGTCAGGAGATGGAGACCATCCTGGCTAACACAGTGAAACCCCGTCTCTACTAAAAAATACAAAAAACTAGCCAGGCGTGGTGGCGGGCGCCTGTAGTCCCAGCTACTCGGGAGGCTGAGGCAGGAGAATGGCGTAAACCCGGGAGGCGGAGCTTGCAGTGAGCGGAGATCGCGCCACTGCACTCCAGCCTGGGCCACAGAGCGAGACTCCGTCTCAAAACAAAAACAAAAACAAAAAAACTCAAAATTACAGCTAAGGACAAACTACTCACGACATAACACCCACATGGTAACATCTGTAGAGGAGGAAGCAGAGGGAAGCAACAGGAAATCTCTCCTAAAAGCAGGAAGAACCCTCAAATTACAAAAAGGTAATCCTGAAAAGAGTCAGGGCTAACTTGAGAACTGTGCTGAAACAGGAAGAAGTTTCACACAATTGAGTGCATGGAACAAAAGACAGGATGTATAGTAACTTCTGAAAGGACTGGAAGCAGTCTGGGCTGTATGAACTCTTAGTATTGACCCAAGAGAAACTCTCTTTTAGGGCTAAGCTCTGCGTTGAGAGAAAATGCTGAGAGTGGAATTCAAATTGTGCAGAAAAAACTCTAGAACAAAGAGAATAGAAAATGCAGGTAAAATGCACTTTTTAATGTGCAAAAGCAACAAAAGAGGAAACTCTAGAGCACGAAAGTTAGAAATGTTTTCCTCGCGCATCTATTCCTCCTAACACTTCAGTAAAATTAATTTCAAATAAAAATGAGAAAGATGAAAATACTGCAGTGGAAAAAGCTACGTAAACACACTAACCATAGCAAAGTTGGCCTGGTTTTATTATCCAAGTAGACTTTCAAGACAAAGAACATAACCAGGGTGTTATTTCATAATTATAAAAGCATCCACATTATCAAGAAGATATAACAATCCTAAAGATATGCATCTAATGAAATAGTTTCAAAATTCATGAGGCAAAAATTGCAGGACTAAAAGGAAAAAGAGACAAACTCATAATCAAATTGGATATCTTAACACCTCTTTCTCAGGAGTCAAGAGAACTAGATTAAAATATCACTAATGACACAGAATAGTTGAACATTATTATCAAAAACTGACCTAGTTGGCATTTGTATCAATATTCTACCAATCAATATTCTACCATTATGGTCAGTGGTAGAATATACAAGAGCGCATGAAATATTTATCAACATAGACCAAATGCTGAGTCATAAAACAAGTCTCAGTGAATTTCAAACTGAAATTATACAGAGTAAGTTCCCTGAGCACAGGCGTATTAAATTATGAAAGAAAAAAAATAATATCTAGGTAATATACAATTTGGTAATTAAGCAAACCTGTGATAAATAACTCATGGATCGAAAAGAAATCCTAACAGAAATGAAAAAAACATTCCAAACTAAATAAAAATAAAAACAAAAAATATCAAAATATATGGGATACAAAGATAAAACAAGTACTTAGAGAGAAATTGAACTTTGAAATGAATATATTAAAAAGAAATCTGTAAAATCAATTATTTAGACAACCAACTCAAGAAAATATAAAGGAGCAAATTAAACCCAGCTTAGAAGAATAGAAATAATAAAAATGAACACAAAACAAAGAAATAGAAACTAAATCTTAAAGAAAATCACCTCAGTCAGAAGTTGGTTTATTGAAAAGCTTCATAAAATTGATAAACCCCTACCCAGACTGATTAAGAAAAAAAGAAAGAAAATGCAAATTGTCAATACTAGGGATGAAAGCAGTCATCTTTATAAATCATACTGGCTTAAAATGATAATGTGATGATGTTGTAAACAATTTTATGCCTGTAGATTTCACACCTTAAGTGAAAATTAAGCAAATTACTTAAACAACAAAACTTTCTAAAACTGAAAAGAAACAGAAAATATAAGTACCCCTAAATCTAAGACAATTCAATTATTGTCCATAAATAGAAAATTATGTTTTATAAATTTGTAATCAAATTTATCTCCACACTCCAAATAATTCTGACCCAATTTGTTTCACAAGTGAATTAACAAACATTTGAGGAAGAAGTAAAGCCAATCTTACACTAACTCATCCAGAAAATAGAAGAGGGTATACTTCCTAACTCATTTTATGAAGCCAGCTTTACCCTGATGTTGATACGGAAAACTAAAGAAGATATTATGAAAGAAAAAAATAAATTTATAGACAAATATACCTCATGAGCATAAGCAAAAAAAAAAAAAAAAATCCTTAATAAAACATCATCAAATAAAATGCAGCAATTTCTACAGTGGATAACAAATTGGGGTTTACCCCAATAATACAAATTGGTGTTAACATTTGAAAAGCAATCAGTGTAATTTGCCACATTGATAGAATAAAGAAGAAAAACAAATATGATAATTTTAGTAAGTGTAAAAAACATGGAAAAAAAAATCAACACCAGTTTACCATTAAAAACAGGAAATAACTCTCTGCAGGTTAAGCCTAGAAGTAAACTTACACAATTACATAAATACTATCTATGAAAAACCTACAGTTAACATACTCAATGGTATTTGATATTTTCTTTTTAGTTCAGAAATAAAACAAGGATGTCTGCTCATCCTAATTCATTGTACTGAAATCCCTAGCCAGTTAATAAAGAAAAAAAATTGGAAAGGAAGAAATAAAACATATATATGTGTATATATATAAAAAACATGGTTGTATACCTAGAAAACACTATGGAATTTATAAACATAATGAAACCTGTTAGAACCAATAAGTGAATTTACTCAGAACTAAATAAGTGAACTTAATATTGATCCCATAAGATACAAGGTAGATATTTAAAAATCAATTGTATTTTTACACATCCTGGAAAAGACCACTGGGGAAAGTCGTGTTTTAAAACAATATAATTTGTATTGCTATTATAAAACATCAACTATCTAACAATAAATCAAATAAAAGTATGAAAACTACAAACACTGCTGAGAGAATTTAAAGAAAGCTGAAATAACTATAAAGGTATAATATATTTTTGGGTAGAAAGATTCAGTATTGTTAAGATCCATTTGCCCCAAATTGTTCTATGGATTCAAGACAATCCCAATCAAGAGTTTTTGTTATGTTTTGTTTTGTTTTGTTTTTTAATAAAGGGACTGATATGCTGATTCTAAAATTTATGTAAAAATATAAAGCATCTGAAATAGCAAAAAAAATACATTTTTTAAAAAAGAACAAAGGTGAAGGGCTTACATTATCTGAATTCAAGAGTTATTACAAAGCTACACTAATAGAGTATGGTATTGGTATAAGGACCTGGAAGGAGATTTGCACGTACAAGGTCATCTGATTTTTTACAAAAGGTGGTGAGCCAATTCAATGGGGTAGGAAAGTTTTATTTTATTTATTTATTTATTTATTTATTAAACAGACGGTGCGAGAACAATGAGATATCTGTTTTGGAAAAAAAAAATCCTTACTCCAATAAGAAAAATAACTATTTCAATGTAGAAGACAGAAACATAAGACTTCTAAAAGAAAACATTAAAAAAGTCTTTACATCCTTGGGTCAAACAAAATTTCTTAGATAAGACCCAAAAAGGACTAACCATAAGAGAAAAAAAGTTGATAAATCAGACTTTAGCAAAGTAAAAATTCTTTTCATGATGCCATTTCATACTCATACGAGTTGACTTAAATCGAAAAGACTGACAAAGTCTCACATGTTGGGGAGCATGTAGAACAATCGAAATTTTCACACAGTGCTTTTGAGAGTGTAAAATGGCAAACCACTTTGGAGAAGTGTTTGACAATTCCTTATACATTTATACATATATGTATAAATTTATGTATGTATAACATGACTCAGAAAACCTACCCTCACCTATTCATTCCAAGGGAAATGAAACATGAATACAAAAAGACTCACAGAAGAATGTTCACAGCAGCCCTGCTAATAATAACCCCAAATTGGAAACCCAAATGTCCATGAATAGGGGAATGGATACACTGTGATCTATAACTATGATGAAATGCTACTTAACAATAAAAAGGAAAAAGTTGCTGCTATATCAATATGAAGTTACTCTAAAAAAAAGTCAAAAAAGCAGAGCCAAAATTATACATGCCATATGATTCCATTTATAAAAGTACAAGCGTACACAAAATTAATCTATGTTGACAAATCAGAGCAATGATCACCTCCTCAGAGAAGTGTGAAGTAAATATATTGGGAAACACAACTGTTTTAATGTTTTGGTTTAAAAGGAACCTGAAAGGAACACTTAAGGTTTGTGCATTTTTAATGTTTACAAATTATGCCTCAACTAACCAAGAAGGGAGGAAGAAAAACAAAGAGAGAGAGAAGTGGGAAAGAAGGACAACAAGGAGATGAAAAGATGGAATACAGGAGATTGCAAATGGTTCCTAAACAAACTTATTAAAACAAAACAGGAGCAAAATACTGGCTCTGCAGACCAATGAGAGAAAGACATGTCTATCAAACCAACTTGCCAGGAAGACATGTCTACTGAACAGATAAGAACTGTTGCCTAATGTTTTGAAACATACTAAAAGGTATTAGTAAAATGATAAAGGCTATGAAAAAAAAAATCAAAATTTAAAAAACTCAGACATAAGGTACAAGAACTTAGTAAAGAATTTGAAATTTAAAATGATCATTTCACACATGAAAACTGATTTAGAAATAACACGGCCGGGTGCGGTGGCTCACGCCTCTAATCCCAGCACTTTGGGAGGCCGAGGTGGGTGGATCACAAGGTCAGGAGATCGAGACCATCCTGGCTAACATGGTGAAACCCCGTCTCTACTAAAAATATAAAAAAATTAGCTGGGTGTGGTGGCGGGTGCCTGTAGTCCCAGCTACTCGGGAGGCTGAGGCAGGAGAATGGCGTGAACCCGGGAGGCTGAGCTTGCAGAGAGCTGAGATCACGCTACTGCACTCCAGCCTGGGCGACAGAGCAAGACACTGTCTCAAAAAAAAAAAAAAAAAAAAAGTAACGCAAGAGTAATAAGCACAACGGCTAATGCCTTAATGAAAACAGAAATAAAATGAGGAAAAGTTTTTAAATCAAAGAGAAATTTAAAAAAAAAGATTTAAGAGAAAGTTGTAAGTGTGGAAGACAAGAAATTCCTGTATGTATATTATAAAAACCTCTTGTACCGAAAACAATCACGGCAATGGAACAGAAACATAACAACAAAACTGATTCAAAATGTTAGTTTGATAAGAAAGATAAGTTCAAGAGATCTATTATACAACACAGTAGTAATAGTTAATAACAATATATTGTATTCTTGTAAATTAATCGAGTAGATTTTAAGCATTCTCATTACAAAAATTGGTAAGTATGTGAGGTAACGCGTATGTTAACTAGCTCAATTTAGCCATTCCACAATGTATTACAGATCCAGAGCTGCCTGGAGAAACGGCTCAATCCAGGTCTCCAGGAAAAAAATTGTTCACAATGAACCCGGAGTGTCATATCCAAGAAGATAGCAGAGAAGATCATGTCAAAAAGACTCAAAGTGAATGTAAAGATGGAACATTTTAGCCGGGTGCAGTGGCTCATGTTTGCAATTGCAACACCTTGGGAGGCCAGGGCCAGAGGATCACTGGAAGCCATGAGTTTCAGATCAGCCTAAGCAACATAGCAAGACCTCATCTCTACACAAAATGCAAAATTAGCCAGGTGTGGTGGTGTGCACCTGTAGTTCCAGCTACTTGGGACAGTGGGGTGGGAGGACTGCTTGAGCCCAGGGGGTTAAGGTTGCAGTAAGCCGTGATCTTAGCATTGTACTCTAGCCTGGGCAACAGAGTGAAACTGTATTAAAAAAAAGATAAAATGTTTTGGACATCAGTAACAATAATAATTGCAAAAGAGTAAAACACATCAAATATGTTTAATTCTATGAGTTCATTACAATGCTTAAGAAATAAAAAAAGATTTCTTCATTTTTGTTGGAAGGTGCTAGTGATACTGCTCATTATTTTGAAAATTGGTAAAGGAAAGAAACCTGCATTTCTTGTATAGGAAACATACTATTGAATAACTCTATGCCAAATGAAGAAAAGTTTTTCTTTAAAGAAAAAGTATTTCACTGAATAACTGAGAACAAAATAAAAAATCACCATTTTACTAATTATAATGAATTAAGACACATAGACACTGATTCCCAAAGGCTGGTAACATCACAAAAATGGATAACTAAATATGTCAGGCTTCCTCTTGGTAGAACACACCATACCACCTATAAAGTAATTTTGCCAAAATATTCAAACCCGAAGCTGATCAAGTATCTAGAGCTAACTACCTATCTAAAAGAAATACAGGACAGAGGATCGTGTGAAACTACACCACTGAGACAGAATCAGGAAAATCCATACTGCAGAGAAACTCTACAAAACAAATGACTTAATTTCTTCAACGACTCATTTTCGAGCAGAAAAAAGTGTTGTAGGGGCACCTATTATAAAAATGTAAGAGATATCATCCACTTATAATGGTTGGCATTTCTCTATATCCTGCTCAAAACAAACTGTAATCAAAATAAAATAAGTTGTAATATACATGAACTAATTGAACTTTTGAACAGTGACTTGGTATCTGGTGATATTAAAGCCTAATTATTTTTTAGGAGTGAAACTGGTGGTGAATATGCTTTCTTTTAAAAAGGGTATCTTGGGCCTGGCACAGTGGCTCACGCTTGTGATCCCAGCACTTTGGGAGGCCAAGGCAGGTGGATCACCAGAGGTCAGGAGTTCAAGACCAGCCTGGCCAACATGGTGAAACCCCCATCTCTACTAAAAATATAAAAATTAGCTGAGCATGG
>NW_012104987.1:550004-558570 GCF_000951045.1 Mandrillus leucophaeus
AGCTGATCAAGTATCTAGAGCTAACTACCTATCTAAAAGAAATACAGGACAGAGGATCGTGTGAAACTACACCACTGAGACAGAATCAGGAAAATTCATACTGTAGAGAAACTCTACAAAACAAATGATTTAATTTCTTCAACAACTCATTTTTAAGCAGAAAAAAGTGTTGTAGGGGCACCTATTATAAAAATGTAAGAGATATCATCCACTTATAATGGTTCGCATTTCTCTATATCCTGCTCAAAACAAACTGTAATCAAAATAAAATAAATTGTAATATACATGAACTAATTGAACTTTTGAACTGTGACTTGGTATTTGGTGATATTAAAGCCTAACTATTTTTTAGGAGTGAAACTGGTGGTGAATATGCTTTCTTTTAAAAAGGGTATCTTGGGCCTGGCATGGTGGCTCACACTTGTGATCTCAGCACTTTGGGAGGCCAAGGCAGGTGAATCACCAGAGGTCAGGAGTTCAAGACCAGCCTGGCCAACATGGTGAAACCCCCATCTCTACTAAAAATATAAAAATTAGCTGAGCATGGTGGTGCGCACCTGTAATCCCTGATACTTGGGAGGCTGAGGAAGGAGAATTGCTTGAACCCAGGAGGCGGAGGTTGCGGTGAGCCAAGATTACGCCATTGTGCTCCATCCTGGGTGACAGAGCAAGACTGCATCTTAAAAATAAATAAATAAATAAAACAAAAAGGGTATCTTTTAGGGAAACATACTGAAATATATATGGATGAAATTATATCTGTTGGGGATTTCCTTCAAAAATAATATGGGAGGAGACAAGTGGGTAGGGTTATAGAGGAAACAAAACTGACTACAAATCGATAGTTGTTGAAGTTGAGTGATGGATAAAATGGAGGATCATTGTACTATTCTGTTCATCTTTGCACATATTTTAACTTTTCCATAATAGAGCAATATTTTTAAAAATCACAAGTGCACACACACACAGCGTTGGTACCACAAAGTAATAGCTATACACATCTTTTAAAATGGCATTCTAGAAATATTTTTAAGAGGGTAGAATATTGCTTTAAAGACTTCTACTGGATATTGTTTTTGACTATGACTTATGTTCCACAGATAATAAAAATAGACAGCTTTGATTTTTTTACTTGAAAAGAGGCCATACCACAAACCGAGAACTATTTTATATTCTTTTAAACTTCTCATCTGTTTTTAAGGCAATTCTCTGTCTGGGAATTGTGCACATAGAGAATGACTCAAAATTTGGTTTTTATTACAACCAAAAGAGGTGCTAGTAATTATCCTAAAATAGCATTTTCTTGCCACAAGTTATGATCTCTTTGGAGAAGCATGTTCTCTGCAAATGAAATAGTATTTAAATAGCATATTGTGTTATTACTAATAGTTATTTCCCATCTATGAGCAGGATTTACTCTTGTTCAAGTATTATTTAAAATCTTGAATTAAAGCCCAGTAATTTTAGCAGTGTTTACTCCACTGTAGTCTTAGAAGAGGGCACTACAGCTTTGCCCTAATTCATCAGGGAGCAGGTAGTAACTATATGCCAGGCACTACTCATGGCAGAGTGAATACAAAGAAAAGTGTAAGCTCTGGTTGATGACTTTCTTGAAAAACATTTCTAATGGGTCAACAAATCAAAGAGTCCAGGTAGAGAACAAAGCCATTCACCATGTTCTCCCTCAGGTTCACTCGCTGGCAGACATTACCATATGCTCTCAATCTTGGATCTCCTTCTCAACAGTTTCTCTGCTTACCAAATACATGCTTGAATACTTACCAAATACATACATCATGAAAGGGTAAACTCTTTCATGATCCCGTTCAGAAAATGATAAGCACTGTCTCGTATTTATTCTACAACAACCAGAAGTATTTCTAAACAACCTAAGAGAGCACCTTTTAATGTGTGGCAGGGAGCTCCGGAAATGATTCTGAGTACAGAAAAAAAGAATGGGTCCACAAAAGCAACTGGGGCGGGGGGAGTAACCTAAACATGAGCTGACCTTCAGAATCATAAGTGTTTTTACTTTACTTTTTGCTAGCTGATGCCAGAGAGGCTTCCCATTCCAACTAGAGCAGTAACATCCCATCTTTACCTACTGGGTTTTTGCTTCTGTCATTCTGGCCTCACAGAGCATGACGTTTGGATGCCATACTTGTTTTTCATCTGCCTGGAATGCTCTTCACCCAAGTGTCTCATGACTCTCTCTCTCTCTCACCTCATTCAAATCCTTGCTTCTTGAGATCCTCGTGAGAAGCCAAAGTAAAAGTTGAACACTTGGCCCAACCTCCCACAACAGCCACCCCTGAATATTCCTTCCTTTTCTCTACAGCACTGACTGCCATCAGAAACACAAGATATTTTCTATGTGTGCTAACTATGGCTCTCCCTCCACTAGGATTTAACCTCTTGAAGGAATGTTTAGCATTTATGCTCATGGCTTTTTACTCTCAGGCACCTGAACGATGCTCGGCACACGGGAGTTGTTTGATAAATGTTTACTTAAAGAATGATTGTCTCCTGAACAACGTGCATAGACATTTCTGGAGGCAATTTTTTTTGACTATGTAGTGGAAGCAGTCTGTTAACCTCAAGCCATATCTTCTGTGGACTTTGAATATGGATAACTAAGACTTAGTTCCGTCCCTAACCCAGAGTGGTGGAGCTCTGTCGACGTAACTTTTTTGAGCTTTGTTCTCTTATTTATAAAAGGAGAATGACAGTACTTCCTACCGAATGAGACACCTGTGAGGGTCCTTATGGGGATGCCAGGCCCACAGTAAGGTCTACGAGTGAAGGTTCTGTTATCAGTGTAGCAGCCAGCATAAAAGAGTCTTCTTTAGCCATCCTGGTATATTCGGAGTGTGATAAGACAAGGAACCTGTTCTCCATACGGAGAAATTAAGGAAAGCAATTCCTTTCCCTCATTCCCATATCCCCACATAATTATGAGACAACTCATAGCATTTATATAAATTAAAACTGATGTCAATACGTCTGGTCTCCTAGAGGACAGCCAGCCAGTGCCAGAGTGACTTGATCACCCTTACCCGTTTCTCCCTACTTATCTATAGAGTCTATCTCACTTGGCCCAGAAGAAAGTTTGCAGTAGCTACTGCCAAGACAGTTTCTCATTTTATTTATATGGAAATAAAAACATAATATTTTTCCCTGGAATCACATAAAAGATGGACAATCAGAAATTATATCCTTTAGTTTTGACTCTTTCATATGACTCTATTTCATATTTCATGGCACGTTGTTCATGTACATCTATGTATGTACACACACACAGAGAGCTTCCTGCCACCTGGTTAACAGACATATCAGAGTCAACAGTTAAGCAAAGAGACATGCTGAAAGAAATAAATTCGTTTAATTCAACCTCCCTTTCCTCCCACCACAAATATACCTGTAGTTGTCAGTAAAACTAACATCGCAATTCAGATCTGAGTGGTTCTTATGTTCTGTTGGGTCTCCAAGCTTTGTGTAGACAGGAACAGATCATTTATTAATTTCCGCTCCCTCTATTGTGAATGCCAACAAGCCTTGGGACTGATGTCCTCCCTCCCCATCTCAACTGTCAACGCGGCAGTTCTGGCTATTTTGAGACACTGTGATGTTTATGTTGAAGGGTAGACATGAAGGGGCTGGTGAGGTCTTTTCTTATGCACACATCTGTGACTGGACTGGCCTTTTGGTGAGTCAGCAATTCAGTTCTGGCTCAATCTAAATACACCCTGGGGGTCTCTACCTTCCTCTCTGGTTCCTCTGTGATGTTTTCCTCTTACTTTCTTCTCCCAGTATCATTGTCCTTTGGGAGTACAGCAAAAAAGGCTGAGTACTAAATGAGACTTCATAGGCAGAATGAGAATTGCATATGTACAACTTAATTTAATCCATATAGGCAGAACCAAGATCATAAAGCATCTCAGTATGACAGACGAGGCCAACAGAGAGTACCAGTTTAAACGAACTGCAAAGGATCATCATCATAAATCTTCCATTGCTTTTGCTTTTTTTATTGTGCAATGTTGGATTTTGTAATATTATTCTTCAGAACAAACTAAAATCTCAAGAGGAAGATCTATTTTCAGTTAAAGCCATCCACAAGTAACTGCAATTTTTGGAATCCTAAATCATCATCTTCATTTCCACCTCCTTCCTCCACCCTCCATAGGAACTTACACAAAGTGTAACAAATTTTATTACTCCAAGAAGGAAGAATAAATCCCCGTTCACTTACTATTAAAAAGCCTTTGAGGGATCTTCCATGTCTTCTAAAAGGCACAAGGAATATTTTTCTGCCAACACTTTGTTGCAGGCAATGGAAAAATCAGAGGAATTCAGAATAGTAAGAGGATAAACTGGCATTTCTTTTATCTTGAAATGAAGAACTGTGGTACTTACACCTTCAGGGTAATTGTGACCTCAGAGCAGCCAATTGCTCTTGGAAAAAAAGGTAATTCAACCCAAGAACAAGCATCAGCTCATACAAAAGGCAGAACAGAAGTTTGAAAATCCAAGTGACACATTTTCAGGTACTGATTGGCCCTGAGGGACAATGTAAGCTGAGAACCATGCGGATCCCAAAGATCAAGCAACTAACAAAAGTTCCTAAAATTAGGAATCAGACAATTACGGTCAGCATATATTGTCTTACAGTTATTGCAATAAGACAAAAAAGGAAATAAAAGATATATACATTGGAAAGAAAGAAATACAACTGTCCCTATTTGAAGATTAATATGTCTATGTAGAAAATGCCAAGGAATCTACAAAATAACCCCTGGAGCTAATAAACAAATATAGCAAGGTTGCAGGATACAAGTCAATATACAAAACTCAAGTGCCTTCCCATATCCCAGCACTGAATAATTAAAACTTGAAATAAAAATTATATAACTTACAGTAGCACCAAAAAATAAAACACTAAAGTAAAAACCTAACAAAACGTGTACAAGATCTATATGAGAAAAACCACAAAACTCAGACGAAAGAAATCAAAGAAGAACTAAATAAAGAGATACTCCATGTTCATGGATAGGAAGACCTAATATTGTCAAGATGTCAGTTCTTCCCAACTTGATCTATTGACTCATTGCAATCCCAGTCACTTTCCTAATGAGTTATTTTGCAGATATCAACAATTGATTCTAAAATTTATATGGAAAAGCAAAAGATCTGGAATAGCCAACACCATACTGAAAAATGATGTTGGAGGACTGATACTGTCTCGCTTCAAGGGTTACTATAAAGCTATAGTAATCAAGACAGCATAGTACTGGCAAAAGAACAGACACACAGATCAATGAAATAGAACAGAGTGCCCAGTAGACTCATACAAACATAGCTAACTGCAGGAGGAGTAGGTGGCTGTCTCCTCTCTCCCCATGCAGGACCAATTCTCATTCTCTGTCTCTTCAAATCATGAAGTTGGTGCTCAGGAGCCATGACCTGGTGTCTCCTGCCCATCCTGGTCCCAGGTAAATGTGGAGACAGGTATGAGAGCCTGTCCTTGTCCTTGATTTCCCCCCACCCCCACCACAGGCCTCACAATGCTGCTACCTAAGAAAATGTTCTCCCACTCCCCGCTAACTGGTCAGTGGTCATCAGACTGGAAGAGGATCTGACAGGAGTGTAAACCTGACATAAAATGTCTTGGTTGTACCTGCTTGTGGTTTAGATTTGTATTTAAACAAACAAACAAGGAAATAAACTTGAAAATTATTGGTCACAATAGAAAATGAAACAAGAAAAACTAAAATATTTGTTGCTAGGCCAAATCCCCACACCCCACAAAATAAATATTGTCAACTATTTTTTGACAAAGGAACAAAGGCAACTCAATGGAGAAAGAATAGTTTTTTTCAACAAATGGTGTGGGAAAATTTGATGTTCATCCTAAAAAAAAAAAAAATGAACATAAACATAGACATCAGATCTCCCATCTTCACAAAAATAAAACAGATAGACCTAAATTATTGGTCAACAATTTGTAGAATGGTGGCAATAAAAATTAGGTAATTTGAAAGTGTTATATTATCTGGAAAAGGGACAAAGATGCTAAATAAATATTGTTAATTTAAAGGTAGGCATTAAATGAAATAGAATGTATCATTTCTATGGCATCAGATGTGTACCATCTGAAAGGTACACACCTTTCAGATCTTCCACATTTTCAACTGCAGGAAATAAAAAGTTGGCCAAGGGCCTTGGCTGCCATGCTCTGAAACCAATCACTTCATTTGCACAGAGGTCTAGGTTTGTTTCAGGGCAGTGAGTGGTGAGCTGCAAGAATACTGATAAAAGTGCAATCCTACGAGACACAAGACTCCTCTAAAGGGGACTTTGGCTCAAGGACTTCCCATTGGCTTCAAAACTTTCTTATAATTGCACTGCAGTCCAAAGCTTTTCTCACCCAGCCTGCCTTCCTTCTCTCTCCTCCATGGAGGTTGGACCTGCATCAGGTCTAACGGCTGTCCCAGCTTCCTCTGGCTCCCTTCCTGTTTTTCCAAATAAATCCAATCTTGGCACTTGCTTTTTGTAGAACCTGAACTAACAGCAGGAACACAAGTAGTCTGCAAGAACGGGACTGAGATGGAGTTCTGGGACAGGTTCTCTCACCGGCCCCCTGTCCTGTGTGGGAATGTGGGGCATTGGCAATCTCCGGCACACAGTGGCTATGTGATTGCTAAAGACATCACTAGAGCTAATCTGGTAAAATATCCTGGTGTCCACACCAGCTGTGATGGCGTCCTGACCAGGACATTTTATCAGGTTAGCTCTGGTGATCTCTTTAGTAAAAATGTCCTAGTGTGAACACCATCACACCTTGCAACAAATGGCCCCACAGAAGCCACCTCAGCTCTTCTCTTGGCTCCCAGGACAAGAGGACAACAATTAAGGAGACATCCCTGGAAGACCCAGCTAGGGAAGTGCTAGGCCTGAAAAGGGGGAAAAGGGATTAGATAGGCAAGGTGATGCAAGAATTAGCTATCATGTAGTGGAGCGATTCAGGAAGAGGCTCTTCTCTTGTAGGTCTCTTCTGAGTGATAGCCAATTTCAAGAGGAGTAGATGTGCTGGGGTTGGAAGAGGAAGGAATATGCAGGCTGAGAGAAGAAGGCACACCAGCATGCATTGTGTGAGTCCAGAAAAATTGAGCAAAGGATTATCCATGGAAGTTCCCAGAGGCCCCACTCAGAGGCTATAAAGAATGCATCAGGAAGAGGGGTACCAGCATCACTGAACAGTGCAGTTAGAGCTCTTCTCTGTAGGAAGAGGTCGCAGAGCTGGGCTCATTAAAATCCACTGGGATGATAGGATCCTAAAAAATGGGGTCCAAGTGGTGAAGCTCAATGACCAGAAGCCCAGGTACTGGGCTTACCACAATTACCATAATAACCACAAGCCACAATTACCATAATAACCACAAGCCAAGGGGCAGCGAAAGGGGCCTGATTCTCAGCAAATTGTGGAGATGGTTAGTAGAGCATAGCATCCTTAGGGGCAAATGACGAGTGTGCTACTCAACCTCTATGACCACAGAAAAGAGCAAGAGTGGGGAAACAGGAGGCTACGAGTGGCTGCTCTATAGAAAATGATTCCTTGTTCAGTTCCCAGAACTGAGCCAATTTCGGTTCCAGGACCCCCTGACCAAAGGAATTGCATCCCTGTGAGGAAGGACCCTGAAACACAGTAGCAAGGATACACTGTAATGTTTCCCCGAGTCCTTCTACAAAGAAACCTGCAGCCATTACTCAGTGGGCTGTACAGTGCAAAAGGGAAATACTAGGATGTTTCAAGGGCCATGGGACACAGGGTCTGAGGAGACACTGATTTCCAGAGACCCACAGCTTCTGCATAACCACTTCCATTACTATGCGAGCTTACATGATCAGAAGTAATGGAATCCTGGCAAAAGTACAGCTTGTAGGGGGCAATCACCCACTCTGGGTACACAACTGGGATTGATGCACTCAGGTATTTGAGGGATAACCCTCAAACTTTTTTTTTGCTCATAAGGACATAGAAAGGTTGACAGTAAAATTGTGGAAGTGCTATGACAAATGCAAACCAAAAAGAGCTGATATATACTAATATTAACATAAGGCAAAGTACAAATTTAAGCAAAAACATTACCAGGAAAGAGATAGCACTGAAAACAAGATTTAGTTTAACCAGGAAGATGAAAAACTCTATGTTTGTATATATAAAACACAAGCATTTGAAAATACACAGAGTAAAAATGTCAGAAATGTAAGGAGAAATTGACATATCTGCTCATAAGTCTTTTTATTTTCATTTTTATTTATTTATTTTTTTGAGACGGAGTTTCACTCTTGTTGCTCAGGCTGGAGTGCAGTGGCACGATCTCAGCTCACTGCAACCTCTGCCTTCCAGGATCAAGGAGTTCTCCTGCCTCAGCCTCCTAAGTAGATGGGATTACAGGCATCACCACTATGTCCGGCTAATTTTTTGTATTTTTAGTAGAGACGGGGTTTCATCATGTTGGCCAGGCTGGTCTCGAACTCCTGACCTCAGGTGATCCACCTGCCT
>NW_012104987.1:563362-564394 GCF_000951045.1 Mandrillus leucophaeus
GCCTACTGTTTCTTAATCAAAGCATGGCTTTCACCAGACACACTCATGTCATCCATAATGGTCTTCTCTGGAAGCACTGCATTTCCCATCTCCTACCCTCCCAAATTCAGGGATCAAGAAAGGGAGCCTCCCTATTTCTAGTCTTCCAGTGCTGTTCCTGACCACTGTATTCCCATAATTCTGTCACACTTTTTTTTTTTTAAGTTTCTGGCATCACTTTCACTTACTCAACTGCTTCGATGATTCTAACTGCCTCACTGCTGCTAGTTAGCTACATCATCATTTTCCTGCGTTTTGTGACTACAATAATTGTCTACCCTACAAGGCAGATTTTCTCTCCAGTTATGGCCTCCAATATATCTGGATCTTCATATGTAGCAACCAAATGTGGTTTTAAGAAATGGACCACCCGTCTCCCTCTATGCTCCATTCAATCTCTCTTATTCCTTCCCTCTCCAAATATCTAATAAAAGTAGCTTATTCTCAGAGTTTCCACTTCCTTATTTTCTTTAGTCCATTGAAGTACAGCTTCTGACCCAATTACTCAAAGTGTGTCAGCATTCAAATAAAACCATTTTTGATAAGGGTGCATATGATCTCTCATTAATATCACAAGTTAATATTTTGTCTTTAGGCATACATTGTAATTATTCTTGAGCTTTTTTCTACCCTTGTTTACCTAGACCTCTGTAATGTAACACTCTTCTATTTCCCCTCTTTTCACTTTCAACTGGTGTCCCTCTTCAATTATGTGATCCTTTTCCACTAGCAGCAACTCAAATATGGTATTTCTCACGGCTTCGGTCTTAGGCCGCTGATCATCTGTGGACACCATCTCCTAACGGAATCACGTGGACTCTCTCCTTCTGCTCCTACCAGTTTATATTGAGGACGTGCAAAGTTCAACCGCCTGCCACGTCACTCCTGAGCTTCAGACTTGAACACTGAACCAAATACTCAGCGTTTCTACGCGGCTGGTTTATTACGCATCTCAAACTTCCCATTTTATCCTCCTTTCAGTTTTTAGAAATG
>NW_012104987.1:564444-566028 GCF_000951045.1 Mandrillus leucophaeus
TTAAACAAAGTCTATCAGATTGAATATCAAAATAAAAATTCACATAAAATAAATACTGCTTACAAATGACGTGTCTTAACCACCAAAGCCCAGAAAAGTAAAAATAAGTAGATGGACAATATATGCCAGGAAAACGTGAAAAGAAAGCGTGATGAAGTATTAATCAATAGAGGACTGTAAGGTGAAGGGTATTAATGACAATAAAGAGGGACATTGTATAATGATTAAAAAAGAACATTCCATCAGGATGGTAAGAACCATATAGTTTTAAAGTATATTGTTTGAAAACGTCATGGAATTGAAAGACAAAACAAACATTCACAATTATAGTAGAAGATTCTACAAATTAGTAATGATGTAGATTTGAAATTTATGATAAATAAATTCTATTTTAAAATATGCTGTATTCCACTTATTTAGCAAGTCATGGATTTTAAAAATAATATTTTATGTACCACAAAGAAAGATAAATAGTCCAATATGAAGAGTCTTAATAGAGGAGTTGTTCCCATATGCAAACCATAAACTGAGATACCAAAGGACTCACGTAAAAGAAAATGAGACAGAAATTCCCATGCTGAAAGGGACAGTAAGGAAACTTGTTCCAACTCTGGCACTGCGTAAACAGATGACACCAAAAAAAGTTCCCTTGCAAATATGACTCATAAGCCAGACAGAAATCATGCAGGTTTTCCATCTGAATTCACAGTACCAGGGTCTATAAAAACAAAACAAAACAAAACCCTCTCAAGCTAAAGCAGGGAATGTAATTAAAGCGGTTTCAGACTGATAGTGTCCTCAGTTGAATGGCACACACAAATCCAAATCCTCCCTGGAAGCGGCTGACTTTAAATCGGGCCATATCAATTATAAGATGCCATCCCCTGTAAGACGTACCCCAGTCTCAGAGATGCTAAAGGGTAAGAAAACATGCAGATGAGAATATAGAATCACACACACGGCAAACTGATTCTTCTCAAGGACATACAAATATTTACTAACACAGGTTCCACACTACATCCGGAACTAAGTGTAATACAATTTACTGTAAATCAATAGGAAAATAATTACCAGCAAAGCAAACACACAAAACCCATGCATTTGAAACAGACACAATGAATACACACATAAGTGACTCATCAGCAAAAGAGAAAACAACAAAGTTATAACTGAACAATAATAAAACCTATTCTACATTTAAAAACTAGCGGGATATCATTAAAGCAGAACTTAACGGCAAAGCTACAGCTCTGAGTATATGATTTTAAAAAAAGAAAAATTAAAAATAAATGAACTATTCATACAACTGACAAAGTCAGAAGAAGAGTAGATAGATAGGATGCAGAAATAAGAGAATATTAAAGAGCAGAAATTTGTGAAATAGAAAGCCAATAAAAAAAACTTAAAAAAAAAAAAAGGAGAGATAATCAACAAACCAAAATTTCTGGTTCTTTCAAAGACCAATAAAATAAAGAAACATCCTAAAAGACTGGCTACGAAATCATAAAAGGAAGCAAGATTAAATAACATAAATATCAACAAGGGACATAAGTACAGATGGAATGAAGAGGAGAAGATTGGCTA
>NW_012104987.1:567353-569463 GCF_000951045.1 Mandrillus leucophaeus
AGTGCGGACATGTGGTGTTTGGTTTTCTGTTCTTGTGTTAGTTTGCTGAGAATGATGGTTTCCAGCTTCATCCATGTCCCTGCAAAGGACATGAAATCATCCTTTTTTATGGCTGCGTAGTATTCCATGGTGTATATGTGCCACATTTTCTTTATCCAATCTATCATTGATGGGCATTTGGATTGATTCCAAGTTTTTGCTATTCAAGATTTTTTTAAAAAAAGTTTTCTAGCTATTTTTTTTTTTTTTTTTCAGAATAGGGTGCTTTGTGGTCAATGCTATGTAAGTTTTGCTAAGCTGCATCAATGCTAAGGTTGTTTCTTAGGGAGATGATGGCATTTCTAATGCCAGACATTTATTTTCAAATGCAATTTTCAGAAAGATGTACACATCTATACTAGATAACCAAGTTCTGATATATGACAGATTTCCCACTTGCCTTAAAAAAGAAAAACTTTACTATTACAGTTGGGTTCCACTTCTAGATATAAAACTCTCCCACCACAGGGTCAAAATAGTAGATTTTAATAAGCTTACAAGTACCACTTGTGTTGCTTTCATGTGTCTACATTTTCATTGACATAATTAAAGGCAACAAAACACATATACTTGTAAATAATAACAGTGTGAATATCTCATATTTACATGCTGCCATACAATTTACAAAGTATTTTCACATCTGTTGCTAGTTTTATCCTTAGAAAGTTATTAGATGGTAGGAAGGGCAGAAACATGATAAGAAAAAAGGGACGAATTATTATTTGGCAGAACTGAATAGCAGCAAAACATCCCTACAAACACCAATATTTTATTAATTATTTTGACTTTAAAATTTCGTAATTGAATTCCGGGATTGCAGAGCAGACTATTACTCACAAAGCATTCAGCTTTCACGAAGGCCTGAATTCCACTGTTGGCTCTGTGCTACCGCACTCCTTAATACTGGTGAAGTAATTTAACAGATGTGAAGTTCTCTCTCTTCATTTCCTCACCTGTAAAATGGGTACTACGAATGACCCTACCCATTCATCATCAGAACATGGGGAGAACCAGCTGGCTAAGGTCTCCAAAACCCTGCAGCCCCTCCTCATCTTAGATAGCGATACAAAAGGCATAGCCAGTCTTAGCTTCTGTGACATTAACAATCAGAACTGCGATAGAGCTCCCTTTCACACGTAGTAGGCACTCACCATAACCAAGTCCACACAAACCTAAATTTCACCCTGGGCTACATTCAGAGATTGTGAAGCTAAAAAAAGAAAATAATAATAATCACACACTATCTGGCATTTTTAAAATGTTCCTTCGGTGCTTGGATAAATCTCCGTTTCACTAGCCCAACAATATTTGTAAGATATTCCTGGCATGTTGAAAACTGCATAGCATTGCCATACTGAGTGGAATACCTTTTTAATAAGAGTGAGCAAGGAGCCTCATGGTAGTTGTTAAGGTAGAGAACAAGCACTACCACAGAAGTATTTGCAAGCTAATTAGATTCTTTGGCATCCTAACATTTTTGAAGACACAAATGCAGTTTATAACATAGAGAAAAATTCTTCGGCTTCTAGTCCAAATCTACAGGGCCCATCTCCTATGATGTTCAAACGTGGAAAGACAATGTCACTGAGGAGACACCATTGTAAGCCACTGGGCCACTTTGACTCAGTTTCTATGTTCTCCGGTCCAGCTTGAAGATGCCCCTCTATTTCTTTAATTATGTGTACTCATATTCTTTCTCACCCAAAGGAAACAAGCCCTTCTCTCAGTATAAATGTAAGTCAGGATCTCTATTAGCCTTTCCTAAGCCAGTTAAGGCCAACATATCTCAGAGGCCAAGATGAAGAAGCTGAACTACAACATTTCATGATGAGTTGGTCAACCTACTGGCACTAGCCACTAAAATAATTCTGCCCAGGGTGCTCCTCAGTTCTTATATCACTCTTATGAGCCTTTAACCCACCCTTCCTCACTGACAAGTATATAACTCCTTCCCAAGCCCAACTCCCCTTCTTCTCCTTGCAACGACACCCCCATGTATTGGGGTTCCATAAAAACCGCCCACTGACTGGCTCTACCAACTTCATTCTGAAGCCTTCTGGATTCCTGATTA
>NW_012104987.1:571598-573201 GCF_000951045.1 Mandrillus leucophaeus
GGACTAAGAAATAGTGAGATAAAAATTACATCAACCATTATCATAAATTAACAGAAAATGCCTTAACTGATAAATAATGATACATCAGTACAAGTATGTTACTGAGAACCGTGGTCGAAAATATCAGAGAAAACAGCTGAGAAAAATGTAAGAGAGGGTAGGGTTGGGTGGGGCAGGAGGCTGCTGCTTTTTGTTATCAGCCTCGTGGTACTAATTGACTTTTGCAACTATGTCTACACTTATAACTTTGAGAGAAATAAAAATGAATAAAAAGTGAAATGAACTGGAGAGGCAATACACATGTGTAAAAACAGGATGATAACAATAAGCTCAGAAAAGCAGACAATTTATCACTTAGAAATAAGTAGCAGAAATAGAAACAAATGTTAATATTCTGTGGCTATGATGCAGACAAAAATTCCAATTCTAAATCCCAAAAAATTTCTCAATATTTTCTTCTAGTTAAAGTTGAAATTTTAACATTTACTTCCTTAATCCTTTTGGAATTTATTTGGTTGATGATCTGGGGGAAAAATCTAGAATCGTCTAGATTCTAGAAATCCAGAAATCTAGATTTCACTTCTAGCAGAACCTTACAATCCTAAGGTTGAGTTTGCCCCTACGGATTTTAAAAGTTTGCTTCAATTATTGCAAATTGTCTCAATTTTGCAGCTGTCATTGATTTTCAATTTTTCAGATCGTTAGATTCACTCAGAGAGGAATTTCAAACAGAAAAGCTTACCAATAGTGTTTGCTTCTGATCTGGGACTTGAATATGTATTTTTGGATGGAATTAAGAAACTACAAAAGAAGAAATGCTTGTACTTTTCTACATCTAAGGTGTTTTTAAAATATCCACTAGCTATATAAACCTTCTATTTGTTTTTCTGATTTATGTACTATTATCTGGGAGATAGTATATTTCATCTTTTACTAATTTTGCTGTAAATCATTTAATTAACTTCACTGAATTTATTTTGCATCAAATGTTCAGCTTATTATACCTTAAGTAAGCTACCAAGTGTTGAATTTTGACAGTTTCTTTAAAAACTAGCTTTTTTGGTCAAAATAGTACTAAAGTGGGTAATTATTTATGGCTACTGATTTTTAAAGCATTTTAATATAAGAATTACTTAGATATACATGTCCTCACACTGCTAGTACATTTTGACCCTGAAATACTTAACAGGTTATTTTAAAAATGCCATTGTCTGATTCAGTATAATATTTGCTGACTAGAGATTTAGTAAACCAATAAAGACAATAAAGATTTATCATTATTTAACATCTTGCTATTTTCCTTATTATTTAGGCATTATTTAGTCTATTAAAATACTGCAATACAGGATAATTTATGGAGTTTACACAAATATTACGATGCTGAATAACTGTGCACGTATGTGTTACTGGAAAGGACAGAAAAGACATTTGACCCCACTTCAAGTACTTACACTGGGAATTCATACCTTGTAATCTATTAAAAAAAATTTCACATTTCTACCGTGTTATTTACGAATAGCACTTTTAACAATACAAAAATGCAAAATGTCTTATGCAAATGTACACCCTAAGTATAGAGGTGGCTTTTTTTTTTTTTTTTTTT
>NW_012104987.1:573912-575147 GCF_000951045.1 Mandrillus leucophaeus
TGGCTTCCCAAAGTGCTAGGATTACAGGTGTGAGCCACCGCGTTGGTACTAAAGACACTTCATAACCTCATTTGTTAGCCCTTATTCTTTCTACTTTCTATTTTTTAAAAACACAAAACAGTAGACAAAGTAGTATATCCTTCCTTTCTTGTATTATCTTCACCCTCTCCACCCCTTGTGCTACTTGCATTTCAAGAGCACAGTGATTAGAATCCCCAGCAAACACAGTGATTTCATTACTCTTCTTTTAGGTTTTAGGGCACAAAAGTTAATTTAAGAGTTCTAACCTCTATTAACTTGGAGAACATAGCTTCTGGAGACAGTTTAGTCTGTTCTAGGCCAACAAATATTTTTAAATATTGGGGTGGGAAAGATCTCAAGTTTATACAACAGGAAAGCTTCCATTTTTACAACAAAACTTTTCCAAAGGGCAGAAATTCTTTGATGTTTCTTTCATAATTATCAACCAAGACTGGAAAAAAACATTAAAATTCTCATAATCAGAAAATCCTGAAATCCTTCTATTTGAAAAGCACTAACGTTAACAAACAAACTTCAGGAGCGATCTCCACCTCAGATTTTTTATAACTTGCCAAGGCCAGAAAATCTGCAAAGGGTGTCATGGGTTACCCTACTGTTCAAAGTAAATGGATTTTATAAAAAGTTGGATAACGTAGCGATAGAAGAAAACCCATTTGTACAAAGAAAAGTGCTGTATCTAAAACTTACCACATGGCCCAAAAGTAAAAGTCATGAAATAACAGCTTTCTACCTGGGAAGCCTTGCTCTGCTGGGCCTCCAGACAGTAAATCTTCTGCCAGGATTAGAAGTAGTTAACTAAGAAATCCAAATTGGGAAATAACAAACTCTAACTTTGTTCTACATTATCAATATTATTAAGGGAATGATGTCATTGTTTGGGGCTTTTGCAAAGACATTCCATGTCACTTCAGTTTTAATACCAGGCTGGAGCCTGCTTGGTCGGCCAGCCTAAGCCAGATAAACACAGACCTGTAGTCTTTCTATTCATCTCCGGATAGTTACTCAGAAAGATTCTGGAAAATATGCCTATTATGAACTAAACATTTCACTTTTCATTTTATCCATGTGCCAGAAGTCCATTCCTTGGATAAACATTTTACAAACTGACACTCTAAAAGTCACTAAACATGATAAAGTATGTGTGCATCAGTTCAGAAATGATTAAATATTTTCTCTCCCGTGACAAATGAATA
>NW_012104987.1:576313-579779 GCF_000951045.1 Mandrillus leucophaeus
CCTGGGCAACAGAGTGATACTGCGTCTCAAAAAAATAAAAAGTAAAAAAATAAGAGAAAATGAAGTTGAAACTCTATAATCTCATATCTGAGAACATGGCTTAGCCACTGAAATAGGACACATGATAAAACACATATTTCAAATAAAGTTGAGAGATTTGGGATGTTATCTTAATTTATGCTTATCTAACCAGGAGCATATGGGATGTGACTAAAGGGGAAAAGGAAGGCTAAGTTGCATGAGTTTTGAAAACAATGAGTCTACACTCATAAGAACAGAAATTAGAAAGCGCTGAATATAGATTTTAAAAATATGCTTGTCAACCTAGAAGAAAATGGCTTTTTTTTAAAAATTTTTTGCCTAAGACATCACTGGACAATCTGAGAGGCTTCAGGAGAAACTAAAGAATCTAAGTTTTTTTCCTTTAAACTAATCATAGTTTATTGATTCATAAAATATGAATCAATTAGCACCTTGATTCACAGTTTGAATATTAAAAAATAATTTTATGGTTCTTATTTTAATGCATCTATATTTTAATTTCTCTAAATAAATGACTACAAAGTACCTATATTGCAAATATTAAACTATACTTTCAACCGTCATTGAATGCTTGAAATAAAAATCAGTTTTAAAATAGTAAAGTCTAACTTTCAGTTCATTAAAAAAACCATGGGATATGATACTTTGCATATTCAGTTACAAAACCCTAGAATGAAACAAGGGGAACAAGTAGCTATTGTAATGTCTTTATTATGTCCTCTAATTTCCCCCTTTTTTCCCATTTACTGAAATTATTTTCTAATCTCTGTTGTTCTTATTGCCTTTTTCATTCTACGTTTTCTTTCTGGTAGAGTCTTAGACTTAAGAATCTACTTAAGACTTAGAGTAAATCAAGAATGTTTGGCCTAGTTTCTCAAATATTTCTTAGACCAATTTTGAAAACTATGTCAAATATCCCTATTCTCTTTAACTTATGTGCAATATCCTCAAATCAGAAATTTTGATCAATTCATGATTTTTTCCCAGAAAAAGTCATGATTCATTGCTAACAATGTCAAGACTACAAACAAAAACAACAAAAAAGGTTTTGTAAATTATTTTGTAAGAATATACTTTCATAACATTTAAAAATAACCTCTAGTCACCCTTTGGGAGCTGTTTAGTGGGTTAAATAATATACCATAGAGTTTGGCTATTTTCTGGAAGTAGCATGCAAAATCTACATTTATTCATGCTAATCTAGGGTTTCATGTGCCAGTAATAACCTTTCTCTGTCAAAAATCAGTATAGATGCAAATTTCCATGCCACAGTATTACCAGAGGGATTAAAACATATTTTCATTGCAAATATGCTAATGTTTCTCCTTAAGAGACTCTGTGACCAGGAGTGAGTGTGACCTTGGTCTCACCCAGATGGGCTAACGTTTGGAGAAGGAGCAGGCAGGAGAGGAGCTGTGGAAAACCTTGGACCTTTGAAATAAATTGCTGTTTGAAAAGTAGAAGAATGTATACCCCTTAGGGGAACAAATCTGCATTTATTATATGCTTACTGCATGGTTAGTTATGGTATTAAGTAAAATATCACGTGATCACATCGAATTCTCACAACAAATGAAGAAAGAATTAATTAGTCTCCTATAGCTCTTGCTATCTCCCTCCTTGACACTCTCTGCAGATGTAGGACTTTGATGGTGCTAGAATCAGTTATTTCCCTTCTCCAATCCTGATTACAACTTTGCAAGAAAAGTGTAGCTGTGGCTGGGCATGGTGGCTCACGCCTGTAATCCTAGCACGTTGGGAGTTCGAGAACAGCCTGGCCAAAATGGTGAAACCCTGTCTCTACTAAAAATACAAAAAATTATCCGGGTGCAGTGGCGCGAGCCTGAAAATCCAGCTACTCTGGAGGATGAGGCAGGAGAATCGCTTGAACCCGGGAGGCGGAGGTTGCAGTAAGCCGAGATCGCGCCACTGCACTCCAGCCTGGGCGACAGAGCGACTCCATCTCAAAAAAAAAAAAAAAAAAAGTGTAGCTGTAATTTCTACAATTCCAACCAACCCTATACCTACATCGTCTTTCAAGACAAATGGTAGGGAAATTAGCCAAAAAAAATTTCTTCATGCTACTTTTAAGGTTTACCCACATCTGATGCAAGCCGGAGTAGGCAACAAAAAATCAGATGATGAATGGTTCTTGATGTAACGCTCTCACAATGAAAAAACTTCAACTTAAAAAAGTTCACTCAATATACTCCAAATTATCTCTTTTCAGATGGTTATATCTGTAAGCCTGATTGTTCCACTAGTCCTTCCCACCTCCCCAAAAAGTTAATGTTCCATTTTTCTTCCTTACATTGATTTTAGAAAACTTGTCTCAACTATAGACCAGGCTGGGGGAGCTGGTATCCTTTATGAGCTTATATTACCTATCTAGGAACTAACCAGATTCATCCTTTTGAGAATTTGCATTAATATCCATGGAGAAAATTCAAACTAGTCATGAGTGGCAGGTCACTGCAACAAACATCAAGTAAGAATGATACCAAGTAATTATGTGCTAACTCTGAGCCAGGCACTGTTCTGTTGCCCTCATTTTAGAAACAAGAAAACGGAGATACAGAAGTTTCAGTAACTTCCTCAAAGTCAGAAAACTGAAAAAGAAGATAAAAGGGGCTATAACGGGATTTGAATGCCAGCATTGTTTCTCAGAGCAGGATCTTAACCGAGGCACTAAACGCCGCCATGGGGGAGATACGGTGCTTGCATCTGACCCATTCCCCCACTCCTGAGGCTGCTTCCCTTCGCTTCCCCCACTCCTGAGGCTGCTTCCCTTGGAATCCCCCACTCCTGAGGCGACTTCCCTTCACTTCCCCCTCCCCGCTTCCCCTGCTCCTGAGGCTGCTTCCCTTCGTTTCCCCCCCTCCCTCAGGCTGCTTCCCTTCGCTTCCCCACTTCCTGAGGCGGCTTCCCTTTGCTTCCCCCCACTCCTGAGGCTGCTTCCCTTCGCTTCCCCGATTCCTGAGGCGGCTTCCCTTTGCTTCCCCCACTCCTGAGGCTGCTTCCCTTCACTTCCTGCTCCTGAAGCTGCTTCCCTTCGCTTCCCCGCTGGAGGCTGCTTCCCTTTCTGTGGGATTCTGGAGGCCTCTGAGAAATGCCTTTGGGCGTGTAATGTAGTTTAATTGTTCCTTTGTAATTTGTAGGCAAATGAGCCCTTCTAATGACAATCTTCTAAAACCGATTTCCAATTTGCCTCATAAAACGTAGATACAAATCAATAACTCGTTTTCATTCTCCTTAGAAAAACTTTTTTTTCTTCCTCTGAACAATGATTGTAGACTCATTTATTTAACTACTGAGTTCTTCTGGAATCTCTGCGGTGCTTGAAGCATATTTTCTCAAGATGGACAATCCTAATGGATTTGGAGCATGATACTACAGTTAAATACTTTTTTTTTTTTTTTTTTTT
>NW_012104987.1:581164-606944 GCF_000951045.1 Mandrillus leucophaeus
ATAAACATTTTACAAACTGACACTCTAAAAGTCACTAAACATGATAAAGTATGTGTGCATCAGTTCAGAAATGATTAAATATTTTCTCTCCCGTGACAAATGAATAATTACATACTGTATGAAACCAGTGGAACCAACATTCTGTTTTCTTTCTTTCCCCGTTTTTTGTCTTTATTTTGAATGAAAGATTAATTTTCCATTTCAACTCATTTGTTATGCAATCTTGGCTTTGCTAAAATACCATTTAAGCAATATTACATGCAGAAATAGTATTTATTTTTTAAAATGTGTGATTTAAAGTTCTTCTACAAATGTGCATTCTTCCATTACAATTTCTTGTCTTTTATTACTGGTTGTTTCCAATTGCCTTGCTATTATTTAAGTAGGAGAGAGAATCTAGTGTATTCTCTTTAAGAATATTTTTAAAAAGATCATATGAGATACATTGAGTACATTTTAAAACTATACAGTCAAATCTTTATCACATAATAATGTCCAAATAAATCACATTACTTATTAATTCTCTAAGTTTAATTGTGCTATTTGCTTCCTTATTAAACAAACTCACTATCATCTTATGGTCTCATCACAAGATCAGTTATATCTAATCTTTCTAGATGTCTTTAGCTCCTGGAGGAAAAAAAAGACTTCTATTTTGAGACATGTGGCATGATCTCAGCTCACTGTAACCTCTGCTCCCTGGGTTCAAGCAATTCTCTTGCCTCAACCTCTCGAGTAGCTGGGATTACAGGAGCCTGCCACTGCACCAGGCTAACTTTTGTATTTTTAGTAGAGATGGGGTTTCACCATGTTTTTCAGGCTGGTCTCGAACTCCTGACCTCAGTTGAACTGCCTGCCTTGGCTTCCCAAAGTGCTAGGATTACAGGTGTGAGCCACTGCACCCGGCTGTTTTTAAAGTTTTATATAAAAATGTCAATAGCATGTATGTCTTATAGAAAAATACAAATATCTTAAAATAGATGTTTTAATCTGTAGGAAACGTCACAAACTTCCTAGAAAAAAGTGGCTTTACCATGATAGGAGTAGTTCATACACCTTATTTGGTTTGCCATTACTCACAGACGGCGCACACATTTCTCACCCTGATTTCCTTTGCCCAGAATGTCACCTTCACTGACTAACAAGGGTAAGCGATTTAACTGAATAGTTGCAATATAATTCAGATTTTACATTCAGTCATTTATATTAGCTTTATTGATGCCAGAATTAAATTTAGTGAAATCAGCGCAACTGATAGCTGGAACAAACCATGTTTCTAAAACCTTTTCTTTTTCTACATCGAAGTCAATTTCACCTGAAAATATAGTTTTTACCCATAGAATTTAAATAAATAGAAGAAAAAAATCTGAAGAAAAGTTTCAAGTTAGCCTTAGTTTATTAAGAAATAAAGCAGATTTTATAAGTCCCAGTCTCATTATTTTTTAAATTTGAATATAAAGGAATGGACATTTATTAGACAAATTCAAAATTTCTACATTCTCTGCCTATGAGCTGACATAGACATTAAGTGACTCCGTAGGAAATAAAAACAATCATATTTGGTCTGGTGATACTTTTCCATAATTGAAGAAAGCCGTGTATGCTAATTAAAAATAAAATAGAAGCAGAAGCTGACATAAACACACACAATGGGGATGAAGCCAACCTTAACAACATTCTGCCGAAATCCATCTTGTAATACAATATGATGGCTTGGCTTCCCCAGTGAAATCATCTGAAGATGAGAATATATTCATCTGCTTTGCATTTGGGATTTGGGTATGGTTCAAGACTCATCTGCCCAGCCGCCTTACTTTCCAGGACAATTGAAGAGATCAGTTAAACTATTCGAAAGCTATACAGTTTTGCTCATGAGAAAAAGGAGCTCAAAATTCCACTTCCTAGATTAATAGCAAAAATGCATGAATAAACAGAATTAGCACATTGAAAACTATTATGCTAACAAATGGAATATGAAAAATGATCTGGCTTGATTTAAAAAATATACTAACCATTGTTTGTTTTTAATACTATTTATAGAAGACAATTGTAATTATTTTCTTGATAAAAGTTCAGCTTATCCATTTTAAATGGGCTAAGAGTCAAGATGTTTAAAAAAATGTACTAGAATGTAAAGACAAATGAGGATAATTCCTTTCAAAGCAAGCTGATAATGTGTGTGTGAGGATTACAACATATTTTCACATGAATAAGCCTTCAAGAAAGGCCTCTTAGGACCCCCACTTGAAGAAGCTTTGCAAAGAACAAGCTATTCCATATTCCTACAGCCCTGGAGGATGAAAGAAAGGGTGAGGTTATATTCCTTTTTACATATAACGAAGTGGAGGCCCGGGAACTTGGGGAACTTTCTGTGGTTTATCCACTTGTAATTCTGGAGTGGCAGAGCTAGGCTGAGAGGAAATGTCAGCGTCCTGCCCACCACGCAGCCCTGCCTTCTCTCACGATAACCTTGGTGACCATACGGAATGCTGGATCACCTCAAAAGCTCCGGGAAACTTCTCTTTTGGTACAGAAAAGGCTGTTCAGTTATTATATGATCCTTATTTGATCCTTAAGGCATCTGATAGCCCAACTCAGCTATCACAATTATCTGTAAATAACTCTCAGCCATTTTTTTTTTTTTTTTTTGAGACGGAGTCTTGCTCTGTCACCCAAGCTGGAGTGCAGTGGTGCAGTCTGGGCTCACTGCAAGCTCCGCCTCCTGGGTTCACGCCATTCTCCTGCCTCAGCCTCCCGAGTAGCTGGGACTATAGGCACCTGCCACTACACCCGGCTAATTTTTTGTATTTTTAGTAGAGACGGGGTTTCACCTGTGTAGCCAGGATGGTCTCGATCTCCTGACCTTGTGATCCACCCGCCTTGGCCTCCCAAAGTGCTGGGATTATAAGCCATTTTTAAAAATCAAAGCACAAAAATTTGTCACCAGTTTGTCAGTATCTCCTGCCACAGGGTGTAAAGTAAAACTAAGTTGACTCTGGCTGTTACAGCATCACTGAGATAAAAACAGAATCTCACCAGCCAATTCGTTGGATTAGGAACCTTTTGATACAGTTATAAAATGAAACTTCCCCGTGTATTTTCTGTCTCAATGTCAAAGGGCTAAATGGAGGGCTGGAAAATGAAGAACAACTTTTTTAGTACCTCCAAGTCTTGCCTCCAAAATTAATTTCATCTGGTTTCTGATAATATGATAAGGAGAACATGATAAGAATAATCTATAATAAAAATAAAAGGAGAAATGGAAGACAGGAAAAATGTATGCCTAAATTCGTACTCCTGGATATCCTCTCCCTCTAGGCCTTGCCAAGACAACTGAAATATTTGGAGATAAAATACAGTGAGGATCTGTATATGTGTATGTGCATGTGTATCTTTTTTTTTTTTTTTGAGATGGGGTCTCACTCTGTCACCCATGCTGGAGTGCAGTGGCTCCACCTCGGCTCACTGAACCCTCTGCCCTCCGGGTTCAAGCGATTCTTCTGCCTCAGCCTCCGGAGTAGCTGGGATTACAGGTGCATGCCACCATACCCGGCTAATTTTTTTATATTTTCAGTAGAGACGGGGTTTCACCATGTTGCCCAGGCTGTGTTCTTGAACTCCTGACCTCAGGTGATCTGTCTGTCTTGTCCTTCAAAAGTGCTGGGATTAAAGGTGTGAGCCACCGCCCCCAGCCTGTGTATGTATTTTGTTTCATTTCTTTGTGTGTGTGTGGTGGTGGAGGGGAGTAAAGAAAGTCTTGGCCAAGTCAAGCAAAAGAAGAGCTCCATAAAAAACTGAGGCTTTGGGTCCTAAAGACATTTACATAGGAAGAAAGTACATATGGTGAGCCACTGTTGAGACTGGGGTGGCAGATGAAATATTCAAGGCCTCCAAGCTGGGAAGGAGACCTGGGACTCTAGGATCTGGGTCAAAGTCCACCATTCCCTCAATGGTCTGGGAGGAGGCAGCCTGCCAGCCAGCCCAGCAGGTGGACGCCCACAGTACATCAGGCAGAAATGTTTCTCTCCGCTTACATACGAGGTCCTAGAAGCAGTTAACTCGGCTGATGCTGGTATGCTTGTTTTGTGGCTATTAGACAGACTATAGGAAGGAATATAGGTGATTTTATATTTTACCCTGGCTTCCTATGAGTTGCTCCTGGGTTACATATCTTATTGTTCTGCCAGTGGTGGTCAGCAGTGGTGCTGAGTTCCCTGGTGCCAGTGAGGCTTATAGCATATGTTCATGGATTCCTACACAGCTTGGGGATTGTTTCCAAGTCAGCCTGACCTCCTGATCTGATGCTCATTAGTGGGTGCAGCCTAGTAAGCTTATGCACAGCCTTCCAACCTCTGGGATTGACTATGATTCCAAAAGGATCCTTCTTGGCTATCTTCTTCCCTTGATCTCTCTGTTAAACTTCTGATTGCTCAGCCATTGTGCTTGTTGCTGCTGTATCATGGAGCTACGAACACCCTCTCAACTGCTCTCCATCTAGACCTCTATTGTTTCAGACAAAGCTCTTAGGTATGAAGTTCTTCATGTTCTATTCCAAACAAAATCCGCCTTCTCAAGCACATCTGTAGAGCTCTGGGCAGGACTTCTGTGCACCTGCACAACGGTTAAAGCTAGGATTAGGACAGTGGTCCGCTTCTTCCAAAGCAACACTCCTGCTGTGTAAGAAGGAGCTGAGGTGGGGGGCCCCTAGTCTTCATGTATTCTCCCTCCTGGTGTAGAATCTCCACCCTAAAAGTCAGCTAGAGTGGAAGCTCTGGGGCCCAGCATTCTTGGTCTGCAACACCTGAGCTGGAGCATCTGCCCTTTAAGGAATGAAGTGTTGAGAAAGGGAGCCGCTTCTTACCTGCACTGTTAGTCTGGAACAGAACTGCAATGAGCTGGAGGTGGTGGGATGAGTAATGCTGGCAGCCCGCTGACCCAGTAAGACGCCATAGCTTCCGCGTACAAGCTTGGGAGAGTGGAAGCCCCTATTTTCGTGACTGTAAGTGTCTGGATTAGAGCTGGGGCAGCGGCTCCCATAAGACGTAGTAGGACACAATGGGCAGTGATTCCAATGCCTTAGACTCTCGCTGTTCTTACCATGATTTAGATTTTCTTGGACAAACGATTCCCCATTTGCTGCATGTCCTTAGAACCATTTCTAGACATGTTAAATAACTGTTTTATATTGTTTTCTCCAGTTTAATGGTTGTTGTGAAGATAGTTCATGCTAAAAATCAGTCTCCCAAGCTCAGGGATTTTGGTAAATGGAAGAAAAGGAAACTTTGAAAAACTCTTATGAAGTTGATACTCTACATATATATTTTACTCATTTAACCTACTTAAGAGTTAAGTAATGAACTGATCACCACATTTATCATGTGGACATTGTTTTTCTTTTTCTCACAGATGAGGACATGGATTCAAAAGTTGCAATAAATCCTTGGAGCCACGGTGCCAGCAGTTTGGTGCAGGTACCGAAATATAGACCTGATTCCAAAATCTATGCTCCATAACCATCCGAGGCCACCCAGGGCTGCAATCCACAGAGATGGCGAGAAACATGACAACAAACAAATACATTGCCCAAGTCTGAAATCTGACTCTGGTTTCTAATTCTACCACTAAACTTTTTATAATTTCTGATTATAAAAATAATGTGAAAATAACATAGCGATTAACATCTATTGATCACTTGGGACTAAGCATCTGCCAGAGATTATTTCATTTAATTCTCACCTACCAAGTAGACACTATTTTCCTGGGGTGATGGGATTGGTCTAAGGTCATAGAGCTATCACGTGTAAGAGGCAGGATCCAGACTCAAAAGGCCAGAGGATCAGAGTTACACTGCTTTCCTGCGTACAATTCCTACTGATTGTTGCCCCGGTTACATAGGACCGCTGAGAAAAATGGCACAGAGATTATTTCTTTGGAGTAACCTCAAATGTTCCATACGATTCATTATTCTTAGTTTTACTTTTGAATTTCGGGGTTCATTGTTTAATTATAAAAGATGGTAACGATTTTGTCATTTGCCAGTAATTTTTTCATGCAACTCACTGAAATTTCTGATTTTATAATTTCAGGCCTTTGACCTCAGCTTTTGCTTTTCATAGAAACTGGCGAATTCTGTTTACTAGTTTGCTACGACAATATTTGTTATCAAGCCAAGAACTACTAAATATGTAATATCTGTTCAGTGAATATAAAAGATGTTGCCAGCCAGGCACGGTGGCTCATGCCTGTAATCCCAGCCCTTTGGGAGGCCAAGGCGGGTGGGTCACTTAAGGCCAAAAGTTTGAGAACAGCCTGGCCAACATGGCAAAACCCCATCTATACTAAGAAAAAAAAAAAAAAAATTAGCTGGGTGTCGCAGCGCATGCTTGTAATTCTAGCTACTAGGGAGGCTGAGGAATGAGAATTGCCTGAACCTGGCAGGTGGAGGTTGCAGTGAGCTGAGATGGCGCCACTGTCCTCCAGTCTGGTTGTCAAAGCAAGACTATGTCTCAAAAAAAAAAAAAAAAAAGATCTTTCCTACTAAATTAATGGCAGAGAACTTCTTTAATAAATTTTTTCCTCAAGGCTAATAAGGTTTCTCTTTAGAAATTGTGACAGTTAATTTTATGTATCAACTTGGCCAGGTCATAGTGCCCATTGTGGGGTCAAACACCAGTCTAGATGTTATTGTGAAAGCAGTTTTTAGGTGTGGTTAACTTTTTTTTTTTTTTTTTTTTTTTTTTTTTTTTGAGGAGTCTCTGTTGCCCAGGCTGGAGTGCAGTGGCGCGATCTTGGCTCACTGCAAGCTCTGCCTCCTGGGTTCATGCCATTCTCCTGCCTCAGCCTCCCGAGTAGCTGGGACTACAGGTGCCCGCCACCTTGCCTGGCTAATTTTTTGTATTTTTAGTAGAGACGGGGTTTCACTGTGTTAGCCAGGATGGTCTCAATCTCCTGACCTCATGATCCGCCCGCCTGGGCCTCCCAAAGTACCGGAATTACAGGCGTGGGCCACCGCACCCGGCCTTTTTTTTTTTTTTTTGAGGAGTCTCTGTTGCCCAGGCTAGAGTGCAGTAGCGTGATCTCGGCTCACTGCAACTTCCGCCTCCCAGGTTCAAGCAATTCTCATGCCTCAGCCTCCTGAATAGCTGGGATTATAGGCCCCTACCACCATGCCTGGCTAATTTTTTGTATTTTTAGTAGAAATGGGGTTTTGCCATGTTGGCCTGGCTGGTTGACCAGGCTGGTCTCAAACTCCTGAGCTCAGGCGATCTGCCTGTCTCGGCCTCCCAAAGTGCTGGGATTACAAGCATAAGCCGCTGTGCCTGGCCTAGGTGTGGTTAACACTTACATTACTAGGCACTGAAAAAAGTAGATTTCCCTTTAAAACATGCTGGGTCTCCTCCAATCAGTTGAAGACCTGAAGACTCAGGTTGCTGAATATGAAAGAATTCTGTCTCTAGACTGCTTCAGACTCAAGATTGCAATATTCCAAGGAACTTAATCAAATCAACAAGCAAAAACAATCCAATTAAAACAATAGGCAAAGGACATAAATAAACACTTTTCAAAAGAAGACATACAAGTGGCCAAAAAACATGGAAAAATGCTCAACATCGCTAATCATCAGAAAAATACAAATCAAAATCACCATTGGATACTATCTCACACCAGTCAGGATGGCAATTATTAAAGTCAAAACGTAACAGATGTTGGCAAGGCTGTGCAGAAAAGGGAATGTTTGTACACTGTTGGTGGGAATGCAAAGTTGTTCAGCCACTGTGGAAAGCAGTTTGAAGATTTCTCAAAGAACTGAAAACGGAACTATAATACCATTCGACTCAGCAATCCCACTACTGGGTATATACCCAAAGGAAAATAATGCATTCTATCAAAAACACACACAGTCGTATGTTCATCGCAGCACTATTCACAATAGTGGAGACATGGAATCAATCCAGTTGCCCATCAACAGTGAACTGGATAAAGAAAATGTGGTACACATACATCATGGAATACTACGCAACTATAAAATGAGTGAAATCGTGTCCTTTGCAGGAATGCAGATGGAGCTGGAGACCATCATCCTAAGAGAACTAATGCAAGAACAGAAAACCAAATACTGCCTATTCTCACTTGTAAGTGGGAGCTAAACACCGATCACACACAGACACAAGGATGGGAACAACAGACACTGGGGCTACTGAACAACGCAGGGGGATCACGGGCTCAAAAACCACCTATTGGGTACTAGGCTCAATACCTGGGTGATGGGATCATTTAGATTCCAAACCTCAGTGTCATGCAGTATACCCATGTAACAAACCTGCACGTGTACCCCTTCATCTAAAATAAAAGTTAAAATTTATAAAGAGAAGAAAAAAAGATTGCAACATCAACTCCTACCGGAATTGTCACCTTGCCCTGCTAATTTTAGACTTGCCAACTTTTACAATCACACGAGTCAATTCCTTAAAATAAGTTTCTCTATCTTTCTTTACACACACACACACACACACACACACACACACACACGAAAACCCCAGAGATATTATGGCTTTGGTTCCAGACCAATGCAATAAAGGGAATGAATATTGTAATAGAGTTACATGAATTTTTTGGTTTCCTAGTGCATATAAAAGTTATGTTTACATTATACTACAGTCTATTAAGTATGCAACAGAATTATGTCTGAAAAAATATATACTTTATTAGCAGATACTTTGTTACTAAAAGAATGTTAACGATTATCTGAGTCTTCAGTGACCGCAGTATCTTTTTGATGTTGATGACTACTGATTGATTGGAATGGTGGTTGCTGAAGGCTGGGGTGGCTGTGACAATCTCTTAAAATAAGACAAGAATGAAATCTGCCACATCAATTCGCTCTTTCGCAAGAGATTTCTCTGTAGTATATGATGCCATTTGATAGCACTTTACTCACAGAAGAGCTTCTTTCAAAACTGGAGTCAATCCTCTCAAACCCTGCTCCTGCTTTGTCAACTAAGTTTATGTGATATTCTAAATTCTTTGTTGTGATTTCAACAACGTTCATAGCTCTTAACCACGAGTAGATTCCATCTCAAGAAACTACTTTCTTTGCTCATTCATAAGAAGCAACTCCTCATCTGTTCAAGTTTTATTTTGAGATTGCTGCAACTCAGTCACATCTTCAGACTCTACCTCTAATTCTCTATTTCTACCACATTTGCGGTTACTTTCTCCACTGATGTCCTGGAATCCTCAAAACCATCTGTGAGGGTTACAATTAACTTCTTCCAAACTCCTGTTAACGTTGATATTTTGACCTGCTTCCATGAATTATGTATGTTATTGATGGCATCTAGAATGGTGAATCCTTTCCAGAAGGTTTCAATTTACTTTACCCAGATCTCTTAAAGGAATCACTACCTATGGCAGCTATAGCCTTACCAAATGTATTTCTTAAATAATAAGACTTGAAAGGTGAAAGTACTCCTTGCTCCATGAGCTACAAAATGAATGTTGTTTTAGCAGGCATTGAAACATGATTCTCTTTGTACATCTCCAGCAGAGCTCTTGGGTGACCAAGTGCATGGTCCATGAGATGTGATATTTTGAAGGGAATCTTTTCTATTTTCTGAGCAATGGGTCTCAGCAGTGGGTTTAAAATATTCAGTAAGCTATGCTATCAACAGATGTGCAGGCTTTGTTGTTCCATTTATACAGCACAGGCAGAGGAGATTTGACATAATGCCTATGGGCCCTAGCATTTTCAGAATGGGGAGTGCGCACTGGCTTCAGCTAAGAGTTACCAGTTGCATTATGCCCTAACAAGACATTCATCCTGTTTTTTGAAGTTTCACTTTTTAAAAAATTTATTTACTTATTTATTTTTGAGACTGAGTCTCGCTCTGTCACCCAGGCTGGAGTGCACTGGCGTGATCTCAGCTCACTGCAACCTCTGCCTCCTGGGTTAAAGCAATTTTCCTGCTTCAGCCTTCTGAGCAGCTGGGATTACAGGCATGCACCACCATGCCGGGCTAATTTTTGTATTTTTAGTAGAGAAGGGATTTTACCATGTTGGCCAGGCTGGGCTCGAGCTCCTGACCTCAGGTGATCCACCCACCTTGGGCTCCCAAAGTGCTAGGATTACAGGTGTGAGTCACCATGCCCGGCCCTGTTCTCTGAAGCTTTAAAGTCAGGCATTGATTTCTGTCTAGCTACGAAAGTCCTACATGGCATCTTCTTTCAACAGAAGATGTTTCATCTACATTGGAAATACGTTGTTTAGCTACTTTCATGAATTACCTTAGATCTTCTGCAGAACTTGCAGCTTCTCTATCAGCACTTCTTGCTTCACCTTGCACTTTTTTGTTACGGAGAAGGCTTCTTTCCTTAAACTTCATGACCCCACTTCTACTGGCCTCAAACTTTTCCTCTCCAGTTTCCTCACCTATTTCACCCTTCATAGAATTGAAGAGCGTTAGGGCCTTGCTCTGGATTAGGGTTTGGTTTAAGGGAATTGAAACAGGTTCAATGGTCCCACAGAACTGATGTTTATGACTTAATTTGAATAAACATAGAAATTGACCCTCCCAGTCTTGAAACTTGAGAAAGTTACATTTGTCTTTTTTGAGTTCCTTTCTCAGGAAACCAACCATCAGGCTTCCAATATAGCGTCAAGGAACTGAAACTCACCAGATCACTCCATCTGGACAATGAGATGCCAGACCCTTCACCCACTGTGATTGCCTAACCCACCAGCTGCTTGTTGCTGACTACCTCCTCTTCCTTACCCCTCCCTATTTCCTACTCTCCCATACATGGTTACATTTCTTCCCTGCTATATAAATCCCTACTTTTAGTCAGTCAGGGAGATGGATTTGAGACTGAGCTCCCATCGCCCTTGGCTGCAGCACCCGATTAAAGCCTTCTTCCCTGGCAATACTCATCTCAGTGACTGGCTTTCTGTGTGGCAAGTAGCTGTGCTAAACCAAACCCCTGGCATTTTGGTAACAGACTATTGTGGCTGGTTTGATCTTCTGTTTAGACCACTAAAACTTCCCCCATAGCAGCAAGAATGCTGTTTTGCTTTCTTATCATTCATGTGTTCATTGAAATAGACTTTTAATTTCCTTCAAGAGCTTTTTCTTTGCATTCATAACTTGGCTAACAGTTTGGCACTAGAGATCTAGCTTTGAGCATATCTCGGTTTTGGATATATCCTCCTCATTAAGTTAACCATTTCTAGATTTTGTTTTAAAGTGAGAGATGTGTGACTCTTTCACTTGAATATGTAGAGGCCACTGTTGGGTAATTAATTGACCTAATTTCAATATTGTTGTGTCTCAGGGAATACGGAGGCCTGAGGAGAGGGGAGAGGCAAGGGAGCAGCTGGTTGGTGGAACAGTTAGAACATACAGTATCTTTCTATTACATTTGCCATCTTATATGGGTCAGGTCATGGTGTCCCAGAACAATTACGATAGTAACATAAAAGATCACTGATCACAGATCACCTATGGTAACAGATAATAAAAATAAAAAGTTTGAAATATTACAAGAATTACCAAAATGTAACACAGAGACATGAGGTGTGCACATGCTGCTGGAAACATGGCACCAATAGGCTCGCTAGAAGCAGAGTTGCCACAAACCTTCAATTTGTGGGGAAAAAAAAAATAATTATCTGCAAAGCACAACAAAGAGAAGTGCAATAAAATGAGGTAGCTTGTGTGTGTGTGTGTGTGTGTGTGTGTGTGTTTATATCTGTATCGCCAGTTTGTCCTTTTATTCTAGAGAACCCTGGCGGATATAGAGAGATGGGAGGAGAAGAGAAAATGGAGGCAGAGAAGCAGGGAGATTTCTGAGATACTTTTCTATGTTTACCCATAATTGCAAGTCTCCATTCTGGAAATGAAGGTGCATCCAAGGAAAGCTCATTGCTCCCTACTTAGACTTCACTTTTGAATACGGAAATTACATAGTTTTTTAAAATTATCTGAACTCTGAAACAGGTTCTTGCTATCTTCATTCTTTTGTGTATTTCCATAGTTCTAAATCCCATGTAAAAGAGAAGGTGCTAAGCTAGTCACAATAATTTGGTATTTAACAGAACTATATGTTACCCAGAGTAACAAAAATTCAGAAATTCACTGTGGATTTAGAGTACACTGTTTTATTAGATGTCTTTTTATTTTATGTTCGAAAATTAAAATGTAACTAATAATTGGTTCCTTAAGATGAAATACACTTAGCATGTTATAAGCCTATTCTGGGAGGAAATAAAGTAATTTCTCACCATTTATGAGTCTCTGTCAGTGAATTTTCCTCTGCCTCTTGGTCAATTTTGGCTGAAAGTGCAAGAAAATAAAAGTATATGAGATAAGTGATAAGCTGTTACACTATTTCAAGCAACATCTGCCCTAAATAACATAACTTATTTTCATTATTAATTCTATTGTACTACAACCAGAAGCTTATGTCAAATCTATGGATGTCATAGATACATGATTTAAATGATTCTACTTAATTTTAATTAAGTGGATCTTATTATATTGACACAGGCAAGACATATTATCTAATCAAAAATTTTGGATTCTGAAAAACTTTCTTTAATGCAGTCACATTAACCTGAGAAAAGAAAACACTAGCTTCATATTTACATTAGATGTGTCAGTGTTTAAATGCCAACAATTAGTTGAAAATCATTCCCTCAAGCAAAGGCGTAAACACTACGTCAAAAAAAAAAAAAAAAAAAAAAGAAAAAAGCCCTAAACAGAAATGGTATGTGACATTCCTCAGTTACGTTAAGAATTTTGAACTCATTTCAATAGTTCATACTAAACCACAGGTGAATAGATCATGGTCTGTTCTGAAAAGGGGGAATGTAATAATATACCCATTTGCTTGCTATCATTTTTATTTAAAAATAAAGAATTGTGATCTGCTGCAAACCCAAAGGTCAAATTTGAGGAGATTAAATCAGTATTTCAAATTGCTTAAAATAACGTAGGAACTCCATCACTGAAAGTATGGCTGTGACTTCATTTTTTTTTTTTTTGGATAAGTAAGCATTCTAGGAATTATGTATTACTTTACCTCCACCCATTTCCCCATACCTCCATACATATTAATATATGTTTGACATGAAAGTTTTGAAGATACTCTTATTTCATGCATTGCTCTTTGATATTTTTAGTTTCTCTATTAGATTTTAAAACATTTGTTGGGACCTGCTAAATTGATTTCATGACTCACTAATGGTTTGTGACCCACAGTTTGAAAATCACTGAGCAACAGGACAAAAAAAAAAAATTAAAACGTAAAAAATAAACCCTGGGATTAGTGAAAGAAGAAGTTGTCTTTTTATTATCATTCCTCTTTGGGTCACATGTGAGGCCATTTGGAGAACTTAGGAGACATAGTGGAGCAGGGCAAATTGATTATAAAAAACGGGAACTGTGCATGAAATAAAACCCATGGTCACTTGGAAACTGTTAGTATCTCTATCACTACTTACAACACAATAGAACAGCTTAGGCTAGTTTATGTTTTACAACCTCAAGACAGTGTTCTTTCAAAGGTTTGCATGGTATCTGCAAAGTCATAACCCAGTGTCATGTTGCCACTCTTTCCCAGGATTTTCAGGATTTAACAGGGATCATTTCAGGTGGCAGCAGATATTTTTTTCCTTCTTTCCTTTCCCTTTTTGTACGCCAGATTGTTTGTATAAACTTATGGGTCAATTGATAACTATATTAAAAAACAGAATGAATATTCTATGATTTTACTTTGAAAAGGCTCCAGCGTGAACATAATGTTTTATAAAAATGTGCTCTGAGATGCCCTGCATAAAAGACGATTTGCTTCCAGAAACAATTCTAGGAATACATAAAGTTTGTTTAGGCGAAATAACAAAAGCACTACAATGCATACTATTTTCAGGAAGGGTATTTTTCCAATTGCCCTCACATATCTTTGCTTTTTCTTTGCAAAGTACAGAGATTAAGGTAGACTAGAAGAAGGAATTTCTAGACTATTTTAGAAGTTAAAGTAAACGATTTATGACACTTAAAAACACACTACAGTAGAACAAGATGCCAGAGATCTGTATTCGATTCCTGATTTTGCCATTTAAATTATCTCTGTGACTTTAGGCAGATGCATCTGTTAACACGTACAAAATACTTAGCATGGTGCCTCCAATAATCAGTAGAAACTTAATAGATAAATAACCTTTGAAAATTCTGGATCTGAAGATCTCAACATTCTTAAAGTGATATAATATATAATGTTTAACTGAGTCAGTCAACTAATAATTTATTATATTCCAATGCTATATTCAATAAAGAAAACACATACAGCTTTTCAAAAAGCATAAGCTTCTAAATTGTGTTTAGTGGAATAAAGTAAGTTTCATTTGTTCGTAATGACCTCTCTTGATGTTCACCAAAACAGCTCTTGCTTAGTTGCATGAGCAAGTTGGGCTGAAACAAAAACTTTAATCCAATTTGACAGAAGACTGATTCTTATTGAGGAAACAAAACATAAAGCCAGATTTTCTTATCAAACCTAATAGCCGCATCACAATCAGAAAGACAAATTGCAATAAGAAACAATCTCTTCAAATGCTCTATTATCCATTATTTTAGATACTTTTGAAGCTAAAGGGATTTGTGTATTCAAACTGTAATCAGCTTCGATAAACAGTCAAATGAGAGATCAGAGCAAGAACATTAGAGTACACATTTCAATTCCTGATGTAGAGTCAGTAATTCAAGGAACTGAACAGATTTCCTTTGTGTACCAATCTTAGGAAAATCTTTCTGAAAATTTGGGGTGCAATTCCATTTTATGGAAAAACAGAGATACCATTTTTCCAACATGCTGCTTATATATATGCATCATCAATATTTTATTGTCACTATATATATATATTTTTTTGAGACAGGGTCACACTTTGTCACCCAGGCTGGAGTGCAGTGGTACAACCGTGGCTCACTGCAAGCTGCAATTCCTCCTGTAATCCTCCTGCTTCAGCCTTCCGAGTAGCTGGGATTACAGTGTGTGCCAACACGCCTGGCTAAATTTTTCAATCTATTTTTTGTAGAGATGGAGGTCTTGCTATGTTGCCCAGGGTGGTCTCAAACTCTGAGGCTCAAGCAATCCTTCCGTCTTGGCCTCTCAAAGTGTTGAGATTACAGGCATGAGCCACCATGCTTAGCCAACGATTCTTTTAAACATACTTATGGTGTTAACTTAGTGACAACTACAGGACATGGTTGCTTTACATGGTGAGGGCGAACCTTCCAAACCAAAATAAAATGTAATTTAATCAGTGAAAATTAAAATGTCATTTAGAATAAAATAAATCTGCCATTCATTCATGAAGCAAGCAAGCTAATTACATGCAGTGACCCCAATCAGACCAGCTGTGCTTTTCAATCTGAGAGACAACTCTGATAGGCTGTGTACCACCACTGTTACATGCACAGACTTTCAAACAAGACTTTGCTGAAGGTAACACAGAAAATGAGGTGATTTTCTATTTGCAACAACTTATTGTTATTTGATTTCCTAGTGTATTGTTTTCTAAAAGTACAAAAATTGTTTTCAGGTACTTTCTAATGGCATAAATGGTTTTGCAAAGTTTTGAAAGCCAGCGTAACTTTTAGCAGCAGTTTCTTATGTACTGATAATCAACTATTAATAAACTTCATTCAAATAAAGTATGCCAAGTGAATTGCATAAAAGAAATAAAAAAGATTTCATTTTCTACTACAAGATTAATTTCCTAACTCTTTAGAGTAGACACTTCATTTCTTCTTGACATGATTCAAATCATCAGGATGGCAAATTTCTGGTCATTCATCATCAAGATAATTATAGGGTAGCTAAAGCAGCATTCAAAATAGACAAATAGGCACAAGGCTTCGTTGGTGATCTTCATATTGTCATCACATCACTGGGCTTTCTGTGCTACTCTCGCCCAGCAATGCCTCACCACTTTTTTTTTTTTTTTTTTTGACACAGAGTTTTGTTCTTGTTGCCTGGGACAGAGTGCAATGGCGCGATCTTGGCTCACTGCAACCACCACCTCCCCATTTCAAGCGATTCTCCTGTCTCAGCCTCACAAGTATGTGGGATTACAGGCACATGCTACCACACCAGGCTAATTTTTCTAGTTTTAGTAAAGACGGGGTTTCATCACATTGGTCAGGCTGGTCTCAAACTCCTGACCTCAGGTGATCCGCCCACCTCAGCCTCCCAAAGACCACTTTTGACAGAAGCGTTTTTATGGCCTAATGGACATCATTACCCAAGGGCATCCCAGATCTCTGAGAGCAATCACCTCTCCTCTACCTTGTACCATAAAAGCTACACTTTTTTGTAAATGCTTAGACTTTGCAAGGTCTTTCTCCCACTCTGCCTCTCATCTTCAGATCCCACAAGGTCCAGTGTTGGGAGCTAGAACATGAGCTTTAGTCAGATAAACCTGGGTTTGAATTGTAATGCAGCCATTGAATTGCAGTAGATTTTAATAAATTTGAATAATTGCTTCTTTGATGTAATAACTTTTATTCATCATTAAAGCAGGGTAATAATTTCTTTTTCATTGAGTTGTTTCATGATTTAATAAGATAATGTATAAATCACCCGGTATCTAGTCATCCTCTTCCTGTCTTTCCTTTATGCCCACATCAGTATTACTATAAAGTAGGATGGAGATGCGTTGCTTGCAATATGTGAAAAGTCTTCCATTATAGGAATCTCACATATTTCCTTGTTAATTTTTCTATACAGAATCCAGATGTTGAATTAAAAATATACTTTGCTAAAATAAGGTTGCCTCTTTACAGCAACAGAGAAATTATGGCCAAGACCTTTATAAAACCATGGGATTGCTTTAAAATATATTTAATAGATTTTACTTCTACTTAATTTGTGTGTGAAGTTGTTTTAATTGGCATAGAATGGAGAAGTCCAATGCCTACAGTAGAAGCACAGAGATTAATAGCTCCTTACTCCCCTCCCTACTTTTTAAAGACATAGCAGTAAATAAAATTGCTACAAGGGATAAGATAATACTTTAGGTGAATTTAGTGAGAACCTGATGAAATCTAAAAGATAGAATGATTTTTTAAAAAAATTTAAACCTCTTCTGAAGCTCACCTCTTTATTCCAAACATACTATGTGTAATTATTCATAGCTTGATATTTGAGATTCACTGCCAAGAAAAATGTTCTGAGATAGAGTATACTGAAAACAGAATTAATAGTGGAGTAGAGTGATAGTAAAATAAAGCAATCAATCCTCCACTGACACTGGAGGAAAGGAACAGGATGATGTAGTTTAAGAAAAAAGGCAACAATGAAAAGTGGTTTATAATGACAATATTCAGAGAACACCAGTAACTCTTATTTGAATAGACCTAAAATTGCAGCTCCTTAGGGAAGTTGATCACTTGCTGCACCTATTATTTTAGTGATGTTTTCCCTTTTGCCCACCCCCCAAATCTCAAATGATAGAGATCTGCAATTTGAGGCAGAGAAAGCCTGTAGTTGGAACCATACAACAAAAGAAACAGCAAATGTTTTAGGAGGCAGTCTTTATTTATTTGGTTACTTTTCTTTCCATCTATTTATTTTAGAGTTAAGGGCATAAGATTACCTTTTAGATCTGATCCTACCAAAGAGACCATTGGCTTAGACAGTCCTGTGCCACTGAACATGCAACTGATTAAAAATAGTGATTTAATGGTTCTGTTACAGAACTTTTTTATTTGGTGATGTCTTCTCCAACGGCACTAATGTATCTGACTCCAAATCTCTACCTCCACAAATACTTTCTGGTGGTTGCTGTCCTACTAAGTTACTATTTTGACCCAGTGATTAGTGTCTGTAGTTGCTGTCTGGCTCCAGACTCTTTTGCAATGTGAAATATTTCTGCTGAACTTGTTCCAAATGGCTATGAGTAAGCAAAGACACGAAATGGACGCCCTTTCTGATCTTGAGCTTTCATGAGGGAATACCACATATTCCCAGGTAATTGGAGACAGAGTTGCATTTGAGTAATATCAGATGGAAGGCAACTCAGAACCCTTTCATGTGCTTGTCTAGGCTCTAAATCTTTTTGCTATTTTTCCTTTTTATTTAAAGTGTTAACTAGTTTTTGTTTATAATTAGCTATGAATGTGCGTTCCAGTTGCTTTTAAGTGCAGCCAGTATGGGATATTTTTTAGACACATGCAGTGCCTTTCCTCTGAGTCATTTAAAGTTGTCATTTAACTGAAGATACATTGCTTTAGTTTTGAGATTTTTGACACACTTTTCCTTTTGACGATGAACTAAAAGGTAAATTTAAGTAGTTCATACATGTCACAGTGTATGACTTTCAGAATATCTTTCCTTAGACAGCAAGAGAAATAGCTAAGTCCCAATGCATCTTCCTCCTCTATGCTGCGCATGTTCTTAGGACAATAAAACAACGCTGTGGAACACTCCTAGGAGGAAGAAAGAGAGCATCTGAGGCATAAAACGACAACTTGACCTTTGCAATAATTCACAGCTACCTTTTATTTAATACTGAGGGTTATTTCAACTTTGTACATAAAATATATATCATCGTGCCTCTAGAAATACAGGTGTATATAAACATATGGGGGCTAGTTATTAAAAACTCAAGGACATATACGTAATAGAAAATGACACATACTTTAAACATTTTATATATGTGGCTTCTGGCTAAACCTAAAATATAGGAAAGCAGTGTGCTATTATCACCCAGCCTGATGTACGTATTGAAGTGGTCCTCAGTGAAATTTCTCTCCAAATCTTCGTTTTAAAGCCAAAGTAGAAAAGACATGGGAAAACCTAATACGCATCCATGAGCTAGACAGTACAGTAGACAGTATAGTCTAAAGGAGCTGGAACAATTTTCCTACTAGAAAATTGCTGACTCGAGCTAAATTTTTATATCAAATCATACCCAAATCTATATATTACTCTACCTACAGGATAAGCAATTCTCTCCTGGACTTTCACTAATGTAGCATAGAAATAAAGACATGCCTTGGGCCAATTCCTTTCCTTTTTCTTTGCTAAGAGACAACTACCCTATTGAAGAATATAAATGAAGCATACACTTACTAATACCAGGCTGAACTTAAATAAAAATCCTTCAGATAAAATGAAAACCTCATTGAGCCTTTAACTAAAAATATGCAAATACATGCATTAGGGCTGAGCTTTCCATATTGAAAGCAATATCAATTAATTCCAATTTAGGGATTCAAACTATCAAAACACAAAACTGCTGGAAATAAAAATCAGAAAGCCAAAAAAACTTCTGGTGTGTTTCTTTTCTTCCTGATCTTACTTGCCAAAACAATGCTTAAAGCCTAGGGCATTCCAATCCTAGAGACAAAAGCCACATAATTTAACATTACAATATTTTAGCCAACATTTGAATGTCTAGCTTTGTTAGGGACTCATATGCAAGTAATATTACATAGTTTTTTCCTTTAAGAAAATGGTAGATCGAGAGAGAGACAAATTATCATACATGCAGATGTTATAGAGATGTTTAAATGGGAATGTTAATATGGAATGATGTTGATATTACTATTCTAATTCTTTACATATAATAACCCAAGATAATAAACCCTATAAGAAAGGGTTTATAATTATTCCCACTTAAAATCAGGAAATTAGCGATTAAAAAACTTGATTAAGATTCCAGAAACATTAAATAAAGGAGACAGGATTCAAACTCATGGACTCTGACTCCCAAGTCTTAACACTGGCAAATTAGTATGAGTACAGTTAAGTGAAACATCCATTTGCCTATCGAGAGAGAAGTCAATAAGGAAAAGACAAAGGTAATGCATGTGAGTTGGGACTAAAATGATTAACAAGTTAGTCAAGTAGAAAAAGGATCAGAGACCGGAGAGGGTAAACAATGAACAGTGGGAAAAAAGACACAGAAGCAAAGTTGCACCATAGTTCGAGACGTCAAGAAGAAAGATAAAGGAGACAAAACTGGAAATACAAAGGAAAAGAGCTGGCAAAAATGCCATGCAGAGGCAGATCCAGCCTCTCATGGTGTGATCATACAACAGGTAAAGCAAAGAAGATTGAACTGTGTTCATTTGATTTGATTTTTTTTTTTGCCTAGAATATATTTCTTTTTTTTAAAATTATTATTTTAGATTCGGGGGGTATATATATGCAGATTTGTTACATGGAGATATCACATAATGCTGAGGTTTGGGCTTCTACTGAATCCATCACCCAAATAATAAACATAGTATTCAATAGGTAGTTTTTTGACCCTTCCCTCCTCTTCGTCTTCCCGCCTTTGGAGATTCCAAGTCTATTGTTTCCATCTTTATGTCCATGTGCACCTATTATTTAGCTCCCACTTAAAAGTGAAAATTTGTAGCATTTAATTTTCAGTTTCCATGTTAATACACTGAGGATAATAGCCTTCAGCTGCATCCATGTTGCTGTAAATGACACAATTGTATTCTTTTTTATGACTGAGTAGTATTCCATATATATATATGGTAGTATATATAATATAGTAGTATTCCATATATAAAGAAAAATATGTATTTCTGTCATCTGTTATGATGCTGTTGATGGACACAGGTTGATTCCATGACTTTATCACTGAGAATAGTGCTGTCAAACATATGAATGCAGGTGTCTTTTCTACACAGTGATTTCTTCTCTTTTTGGTAGACACCAAGTAATGGGGTTGATTTCTGGGTCAAAAGGTAGTTCTCCTTTCAGTTATTTGAGGAATCCCCATACTGTTTTTTGTACAGGTTGTACTAATTTACGTATCAACAATATATAACTATTCCCTTTTCCACACATCCATGTCTACCTCTGGTGTTTTTGGCTTGCTAATAGCTGCCATTCTAACTGTTGAAAGATGGTATTCCATTGTGATTTTAATTTGCATTTCACTGATGACTAATAATGTTCAGCAGTTTTTCATGTATTTGTTGATCACTTATATGTCTTCTTTGAGAAATGTCTGTTTATATCCTTTGCCAACTTTTTAATGGGATTAGCTTCTTCTTGTTGAGTTGTTTGAGTTCCTTGTGGATTCTTGACACTAATTCTTTTTCAGGAGCATAATTTGCAAGTATTTTCTCCCACTCTGTAGGTTGTTTGTTTACTCTGTCGATTCTGTGTCTTCTGCTGTGCAGAAGCATTTTCATTTAATTAAGTCCCATTTATCTATTTTTCATTCTGTTGCATTTGCTTTTGAGGTCTTTGTCATAAATTCTTTGCCTAGGCCACTGTCCAGAAGAATTGTTCCTAGGTTTTCTTCGAGCATTTTTACAGTTTCAGGTCTTACATTTAAGTCTTTAGTCCATCTTGAGTAACTTTTTGTATATGGTGAGAGATTGGGATCCAGTTTCATTGTTTTACATATGATTATCCAATCGTCCTAGCACCATTTATTGCATACAGTGTCTTTTATCCATTGTTTATTTCTGTCAGCTTTAAGATTGCTTGGTTTTACATATGTGGCTTTACTTCTTGGGGCTCTATTCTGTTCTATTGATCTATTGCATCTAATTTTGTACCAGTACCATGCAGTTTGGGTTACTATAGTCTTATAGTACAATTTGAAGCCACAAAATGTGATGTCCGCGCTTTTTTTTTTTTTTTTTAAATTTAAGATTACTTTGGTTATTCAGGCTCAGTTTTGGTCCCATATGAATTTTAGGATTGTTTTTTCTAATTCTGTGAAAAATTATGTTGGTAATTTGATAGGAATTGCACTTCTGCAGTTTTGAAGATTGCTTCGAACAGTAATTTTTTTTTTTTTTTTTTTTTGAGATGGAGTCTCACTGTGTCACCCAGGCTGGAGTGCAGTGGCACGATCTTGGTTCACTGCAACTTCCGCCTCGTGGGTTCAGGCAATTCTCCTGCCTCAGGCTCCTGAGTTGCTGAGATTACAGGCAGCTGCCACCACACCTGGTTAATTTTCATATTTTTAGCAGAGATGGGGTTTCACCAGGTTGGTCAGGCTGGTTTCAAACTCCTGACCTCAGGTGATCTGCCCACCTCAGCCTCCCAAAGTGCTGGGATTACAAGCCCGGACAGTATTTTAATGATGTTGATTCTTCTGATCCATGAGCTCAGAATGTTTTTTCATTTGTTTGTGCCATCTACACAATTTCTTTCATCAGTGTTTTATAGTTCTCCTTGCAGAGATCTTTCACTTCCTGAGTTAAATATTCCTAGGTATTTTACTTTTGTGTATGGCCATTGTAAGTGGGACTAAGTTATTGATTTGGTCTTGGTTTGAATGTTAGTGGTGTACAGAAATGATACTTACTTTTATACATTTATTTTGTATCATGAAATTTTGCTGAAGTCATTTATTAAGTCTAGGTATCTTTTGGAGTGATCTTTAGGGTTTTCTAGGTTTACAAGATCATGTCATCAGTGAGCAGAGATAATTTGACTTCTTCTTTTCCAATTTGAATGCCTTTCATTTCTTTTTCTTGCTGATTGCTTTGGCTATGACTTCCAGCACTGTGTTGATTAGGAGTGGTGAGAGTAGGCATCCTTGTTTTGCTCCAGTTCTCAGGGAAAATGCTTTTATCTTTTCCCCATTCTGTATCATGTTGGCTGGGAGTCTGTTATATATGGCTTCTATTTTGAGATATGTTCCTTCAATGTCTACTTTGTTGAGGGTTTTTATCATGAAGCAATGTTGGATTTTACTGAATGCCTTTTCTGCACCTATTAAGATGATTGGCCAGGTGCAGTGGCTCATGCCTGTAATCCCAACACTTTGGGAGACCCAGGTAGGCAGATCACCTGAGGTCAGGTGTTCGAGACCAGCCTGGAAAACATGGAGAAATCCCGTATCTACTAAAAATACAAAAATTAGCTGGGCATGGTGGCACGTTCCTGTAATTCCAGCTACTCAGAAGGCTGAGGCAGGAGAATCTCTTGAACCTGTGAGGTGGAGGCTGTAGTGAGCTGAGACCTAACCACTGCACTCCAGCCTGGGCAACAGAGTGAGACATGTCAAAAAAAGAAAAAGAAAAAAGATGATCATATGGTTTTTAAAATCTCTTTGTGTGGTAAATTATTTATTGAAACACATATGTTAAACCATCCTTGCATTCCTAAAATAGAACCCACTTGATGGTGTTGTATAATATTATCTTTTTGATGTGCTGTTGGATTTGGTTTGCTAGTATTTTCTTGAGAATTTCTGCATCTATGTTCATCAGAGATATTCCTCTGTGTGTGTGTGTGTGTGTGTTTTCTGTTGTTTTTGTTGTGTTCTTGCCTGATTCTGGTATCAGGGTCATACTGTTTTCATGAATGAGTTACAAAGGAATACCTCCTCCTTCATTTTTTTGAATAGTTTCAGTATGCTTGGTCCCAGTTCTTTGTATGTCTGGTAAAATCTGGCTGTCAATCTGTCTGGTTCTGGGCTTATTTTTGTTTAGAGATTTTTGGTTTTTAAATTACTGACTCAATTTCATTACTTGTTATTGGTCTGTTTTGGATTTTCTACTTCTTCATGGTTCAATCTTGAGAGGTTGTATGCTTCCAGGAGTTTATCCATTTCCTCTAAGTTTTCTAGTTTGGGAGCATAGAGATGCTCATAATAGTCTCTGATGACTTTTGTATTTCTTTGGTATCAGTTTGTGTTGTCAACTTTATCATTTCTGATTGTGCTTATTTTAATCTTTTTTCCTTGATTAATCTAGCTAGTGGTCTATCTATTTTGTTTGTCATTTCAAAGAATTAACTTTTTGTTTTGTTGATCCTTCATCATTTTTTTTGGTCTCAATCTCATTTCATTTCTTTTTTCTCGTAGACATCTGTTTTTTTTTTATTTCCTTTTTTTTTTTTTTTTTTTTTTTTTAACTAGCTTTGAATTTGGTTTGTTCTTGCTTTTCTAGCTCCTTGAGGTGCAATGTTACATTGTTAACTTGAGATCATTCTGTCCTTTTTTATGCAGGCATTTAATGCTATAAATGTTCCTCTTAGCACTGTTTTGCTGCATCCCAGAGGTTTTGGTATTGACCAAGGAAAAAAAGTGCAAATATTTTTCCACTAGTTTAAATTTAACACAATTCATCAGTTCAACATGATTTAATTATCCAAAATATATATGCACCCAGTAGCAGCTGTATCTAGTTTCATTCATTTCAAAAAACCTTTTGATTTCTACCTTAATTTTGTTGTTTACCCAAAGGTTTTGTAGGAGCAAGTTGTTTACTTTCCACATACTTGTGTAGTTTTGAGAGTTCCTCCTGGTATTGATTTTCAATTTTATTTTATTTTTTTCTGAGAAGATACTTGATATTATTTCATTTAAAAAATCATTAAAACTTGCTTTATGGCTAAGCACATGGTCAATTTTGGAGAATGTTTCATGTACAGATGATAAAAAATATATGTTCTGTTGATATGAAGTAGAATATTCTATAAATAAATGTCTTTCCATTTGGTCTAGAGTCCAGTTTAAGCCCAGAGTTCCTTTGTTGATTTTCTGCCTTTATAATCTGACTAATACTGCCAATGGGGTATTGAAGTGTCCCTGAATTCCTCTATTGCTGTCTATCTCTTGTCTCAGGTCTAGTAGTATGTTTTTTTAAATGAATCTGGGTGCTCTGCTACTGGGTGCATATGTATTTTGGATAATGAAATCCTGTTGAACTGATGAATTGTGTTAAATTTAAACTAGTGGAAAAATATTTCCACTTTTTTTCCTTGGTTAATCTAGCTAGTGGTCTATTTTGTTTATCATTTCAAAGAACCAACTCTTTGTTTTGTTGATCCTTTGTCAACTTAGTTGAAGTGGAACTTCAATTAAGTTCCACTTCTGGACTTAACTGAAACAAACCAAACTTACACTCCTGCTGTAATTAACTAGAAAAATGAATATAATACATGAAACTGCTTTCGTATACTGAAAAATAAGCAGCATAGGAATCTGATCTCCATGGTGCCCTGCATTCTTTGTAGATTTCTATCTAAAGGCAATTTTTAAATCATAGATGCTAGAAAGGAGAACCCAAATAAGCCAATCAGTTTTGCTGAGTTGAGGAAATACAGATAGAAGTCTAGGTAGGCTGACATGACTAAAAGATGAGGAACAGAGTTCCAGAGAAGAAATACTTTTCAGAAAAGAAGGGTCAAAAATCTGCATTAAGCTTTCTAAATTTTAGCTGGGTATTAAATGGCACATTTATACAGTAAAATTATATAAGTACAAGAAAAGAACCACCAAGAAAATATAAGCTGAACAATTCCCAAAGCTTTTCCAGGGCCAAAAGATGTTCGCTGTCTAAAGAGCCAGAGTGGAGAGCTGTCATTGATCACATGAGACAGGATGGTCTTGGAGAACTCAGTGGGGGAGATAAATTATTAGTAAGACTGAATTATCACTGGCATGAAGGATGCCCCAGACTAGCCTAAGCAAAGCTTAAAAACAAGCCTTAAAGGGATCAACTGAGTCACATGTTGCCTAAATTATCTGCCTAAACAAAGTCAAATACTCTAAAGAAATGCACAAAACCTAGACACCCAACAACATAATGTGCATAGTGTCTAGCACTTAATAAAAAAATTACTAGACCAACCAAGTGTCTAGCACTTAATAAAAAAATTACTAGACCAACCAAGTATCAGGAAAGTGCTATCACATTCTTTAAGTCAATAGACAGAGACCCAGGAATGACAGAAGATGAACCAGCAAATAAGGATATTAATACTAATGGAGTTTTTTGTAACCACCCTCAAA